>NC_090196.1:20049523-20360023 GCF_024679245.1 Pseudorasbora parva | reverse complement strand
ATTAATCCTGCAGTTCTAGCTCTAGCATACACTCATTTTCATGCAATTCTTACAAATAATACAGTCAAGAGCTTTTGCACGGTTGGCTTTTAGACACTTCTGACTGTATATAACATTAAGAATTAATTATAAAATGATTATCTTGTATAACAGTTTGCATTATTTTCAGCAAAGGTTCTCACAGGATGAATGAAAAGGGAAAATGATTACTGCTTTAGAGCTATGATTGATTGCTTAAAACTGGTTCCTCTTGCACCTGTCACATGCCCATCCAATCTCATACTAAGCATAATAAGAAGCATTTTTTTAAAACATGCTTAAGTCATAAGACAATTTTTTTGACAATCATGAGTTCAGCACATTTTGATCAAACATAGTTCCCCCTCTTAAGAGTGTTGGGAGATTTGCACATTGTGCTGTTGAAATGTTTAATCACATTTTTTCGGTATGTGCAGGTAACGGGTGTCGTTGGCAGGGCTGAGTTGTTGTCCTCCATTTTCCTGCTGGCAGCATTTCTGGCATACACCAAATCAAAAGGAGCCGATCACTCTATCGGTAAGCGCTGCCATCGCATAACCACATAATCTATGCATACATTCACGCTGCAACAAGTTCATTCCTAGGACATGACGCGCAAGCTGCGACTCGCCTCTTTATTCAAAAGCTCCCCAAGCTCCCCAAGCTCCCCACCCTGAAGTCTTGAGTACACAGCTCCAGTTTCACAGATCGATCAAATTGGCATGTTGTTTCTGACTTGCTGCACTTCACAACAATTATTATATTATACTGTCAACCTCCCAGTGTGATTCTTGATATTTTTTTTAACAGAATGTTAATCCCATCACAATATTTTTGTTTTTACCTTTTACTGTGTGATGACAAGCGATTATTTTCTTATTTTATTTCATTTTCATTTCTTTTGTTCATCTTAAATAAGCCATCACCTTTATTTTAAAAGAAATTGCATGACTGATTAGTCATCCAAGTGTTGTATTGTAGGCTAAGCCAATGTTCTTTACATGTTCTATGTCATAATATGACACATGATCTGCATCATTAATGTCTCGGTTGGCACAGTGCTAGGCCTCCACTGTAGCTGCTTCCGGAGTATGTCAAAAGGGTACATTTTTTCGAAATTGAGATTTATACATTATCTGAAAGCTGAATGAATAGGCTTTCCATTGATGCATAGGACAATCTGGAATCTGAGGGGCCAAAAAAATCTAAATATTGAGAAAGTCGCCTTTAAAGTTGTCCAAATGAAGTACTTATCAATGCCTATTACTACTAATAAAACATTTTGTATATATATATTTATGGTAGAAAATTGACCAAATATCTTCATGGATCTTTACTTAATATCCTATTGATTTTTGCCACAAAAAAAAGTAAAATATTTTTGTTTGTTGGACCCATACAATGTATGTTTGGGTACTGCCACAACAATGCAACTCACCTGTGCGATTTATGACTAGCTTTGTGGTCCAGGGTGTATATATATATATATATGACTGTCAATCAATAATAATCATCAAATGAATTCTATGATATGCCAATTATTAAATTAAATGAATTGCAAATGTATACATATTTGCTGTTTAAACTATAATATTGTTACACACAAAACACTTTGAGTAGATAAGTAAGATAAGTAATTTAGAATTGAATACTGTTCACTTTAAGTCTTATTTCTTACTTTTGTTTGACTGTTGCATTACATCTTACAGCACAAGTGCTGTGTTTTTAAGATGCCAACTTAATTTAAAAACAGATCCTCATGATCTGTTGCTTATTCTTATTGATTTATTATCTGTTTTCGAACACCAGAACACAGTCATGCGAACGGCTCTTGGTGTTGTGGTTTGTCAGGGCACATTTTAATAATTAATCATGTTAAATTAACACGTTAAATTGACAGCTCTGTTTATATTGTGTTTTTCTCTGATTCTTTTGAAGAGACTTGTGGGATGAGATTCCCCAATTTCTTTGTGAAGAACAACAACAGGCTGTTTTCCTTAGCTGGTCCGTCTTCTAATTTCTTTCCTCTGAATGATGTTTGGAAGATGCATAAAGTTTCTCAGAAGCACTATTACATGTTAAAAATGAAGTACGCTTGTATGAGATGAAGCCTTAAGGGGACGGTTTACCTTCACCCTAAAATAAAAAAAATCTGTAATAATTTACTCTGTAAATAAACCCGTATGGCCGTCTTTCTTCTGCTGAACAGAAAATAATGTCAGTAACCAAACAGTTGATGGCCCCTTTTGACTTTCATAGTTTTTTTCTTTTTTTTCCTTCTATGGAAATAAATGGGGAACATACATTTTCATTTTAAGGTGAACTGTTCTTTTAAGTCTCATCACTTTCCTGGATCATCTCTGTGTCTTCAACTTTCTCTTTCAGTGTGGACTCCCATCATTTCAACCGTGTTCTTGGTTGCTGTTGCCACGCTATGTAAGGAGCAGGGAATTACTGTCATTGGGATATGCTGTATTTATGAGGTCTTTGTTGCCCAAGGGGTAAGAATGACATTTATTTATCATCTCTTAAATAAAGGACCGGTTGACGTGCATGGTTAAAGCCAATATGATCTGCTATGGGGATCAAAAGCTTATTTGTTAGAAAGTTCAAAAAAGACAACTATATTGCTTTTAAGGGAAGTCATAAAACATCCTTCTCTTTTTGATATTAAAAGCCTTATTTTGTTGGCAGAAAGATGGAGGGAGAGTGAAACCGCTACCCAGATGGAAAGATTTAACGCGTCCTCATGGGGCGCAGCCTCACATGATGTCTACAGACATATTTGTACACTTTTGTCTGTTGGTGTCACTATCTTGACAGTTTAATACCAAAAAACCCAGTTGGAAAATGATCCATCTCTCACAGTGAAAATCACTCAACGGCTTGCCCTATACACTCCTTTGGTGTTTAGTCTGTCACTAGTTCATTTGGTGTGAATATAAAATACGTTTAAAACCCCAGAGGGCATGTCTGCATTGAGTTTTTCAAAGAAGAGTGTGAAAAGCAACACTGAGGTAACAGCCAAGTGATAACCGACAGCTTGTACAGGTTTCTTATCTGATACGGCATTCAGTACCTTCCACCCAGGAAAAAAAAAAGCGATTCAAGACATAACTATTTTGTAAGTGACAGTTGAGTAAATAACTTCAGGGCAACATCTCTCATTTCTAATAGCAGTGAAACAAAACAGCAAAGTCTCATAGTTTTGTTAACCACAAGTCTTACCAGATGTGAAAACACCCTGTTGCCTATTCTGTTTAAAACAAGCAGCAGGATTTCAAAAATCAAAATGTTTTGACGCACTGACATGAGTTAGATGTTGTACACATTGCATGTCTCGGACATTAAGGATGCAGTGTCCCTTCAAAGAGTCTTTTCAAATGTCCCATTTTAATTGTACGTCTATTGTTCCCAACTAGCAGCCGATTAGCATCTGTATGGGAAGATCAAGTAAAAGCCACTTAGCAACGTTTCGTTCATTCTGTCCATTAGTGCTCGGATGTTTGCCGGGGTCTTCGCTCTTTTGACAGCCATCCAATCGCTTTGCATTATGCAATTAAATTTTTACAAAATTGACTGTGGCATAATCATCTTATGTGAGCTAGCAACTGAATGAATGTAAGCAGCTGTTGTTTCTGACAGGATCTTGAGGTCTGTGGCTCTTTTTTTTCTTGGATGAATCTTTGCTCCGTTCACCCCGTACGCAGCCCTCAGCTATGTCTCTAATTCAACCCATATGCGCAAGTAGCCCTTGGATTTTCATGTTTCACTCAAATGCATGTAGATGAAGTAATTACTCTAATCGGCCTAAGTCATTAGAAGTGCAACATTTAAAACGATAATGTATTAAATGTTACGCTGAGCTAATGTATCCGGAGCAGAGCCAATGTGGCTTGTGAATGTTTTGTTGCAGCGACCTCTAACGTAGCATTTATCACTGTGAAAGAGCTTCTTTTTGGGGGAGGTCGGGACTGTGACCTAGTGGTTAACCTGCTGGCAGACACATTAAGCTATTGTGGTCACATGGGAGGTGTGGGTTTGAATACAGCATTTTCTCCTCTTGTCAACGTTTCCTATCTTCTCTAACACAAATGGAAAAAGCCCAAAGCATTATATAAGAATTATACAAGAAAGTCATACAATTATTACTAGTTAAATAATTGAATAAATATTTTACATATTTAGCCTTGTTTTATTATTAACTACTTAATAATTCAAATACTTTTATGAGCGGGGCACAACCTATTGCTTTTTGACTTTCTCAGTTTGTGGAAGTCCACTTAGGGGTTAGCGTATTTCTTTTCCCCCAAATTAGTTTCCTATATCTAGTACAATTATGTGGTTTTGTTTTATTAATAGTGTATACTTTTTTTTTCTTGATTTCCCCTGAAAGAATGGAAGTGAAATGTGACAAGATGTCCCATAGGTGGGGTACATTTTAACATGACCATATGGCAGCTTAAAATGTTACCTGATCTAATAGAAAATTCAAACTAAAATATTTTGTCAATAAAATGAAATGTTTCATATAAGTTATTTTTTAATAATTGAAAATATTTGTTTTGTTTGTTTGACAGCAAACAAAACAGCAATGCATCATAGTTCAAACCATAATAATAATGAATAATTTCAGAACATTGACTCTAAATCTTTATTCACCTTTTCTCATAGTTTCTCAACAGAATTAATAAAAGTATAGAATATAATAACTAAGTATTAATAGGTGGAATATGAACTGAAGTAAGAAATGTCCTTTTGCTATTGTCAAATAAATGTTTAGTAATATAATTACTAAAGAGTTATTTTTTTATTTTTAAATTTTGGTGCATTTTTTTTCTCTATACTGTGTTAATATGGTAACTAATAAATATGCTGGCATGTGTGGAACATTTTTAAACCATGTTGTGTGTTACAACTAGCCCCTGTTAGGTTCCGCCCTGCTCACACAAACCATTTTTTTTAAATATAGAAACTGATGTTTGACAGTAAACATTTATAATGTTACTAAAGATTTCAATTTTAAATAAATGTGGAAAGAATATACCCCCAGGAATATTAAGGAGCCTAATGTTTCATGAAAACATTTTATGCTGCAATAATTTTACAATATTAATGTTTTTATTGATCAAATAAATGCTGCCTTGTTACCAACCCCAAACCTTTGCATGTGAGTGAATAAAAATAAATAAAAATCAATAGTTACAATAAATAAATTGCACAAATATTCATTGGATATCTATTTGTGTGATTTGCTCTAAATGTATTTATTTACATATTTTTCCTTAGTCATGGAAGTCATCGTCTTCTTTTTTTTTTTTACAGTTCACGTTGCCCATGGTGATTGACACCCTGCTTCAGGTATTAAGAGGAAAAGATGGTTTTCCCTACGCTGTCCTCCAGACCCTTCTGAAGCTCATTGTCCTCATCATAAGCACACTTTTGCTGGTCATCGTCAGGGTGCAGGTCATTCAGTCCCAGTTGCCAGTGTTCACCAGGTGAGACCACAGCAAAACCTGTTATGTACAATCACTTTACATTGAAAGTTAAGCTGAATTTTCAGCATCATTACTCCAGTCGTCAGTGTCACATGATCCACCAGAAATCATTCTCATATGCTGATTTGCTGCTCAAGAAACATTTCTTAATATTATCAATGTTGAAAAATGTTGCTTAAATTTGCAAACTGTTGAATGGTAGAGTACATGCCATGCACATTCTGATATCTGATTGGCTTGTCACAAGTCAACTTACTAGGGATGTGCAATTTAAAGAATACATCTGATTCGGATTTTTCTGATACAAATCAAATGCTATTAAAAAAATCCAGGTTTGCCGTGTGCTAAATTATAATATAATAATCTTATATCTAATCTAATAATATAATAATGATAAAAATAATAAATATGCAGCGCACTATGCCATAACGCATTTTCAGTTTTATTTCAATTAATCATGCAGCTCTACATTACACAGCGGTTTGGTGTTCAGTGTGGACAAATGGCTTGTCACTGGAAACTTGTCACATAAAGCATAGAGTAATGAACAATCCCGAGTGTCTTATCGCCCTTAAAAAGATTTATTACTGAACATTAAGGGAGCAATGTGACAAATTAATGTAAACATGGTATCATATTATGGGAAAATCATTCTTGATAGTATATGATAAGCTTTTGAAATGTCGAGGGATGACGTGATGCTTTTATAATCATCAACAGGCTGCCTGGCCCTGAACTGAACTTGATGATCTATATATCAGCTGATCTGGAACCGCCCCTATAGGAGTCCTAAGATAGTGATTGACTCCACCCACCCTTAAACAAAACAAGCATCTCTCTGAATCCAAGAGCTCTGTGTAAAATGCCTAGACATACTCCTGTCCTCTGATCATCCCTATCCCCAGGGAAGTTGATTGGGATCTGAGCGAAAAATCCTTTTGGATTTGTCACGGAAGCGATCGCTAATCCCAAGACATAATCCACCGACTGTCTCTGACCGTCTGAATTAGTGTTATCACACGGCTCTCTAGAGACATAATACGCTGGATTAACATAGTTTCTCAGTATATATTGCCCCTTTGTTGTGTTTGGGAATATTGTGATAATGTTGGACCGCTCCAGCCAAAACAAAAACATTCTTCTTCCAAGAGATTGTATTTATGACAGGGTTGTGCAAAGGCTTTTATTGGGTTTTTTAATACTTGCAGTTGGCTCTCCCACACTTCAAACCTCTCTCCCAAAACACACCCCTCTGTGAAAGCCAAGTGATAATCTTCGGTTTGTGTCCATTTCAAACAGCGGAAATATGTTGTCTTTGGAAAATATTAGCTTCGAGCTTGAAAGGAGGAACATTAACATAGCAAGTGTTTTTAGTGAAGACTGAAAGCCCATGTCAATGTTCTGCACTTCTTATTTTTTAAGTGTTTTTTTTTCTTTCTAACCTTCTTACCTTTTTTTCAAACGCTGTAGCTTGACTGGTAGTGTATGGCACTATCAACAGCAAGTTCATACGTTCAAATCCCAGGGTGTATGAGTACTGATATGTTCACCCAAAAATTTAAGTTTTGATATAATTTACTCTCCCCCTTATGTTGTTCCCAAACTGTATTAGTTTCTTTCTTCTGTTGAACACATAAGATATTTTAATGATGTTGGTGACTGAACAGTTATAAAATATAATATGGGAGTCAATGGGCTCTATTTTAAAGGGGTCATATAATGGTACATGCACTTTTACAAGTTTATTGTTTGGAAATGTGTGTTGGCAGTGCCTGTACACAACCATCCTATAATGATAAAATCCATCAAGTGTTTTTTTTTTCTCCTTATGTTTTCCCTTGTCTCACATCAAGCCGTTTGACCGTGTGATGTCACAAGGACGGACTCCCCTCTCACACGACTGTTGAATGAAAGCAGCGTTTCAACTCAGACCCTGAGCGAGCTCATCATATAATAATAAATTTATGGACACAACAGTCATTTTGATGTTCCTAAATCCGAACCGCTGAAGATGAGTTTTGTTTTCGAAGGGAATATTCCCCCCGATCAACGTCAATGCTTTCATGTTTGCACGAACCGTAAATCATTTCTCACCAGACTGCTTTATAAACGAGGGTCAGTATAAAGGTTTGGCTAAGAAGCTGCTCCTGAAAAAGGGATCGGTAATAACTATGTGTGTTCCTGCTGCACCTCCAGAAGAAGTGAGTGTAGTTTAAAAAGCTTGCACGCTTCACGAAGAATGCGGCTAAAGTTTAATAATAATAATAATAATAATAATAATAATAATTTGACACGGTAAGTTAAATTACGGCATGCTTTCTATGTATGACTTTCTCAATATAATTCATAATCCAACATCTATAATTAACAACGCATTATGATTGTTATTACAAACTATGTGCGCTGGTGATATTTTGAATTAGCTGTAACATCAATCTGTCAATGAAATAACGTATACATCAGTTAACACATAGCATTCGTATCTCACTACGTTAACGTTACACTGCCAGAACATACAAAGATGATATTCAAAGTGACATTACCTTAACCAACCATTCAGAAATGTCCTGTCCCAGCCTTAATTGTCGAATTTCGTTGGGGCTGTCATCTTTTTCCGGGTCTGACTCCGTTTCAAATTGATACAGTTGCACAGATGTGTCAAACCGCCCACAGGCGGGGTGAGCAAAGCTCATTAAAGACACATGCACTGAAATGGCTTGCTGAAAACAGCTGTTTTTAACCAGGTAAAATGAGTACTTATGAGAATACAATACCAGTGAGAATTTTTTATTAAAGTATATTACAAAGTTTTCATTTAGACACTAAAGAATCATATCAACTTGTAAAAAAAAATGGCATTATATGACCCCTTTAACGATTTAAGCACCTGTCCAAATCCACTTTTGCTAGTTTTTTTACAACGGAAAAATGGTCGGCTTTAAAATGGTTGTCCCTATTTTTTTTTAATTAATAAGTGGTCTGATTTGGGCTTAACGTTCAATAAGCCAATCAGAGTGTCATCTCCCTTATTTGTAATAAGCATATGCAAGTGGATAGGCACATATTACTAGCGTGCTCTTTAA
The DNA here is from genome assembly GCF_024679245.1 of Pseudorasbora parva. Lineage (NCBI taxonomy): Eukaryota > Metazoa > Chordata > Actinopteri > Cypriniformes > Gobionidae > Pseudorasbora > Pseudorasbora parva. Next base: position 20,351,424 of record NC_090196.1, on the reverse strand, counting down.
ATAACGTAAAAATATTTAGACTTTAGACCAGGTTTTTGTTGTCAGTCGAATTCAGATGTCTCAAAATAGCATAGGTGAACACACCTAACTTTAAGACAAGCTTGGCCATGGGCAAAAATGCATTTGCTACTTTGAAAAACTTGGTGCTGGATGTGAAAATTATAACTCTGTTGGGCTAAAACTAGCAAAAAACACTTGCGCCACGCCTGGCGCCGCATTGCGCTGGGTGCATGGTAGGGCCCAATGGCTACCGTCAACGGAATGTTTAGTGTTCAACAGAAGAAAGAAACACATACAGGTTTGGAACAACATGAGGGTGAACTAACCCATTAAATGCACTGCCAAATGAATAAATGTATTTGAAACCAGTTTTCACCAGTTTTTAATTAAATCAGGATGCTTTCATTTCCTGTTAATGGGTGTTCAGAATCATTATTAAGCATATTGTATTGCTGTTTAATGTGGTAAAGGCCACCATCTTTGAAAGCGTGTGATTTTGAACAACATCAACGCATTTATTTTAATTCCTTTTTTTAGCCTTGAATCAGAGTTAATGGCCTGTTGCCACAGGTCAGTGTTGCCAACTTGGCAGCATCATTGTTTTGGTGACCTTTTTTAGCAGCCTGATGCTTGTCATTCAGTCTGGCTGTTGTTCAGTGTGGCTTGGACCCTTTTAAATCTCTCAGTGGTTTAACATGTTTATGGAACAAGATGCATTGCAGAATAGTTATGGGCTAAATTCAACACAAATTCAAAATTAGATTAGAAAACGATCTATTACTTGGGAACGTATATCTTGCATTATAATGATCTGAACTCATTCTGAGGGAAGCATGTTGTAGGGATGCAGCATTTAAAGCTACACTGTGTGATATTTTCCCCTAGCCTAGATATCTAGACGCACCCTAGCGGCAGCAAATCTAATCTGCCCGCGAGTGTCGTCTAGCAACTCTTAATACCCTTCTGAGCTGGAATCGCCAAACTCTTGCTGGGGCAATCACATCGTGTATAGAGTCGGTGGGCGGGGCCATAATGATGGTCGAGTTGCGTTTGCGTGCTTCTAGTAAACACAGAAACTGTCGAACGGCGGTCTTTCGAATCAGCTTTGACCGCGACTCTGGAAGACTTGGAGTTAAGCTTTTCTCTGAGAAAAGAACAAAGAACGGCACTGAAGTCATTCTTAACAAGGGAAGATGTGTTCGGAGTTTTGCCGACCGGATACTGCGAATGTTTAATCTATCAACGAGCTCCGTTTCACCTTCGTTGCTCTGGTTGGTTGTAGCCCTATCCTATCGCGTGCAGAGGGAGTTTGAAAGACAACCGTTTATTCCGCCCCTCGGATTGACCATCCAGTGAATATTAGTTTCTGTTCCTCTCAATTCTGATTTCGTTTTAACTCCTACGGTGACCAATTTAGTCCAAGATTAACATGGCAATCCCGCTCTTCACATTCAACACGGTGCCATCGAGTGTTAAAACGCGAAATGCGAAGCTTGAATTTATGGGTATGTCCCTCTTTGGCTAATGCACTTTCAAGATGGAGGGGCAACATGGCGACCGGCATTCAAACCCCTCGCCCGTATGTATTTTCAATGGCATATTATAAACTTACGAGAATACTTAATTACTTGAAACAAATTAATATACATTTATGAGCACATATTTTTGAAAGAACTAAAGGTTTTTAGCTAAGAATAAACTAAAAAAGTTACACAGTGTAGCTTTAAGAATGGGATTTCTTTCAGTTTATAAGTGTGAACTTGTGTGTTTTTCTTTAGGAATTTTACCAAAATGCAAGACTTTTAGCCAACATTTTTTGTTCTAAAAATGTTATTTTATTTTAAATTCTTCCTTATTTAAATTCCTGTTTGCAATCAACCTGGAATTTAAAAATAAGCTCAATGAATCTGGATTAATTGAAAATCCCAAAACAATTTTTTTCTCCAATTCTCCCATTTTGAATAGACAACATAAAGTAAGGTTATTTTCTAGAGGTTCTTACAAAATGTTAATTTCTGTGGTATATTTAAAAATAAGTTTTGTTTAAAAATAATGTAATTGATATAATCTTTATTTGAAGCATCAAGCAACTTTTAAAAGGTGATTTTTTAGTATTTTTTTGATTGCTGCCGTAGACATGTTTATTCCAATACTTCTACAATAATTTGAATTATTGTGACACCGAAAAAATTATACTGTGTGGTTGAAAAGCTGTTTCATATCTATGCCTGATATCTACTGTGTCAGCGGTAGCACAAACGCACTTTTGAATGTTCCACTGTGATTGTACTTGTCAAAGGTTTCATAGACTTAGCCGAATCGTTGTCATTTAGAAATAAGATTGCGTCTGTGTTTGAAATTAGATCTTTTTACGATTGATCGTGCAACTCTACTGAAAAGTGTAGTTTAAGTTCAGTTCTCTTCAGCAGTTCCGATCTTCAGACAATGAGGCACAGCTGTGTTCTTTTAAATTTAGAGCCATTCAATTATATTTATGCTATTGCTTAAAGGTTCACAAGCACTTGTACTTGGACAGTAACAAACAATTATAAGAGAAGTTCGACAGTCATTCTAGATATCTGTTTTAAAATTTGTTTTTATAAATATTGTGCAACTTTTACCTTTTAAAGAAACCTTTTATTCTGAGAATTAACCATGAAGGTTGTTGCACTAATCTCCTGTAAACATCCAAAAATGTGTTAAGCCAATATATTTTTAGCTAATTGATTAATTTATTTGGTGAAATATAAAAGCATTTTCTTATCTGTATTTCTCTTATCAATGTGAATAATGTCTCTGCTGTGGTATGTCTTAATGGAGAGGAGTACTCATTAATTATTTCCATCTATCATCAGGTTTGATAATCCAGCTGCTGTTAGCTCCACCCCAACCAGGCAGCTGACCTTCAACTACCTCTTACCAGTAAACGCCTGGCTGCTGCTCAACCCCTCTGAGCTGTGTTGTGACTGGACGATGGGCACTATTCCCCTCGTGGAGTCCCTGCTGGACCCTCGCAACCTTGCCACGTTGGTATTTTATGGCTTGCTGAGCTTCCTGGCTTATCACAGCCTTTGGTACGGCCACAGCTCTGCTAAGATCGTCATGATGGTACGTTAGTGGGTGGTGCTTATAGAAACTTTGATTATGTGTGATTTGAAAGAACCAAAAGATCTAAAAGGATTCTTCAAATGTCATTTTGAACTTTTTGTTTAGTGAAGATGCATGTCTAACCACAAACTAAATGAGAAGATGCTGATTTTTTTGGCGTTTTATTATAGTTGTCTATATAAACGCACAAGAAAAACACAGAGGAAAGAGAAAATAGTTTATTCAAAAACTTTTTGAAGTGATACTGGCCTTATTTGCAGTCTGTCAGAAACAATTTAGGGGTGTTTTCATCCATACTGGATGACCCATGACATGAACTGGTTTCCCAGAATCCGAGTAAACCTAATACTGTATTAAGTAATCCACATAGTGTTGTGTGAGATGACTATTATGTGATCAAAATAAAAGAAACTTGAAGAACTATACATCATTGCATTATGACAGCGTAAAGCTCACTCTGCTTACCAAAGGGTTACTAAAGGGTTATTTCTGTTTACCATCTATACAGCTGACTTCCAGTGCAATACTGACAGATGCTTCCTCTAGAAATCTTTTGAATGTAATAGAATGGCTGAGCTCAAGAAAATAATTAATGAGGTGGCTTTGACGGTACAGGTTTAAAAAAGAAAAAGGCGGGAGGAAAAGAGCCCTAAACTCTTAACAAAAACAACCATTTCAGCATATAAAGGGTTCTTTAACACAGTACGGTTCTAAATAGAACTTTTACTATGTGTAAAGAAAGACTGGAGGTAAATGGCTTCATCTAGCCTACTGCTCATTAAGTGACAAAATAACGCCAACACTTTCATATTTACATGCATTCCTGTGCAATTATCCAGGAATTTTGCTGCTGTACATTGGGTGCAGCGGCGCAATATTGCGCAGTGCCTGAAAATAGGCTAACTTGTGTCAACCAGCTTGCACAGAGACTGCGCTGGGGCTATTTCCAGGCGCTACGGAATATCATTGCGCTGCTGCACCCAATGTAATAATCCAGCAAAGTTCCTGGATTATTACACAGGAATGAGAGAATAGCCATATCGGTCTAGAAAATCGCAACTCTTCATTTTCCGTTGGTCTTCGTGCACAGTATAACTACACAGTACACATCACAACATGTAAATAGGAAGATGTTGCCGTTATTTTGTCACTTACTTAGCAGTAGGCTAGCTGGAATCTTTTACCTCCAGTCTTTGTGCTAAACTAGGCTAGCGTTGGGTGCGTCATACAGAGTAGTGGAACGCATGAAGATGAAAATGGCATGTATGGACTTATCTAACTCCGGGGGATTCAGTGAATAAGCTAAACCCCAAAATCTGTGTTTTCTTTTTAAAGAGCCATCTTTTATGAGAGTTTAGTGATGTGAGACGCATCTTTACTGGCACTAAATACGCTAATGACATTCGAACATTATAATGTTTATTACAAATTATTTGAAACTCGCAAGTCATTAAAGGCAAGTTATTTCACTCTTGAAAACGTCACACACAGATATGTTTCCTGTTAGCAGTTGGCAGAGCAGCTTCTATGTACACTAGGGATGCACTGGTTGACCGGCCAAAAATCAGAACCGAAAATCGTTTTTAAATTTTTTTGCTTTTTTTGGCCGATTTTTCCAGAATTGGGCCCGCTTGCGTAATCCACATACGCTTATATTGCTATCATTCGCGAACGTGTCACTTGTGTGGAAGTATTTTGCAATATGCGAGCAGGACTGGACATGCAGTTACCTGTCTGAAGCACAGATACCAAGAAGTGAACAGCCGTTGGTGTACTGGCACACAAATAAGAGCCGCTTTCCTGCACTCGCTGAAGTTGCGGGAGCTTACCGCTCTGCGCCGTGCACAAGCGTAGATAGTGAGCGCTTGTTCAGCTCAGCTTCTCACGTGTTGCACGAGAAACGAAACAGACTAACTTGTGAGAAAGCCGAGCACTTTTCGAGTGAAATGCTATCAGTTAAGGATGATCACATTTATTTAATTTTTTATTTTACCTTAGTTACATTGCCTTAATTTGGTTTAAAAAGCACCTGATGTAGCATCTTTTGTTTTTTCATTGCACTAAACATTATTTGATTTAACATTTTGGAACAATGTATTTGTATACTTTTTAAAATGATTTAATTAAATTATTTATTTTAATTTAACTGGTAAAGGCTTTTTTTCTTTACACTGAATTTAAAAACAAATGCTGATTTAAGTAAATTCTTTGTTTGGATTGCAGAATATCCAGTTGTTCATAGGTAATGTTAATTTTTACATAGGTTCAACCTAATTTAATTTCCCATTAATTTCAGATTGCAAACTTGTTTTAATTGGCCAAAATCAATTCAGCCTATTAAATACCAAATAAACATCTTGTTCATGTATACTTTCTTTCTTTATTGTTTGTTGCTTAAAATAAAATCGGAAATCGGTATTGGAATCGGCCAGTTTGCTTGAAAAAAAAAATCGGTATCAGAATCGGCCATGTAAAATCATGATCGGTGCATCCCTAATATGCACTTGAATCTTCAAAACCGGATTAACCACATTTGTGTCACATTAGTCTATGCCAGTGAATTGACATTATTTACTGGCGAAAATGTTTCTTAATTTTCCATACTTTTAAAATGTTTTCGTCATTGGCAGGTGAATTGAAAAGTTATTAGGCATAAATGTTTTTCTTTTGCATTGTTTTTTTAGCCTGACAAGTTAAACCTACATCAAGATTTTGGGTCTGGGAACTCACCATTAGCAGGGCTCAATCCGAGGGGCGGAGATAAACGGTTGTCTTTCAAATCCCTCTGCACGCAATAGCATAACGCTTATGGGTGTGACGAGACGCTTATTTCACGAGACGAGACACAAGATTGGGGTCACGAGAACGAGACGATACAAGATTTTTACATAGTATTTTTAAGAAATGTTGAAATGCATGATTTAAAAAAATGTTCCAGGTGCATTTGAAATGTTTTAACTAATCATCTTGTAATGACATTGTCATTTCAGTTCTACTTTCTGAGTGTAAATTATCATATGCCATAAAAGATAACAATACTCAAGCACTGTAAAAGGTTTTACACAAACGTTTTGATTGTCTCTTCAGACCTTGGAACTGCACATGAGTTATGAGCTTCTACAACTTTTGACCTCCTAACTGAACTCATTTCCACAAATTGATCATAGATCAAGTGCAAACAATAAGTACAACCGTAATCAAAGTACTCAATATTCAAAGTTCAAATAGAGACCAATTTTTTTCTTCGAACATGATACAGCGCTAAGAGATGGCTAACTACTTAAATAGCTTTCATATTGAGAAATGTTCTCATGCCTCAGGGAGCCGCTTTTAAACAGCGGTAACGTTGGCATATTGAAACATTTTTTAAACGTGCGTTTAAATGCATCCTCTCGTTTACTTTCAATTTTGCCATTGTGCGTAGGCCTACTCTGTTAAAAGGGATAGGTGGTGCTGAATGCGCATAACACTTATTATTATTATTATTATTATTATTATTATTATTATTATTATTATAGTTTATTTCTTTATTTATTTTAAATATACATTTGTCTGACACTTCTGTTTGCGCAATGGTCTTTCATTCGATTTGAACTACAAATGCGGATAAAAAGTGTTATCTGCATTGTGAACTTTAATTTTTAAATGCATCATTATATTTAAACTGCAAACACATGTGGAAAGTCTCATGTGTTTGGCAGACCTAACCTGCTACTACAGTATATTTCTCTCAGAGGATACAGAGGATTTTAACTGACGAGGATTGACAGCAGTTTAAACAGTGATGGGATGAATGCACGCTACTAAGCAGCAGACTCCGTTCAAGATGATGAAGTAGTATGTCCCAAAGCTTGCATGGCTTACTCTTCTGCTACACACTCAAAAAATATATTTTTCTTCATAAAAAGAGTACATACTTTTAGGTTGTAGTATAAGAGGGGTAATTGGGATGCAGTTAGTTATCTAACTTCACTCTCACTTTTCACCTTTGCGAGAAATCTCGTCACATTTTAGTCTTGCGAGATCTCATGGAATGAGATCTTGTCACACCACTAATAGCGCTATAACCAACCAGAGCAACGTGAAGCAAAGTTAGTTGATAGATTAAACTTTCGCCATATCCGATTGGCAAAACTCCAAACACATCTTAAGAATTCTTATGAACCCTTTTTAAGAATGATTTCAGTACCGTTCTTTGTTTTTTTTTCCAAAGAAAAGCTTAACTCAAAGTCTTCCAGAGTCGCGGCCAAAGCCGAATCGAAAGGCTGCCATTCGCCAGCTTCTTTGTTTACAAGTAGCATGCGGAACCTCCGTGACTCTACCGTTATTATGTTAAGTCCGCCCAACTCTATACACGATGTGATTGGCCTGACCAGAATTTGGTTTTTCTAGCTCGCAAGTCTATATAGAGTTGCTAGACGACACCGGCTGCAAATTAGATTTGCTGCAGCTATGGTGCATCTAGATTTCTAGGCTATTGTTTTTTGCCAATGTCGAGTGAATTGAGAAAATGTAACTGCCATAAATGTTGTTTATTTTTTTCATAGAGCTATTTTTCCTTGCATATTTTGACCTACAGCACACTTTAGTATTATATACTAAATCAGCACACCTCAGTGAGTCCATAGATGATTTTTATTTATTTATTTTCATGAATGTTAAAGGTTCTTCATGGCACCATAGATGCCTATAAAGAACCTTTATTTTGAGTGTAGCACAAAAAAGACACATTGTGGTTTACTTTGGCCCCTTAATTTGAGGAATGTTCTATGTATGTGGTGAAACTAAACTTTAGGCATCTTAGATAAACTTCTCATGGATTTTTTTCAACTAAAGTACAAATGTATTGTTTAGATTTAAATTGAGTGTGTCACTTCATCAATAAGCACTTTTGTTCTTATTTTATTTAAACAAAGTATTATATTGCAGTTCATTAAGTTTCTGCTCAACTGGTGCACTACTCCATTTTACATCCTAGTCAGCGCCAGTTTTTACTCTCATTTGGTGCTTTGATGGTGAATTAATTTTGGATCCTGTTTGTCAGTATTGCATTTCAGTCACATCAAATCAGCAATACAATCTGACAACATAATTCTTTGATATTTATGCTGAAATTACTCTAAAGAGATGTATTTTTCAGGCTGGTACAGCTTATGTGCAATCTAATGGAAACTAAAAGTAGCTCATGTCTCAATCAAAAAGGCAATTGGCTAATTAGAAAGAAACTTAAAGGAGGCACTTGATGTCTAGAAATGCATGTGCGTCAGAACCTTTCATTATAAACAGATGGTAATTACATCCCGAATTGGTACATTTATGGCCACGGTATTAATCATTGAGTTAAACTCTAAAAGCTGCACTTAAAAATTGTTCACACTATTACATACCCACAGTGCAGTGCGTTCTTTTTTTACAGCTCCTGGAAACTGTCTCAACTCACAGTGAATGATTAATGTCATCTGTCTGAACACACAGATTTCCCCCTCACTGAACTTTTGCAACGACGTGTATTTCATGTTTTTAAACGTTTAGTCTCACACAACATTTTCTTCTTCTCAATTTACAGCCAAAAGAGCTGTGTTTTTTCCATCCACCATAAAAGATGTTATCGTCTTATAGTCTGGCACTGCAGCTCTGACGTCTACATATGTACAACCAGTGACTGATTCCACGCTCGCAAGAGTTCACAGTGTCACAGTTGATATCCCCTCGTCTTGTGTGTGTGCAGCTCTCCGCTCGTTTGTTGTGTAACAGCGGCAAGAATCCTTCATCCGCGTCTCCACGCGCTGTCAACAGAGTTTGGTGAACTTCCTCACTCTGTTGGCAGAGGCCGCCCTTCAAGAATGGGGGGCCACAAATCATTAGCGGACAAAGCGCAAAGACGGAGGGGGGGGGGGGGGGGGGGGGGGGAGGGGTTGGGCATTAACATTTTGCTCTGATCACTGTGGTTAGGAGACAGAGAACAGGTTGCATGAGGATATTGGTCCGAATCTGTTTTATTTGGCCACGGTTAGTTATTTTAATGATTCCCTGTGCACAGACCCTCGACACTCACTCTGAGCAAACAGGAAACACTTTTGTTGTGAAAGTTTGGCTAATTTGACTGTGAAGTTTTTTTTTCTACATTGCATGTTCCAAAGCAACCAAACAGCACACAGTGCCGTCGCTTATGATAACCACAGACAAAGCTCTTGTTTGTGCAGAAACTTCTTTCATCATGATTGATTTTGGCCTCTGAAGCATCAAGCAAATTGGATAAATATGATGTTCCCCGTACTGCTGCTTTCGGCTCTGTTAAATCCACCCCTTCGTAAGCAATGCCTGACGGTTTGGTTCTTGACATACTCTGAAGCTGCTGCCAAAACCAATTCCTGCGATTCACTCTCAAGACCGCACAATGCGAGATAAATGCCCCTGTTTTTTGGGATGGAGCGATTTAAAAAAGGCTTCTATATGACACCCTGCGGTTTACTTGATAAACTAATACATTTGAGCGTGCTTTGAAAAGTGACTCTTCTGCTCAAAAAAGGGATAGATTAGCCGTAGTTAGACAAAACAAAATTAGTTTGTTCTTCAAAACAGGGTGTCCAAGGGCTGTGCCCTTGCAGGGGTTCAGCATTTCAAAAAATCCTGATCCATCACCTTGTCATAAGGTGCTTTTCGTAAATAAAACCTATAATCCCAATCTTACATCTTGCAGCCTGGCATGCATTGTGCAAGACAGGCGTGTTTGCTTGTGATTTTGATGAGAAGGACCATGTTTGAGGAGCACTGCAATTACATGTTCTCATTTGTGTTGAATCAATCATATCTGTTTGAACATTTTCTCCATTCAGAGATATTGGACCATCGTGATTACGTAGCTCAGTAGTTTTCTTGCACTTGTCTTACAGGTCAATCGTGTATAATTGGGTTTAGTTCCAGATTAATCAAACTCATGGTCTTGGTTTCAGACAAAGCTTTATGAAACCAGAGTGATTAGCATTCAGACCTGCACAAGCTTGTCTGAACCAAACAATGAGAACATTTAAATCCAAGATTTTTTTGCTTATGGAATTTCTTGGTTTACTGGGCCATTTTTGTGTCCACTCATGGTTGCCACTTAGACAAATCCCTGACTGGATGCCAGAGTAACTGGCGTTTCTACTTCCTCTCATTAGATTTCAAAGAGAGAGAGAGAGAGAGAAAACACCATGTCATTGTTGAATGGTCAATAAATGGTTACTTTCCTGTATGGGGATATGGACTGTTTTTAGATGTTTAGTCTGGAGAAACATTGGATTAGTTTAAAAGTCTCTGTACAAGCTTCAATATTTTGTAGTCATCTGCATACTAAATAGTATTTTATACTTTGACAAGTTTACACAAAAATTTCACTTCTTTCATGACTACTCCTGTTTGCCACATAAGAAAATGTTGAATAAAGTACTGGTTGCTCCTCTTGCCTTAATTTACTGGTTTAAGTTTCGGTCACACATACAATTTTATTGTATGACTTCAAAATACTTAAAGGGTTAGTTCACCAAAAAATGTATATTGTCATTAATTACCCTCATGTCGTTTGACACCCGTAAGACCTTTGTTCATTTTCGGAACACAAATGAAGATATTTTTGTTGAAATCCGATGGCTCAGAAAGGCCTTCATTGGTCACAATATAATTTTCTCTCTCAAAACCCATAAAAGGCACTAAAGACGTCGTTACAAAGCCCATCTCACTACAGTGGCTCTACAATAATTGTATAAAGCGACGATAATATCACTATACAAGTCGTTATTTTGTTTGTTTTTTTTTGCTCACAAAAACTATTCTCATCGCTCATAAACTTGAATACAATTGTAGAATCACTGTAGTGAGATGGGTTTTGTAACGACGTCTTTAGGGCCTTTTATGGGTCTTGAGAGAGGAAATGACATTGGTGTCAATGGAGGCCTTTCTGAGCCATCAGATTTCAACAAAAATATCTTTATTTGTGTTCTGAAGATGAACGGAGGTCTCACAGGTCTGGAACGGCATGAGAGTGAGTAATTAATGACAGAATTTTCATTTTTGGGTGAAATAACCCTTTAATATAGTAATTTAGCTCACAAGTGCTACATTTAACAGTACATTTGCATCCTTTTTGAAGCTTGAAAGCTTCAGCCTGAGCGACCAAAGAGCAATGAAAAGAGCAGCCAGCACATTATTCAAAAAGTCAGAACCCCCCCCTTAGGATGGACCCCTGGTCATGAGCTCAAACATCTCATGTAATTTACTGTGTTATTGCTGAAGATGAAAGGAAGTTATGTAAATAACCCTCTCCAGAAGGCATCTAAGATATGAGCTGTGCTTTTAGATAGTTTATTCACTAGTGTCAAAGTATTTTGTTTAGTGTGGAAAATGGTACAATACTATTTTCATATTTTTTATTAATGCACTGCCTTTAAAAGCAAGAAATGTGTATGCAATTTATGTTTTCCTTTTAATACAAATATTTAAATTATTTCTCTGTTCATCTTGTCTACTCTAGGCATTGTCTCTGATCGTTCTTCCTTTCATCCCTGCATCCAACCTGTTTTTCCCTGTGGGCTTTGTCGTTGCCGAAAGAGTCCTGTATGTGCCCAGCATGGGATTTTGTGTTCTGGTGGCCCATGGGTTCAAACTCCTGTCCCAAAGAGGGTAAACATCCTGTGAACAAATTCTTATACTGTATCCCTTTGAGTGACGTGTTCAGAGACCAATTCTCGTTTTTGTAATGTTATCCAGAGGCCTAAAGAAAATGTCTTGGTTGCTCATGGGAGTTCTTCTAACAACACACGCCTTGAAAACTTTCAACAGAAACTGGGACTGGGAGTCCGAATACACGCTTTTTACATCTGCCTTGAAAGTATGAACACATTATTCATTTATAGATGCACATCTGGCCATAGGCTCATACATATTATATGCTTGTATTTTGAGATCATTTCTTTGAATAAATCCAGCTCTCTACCTTATATCAAAGGACTACTCCAGACGTTAACAAGAGTACAATGAAATGATGTCTGGAAAATATGATTTGTAATGTCAGCATGGTATGCCTGAAACATTTCAAAATTGTTTTCCTCCAGGTGAACAGGAACAATGCCAAACTGTGGAACAATGTCGGACATGCTTTGGAGAATCAGAACAGTTATGAGAGGGCTTTGAGATACTTCCTTCAGGCCACAAGAGTGCAGCCAGGTAATTGATTAATCCGGGTAATCATTTTATGGTTACCTGAGAATCTAATCTATCTTGTAAACAGGATATTTAAAGAGAAAAAATATATAAAGTTTATCCATTGATAATCCATCAGTGAACATTCTGATAATAGAGTCCGACCCAATGCCTAATTAGCCGTTTGGCTGCTGAATATTTTCCAATAACCTTTGTTAGCAAAGGTTGTTTGCAAATTTTAATTATTACTTTTTGGGATGGAGGGGGATAACTTACACCACTAAATCACTCACAGTAAAACCATTTAGAAAGTAAACGAGGTCGATTAGTTTCATGCAGACTTTAACTTTTTTTTTGAGTCATTTTAGGCAAAAGTGCTAATGATAAGTTATAGTTTGTCTTTGGGAATGATTTTGGACCACATTGTTTTCCAGAGACACAAAATACTATTCAATACTATCCAAAAAGTATTCAATTTGTAATATTTCCAACAGAAAAAAATTTGGCAGAGAAAGTTAACATGGAGCCTATTTTAAACAAAGCTCTCCATTGGATATGTTGTTTTAGGGAGGTGTGGGAAATTCTGCCTTATTTTTATAAGTTTGGAGGCGTGTTGTAAGGACAATTTCAAATTATGTATATGCTAACAAAAAGTAGTTTATGTAGTATTTCATGGGATTGTATGAAAACATTGGCGTATAAAACTATTTTCGCACTTCAGTGTCTTCGATGTGAGAAGATGAGGATTTAGGTTTTGTATTGACTAATGTATCGTTGTCAGGCTACCTGAGAGGAAGACACAGTGGCTGCCAAAGGCATTAAACTATTGACTTCAATTGTTTAAGTTATGTTGGTTTATCGAGCTAACATGACTTGAGCGATCCACCACCCAAGATGTGTTTTTCCCAGATTACCTCTGTAAGCACATTAATGAATGAGGAAATCCTGGGCAGGCTATCTATACACTTCAGTTTGCTTTTCTTAACAAAAACTCCACCACTTCAGTGTGATGATCAGACGTTTCTCAGAAAATGCTGGTAGCATTATCAGTGTTAGACATCGAAACCTACCAACTCTGGTGCTTAGCTCTCTGTTGTTTGAGGTTATGTGGGCCACATGGCTATAAAAGGTTGTAAAGGGAGAACAGTCACAGGAGGTGCTTTTCCTCTTTCCAGTCTTCCCGCCGATTTCTCGTCCCAAATGTGTATTAAACTGGTCAGCTGCCTGTAACTGTTATTATTTGTTGCACTCAAGCCGTATAATTCACATTCCACTATGTACTATGTCTTCAAGGTTTAGTCTGTGCTATTTTCTTGATTTATGGCTCCATACTAAACATTATGTCCTTTTCTAAGATGACATTGGGGCCCACATGAACGTTGGGAGAACCTACAAGAACCTAAACAGGTCCAAAGAGGCAGAGGAGGCATATCTAATCGCAAAATCCCTTATGCCGCAGGTATGAAATTTCCATATCGAGAAATATATATAAAGATTTGGTTATAATTAGATTGTCAACAAACTTTAATATGTTCGATAAGATACTTTTACTTTTCAATATTTTTATTTTTAGCAATTCTGCTTAGTGGCACAGCAATGAACTATACATTTGTATACATTTTAACTTAAGATCTTGATGTTGGTTTTTAAATATAAAAAATACATGTATATAGCTATATCAAGCTAGATATTTTAAGTGCATCGCCTAAACATAATCTTCTAAGCAGTCTTCTGTGTTTATTGGTAGATTTCATTGCAGTTTAGAAATGACTTGCAGTCTAGTTCCTCCTTTCCTGTTTTCCTCTCATACTGCATTCCCCTTAGCCAAATTATCTTTAGTTTATCTAAAGATAAACTTTCACTGCCTGAATGTTACAAAACCCAACAAGCTCATCTGTAATGTTTAAGAAGGCAATCAAAATTTAGGGGAAGTTTTGGCCTGTGAGTTATTGGCTTACATGGACTGCTATACGGTCTGCAATCTTGTTCCATTGTTCTCCCTTTTCTACAAATAAAAAAAAAACTAAGCTGAATAACTAATAGTTTATGGCTTTTAGCCCATGTGTATTTGCATTTGACTAAATGGTAGTGTACTCAACCTTTTTCAACACTGATAAAATGTATGTGTTGGTAAAAAAAAATTTTTTTTACAGGACACGGACAATGCTCCCTATTGAATAGTGGTCACACTATTACTGAAAAACAATGCTGACCACAAACTATTGAACAGTGAATGTAAAATGTAGTGTTTTTGTACTGAAATGAATGGACTGAACATATTGATGATGACTACTGACCTGCACAGGTTTTTCTTCAATCAGATGCTCTCTCTCACAGTGATTCGCGGGTTGATCCAAAATGAGCGGGTGCCTGTAGTCACCCGCGGGTACCTGCGGTTACAAGTCATCCAAAAATATTTTTAATGATATTCGGGTGGCGGTCGGTTGGATCGTTTGAAATAAAGGTGATGCGGGACAAAATGCCTGATTTCCCAACACGTTAAACACGTGAGCAATGCCATTGTACCATTTTAATAGGGTATACTTTTAAATGCATATAGCTCAGTAATGTCCAACACGATCACATGGTAATGCGTATAATAGTACGAGTGTGCAATCTCGTGGAATGTATACACCAAAATGAGTTTTGGCATGCATATGCTACTCAGTTTTTCGCGTGCATATGATACACAGTTTATGGCGTGTATATGGTGGGGTGGGTGGTTCGGGCGTATAATACGGCATAAAGTGTGTATTATAAGCATGCGAAATACTGTGTGCATAAAACTCTTTTTGGCATATACACTTCAGGGCGGGATTTTTGTTTAGAAAGTCGGGGGAGAGACACACACTTCGATTAGACTGGATAAACACATGCAGCATCTTAATTGTTTAGAAAACGAAACGAAATAAATGAATAAATCAATCAATCCTTTATTACATAACACTAGGCTATATCATACAGCATTCAGAAAAAGAACAGTTTATGACTTTGCGCTCCTAAAAGCTTTCACACTTTTCCAAATGTGGGCTTTCTCTAATTCTCCAAGCAGGGTCGAAACATAAACATCGCATTCATCAATAATATGATTCTAGACAGCTGAAATGGACAATGATGGGCCGCCCCAAGAACTGCCTGCTCTCGCCGCCGCACCTCTAAGCGCACGTCAGGGCCTGAAACATTTCTCTCCTCCACAGGCTGGATTAATGGGTATTATGCCAGGGAGCATTTACTACTTTTCAAAACTGCAGGTCGGGTACAATATTTTCATAATTTTTTTGCGATCCAAATTGCGGGCGGGTTATTAGAAAACGTCAGTCGGGTGCGGTTTGTTTATACACTGACCTGCACATCACTGGCCCCTCAATACCATTTGCAGCTGATTAGCAAGTAGCAAATTATGGTTCACAGCTGAGATGTACCTAAAGCATCTTGGCTATTTAAAAATGCTCCTTCCATATGTCTTGCCTGATTTTCTTGAAAGCAATCTTAAGGCCTTTACTCCACCTGGGTCTATATTTCATGTTGGAATGTAGAAGGAATATAGTGAATATATTATTGTTATACTTTGAGTCAAATGTATGTAAATGTAAATTCTTATAACCTTGGCTGATCTTTCCAAAACACATTGGCAGATCATTCCAGGGAAGAAGTATGCAACCCGTGTGGCCCCAAACCATCTGAATGTCTACATTAACCTGGCTAACCTGATTCGAGCAAATGACTCTCGCTTGGAGGAAGCTGACCAACTCTATAGACAGGCCATCAGCATGAGACCAGACTTCAAGCAAGCCTACATCAGTCGGCAAGTCTCAGTTCATGCTGACAGGGTCAAAAATATGTTTGTAAACTTGTGTACTTACTGACAGAGCCAAATGAAACTCAATGAGTTGTAGTTCAGACATTATTTTGGCTTTGACAAGGTTTTTAAGAGTCATGTTTTTTTTAGCCCATGTGTACACTGGATAATGTTCAAGAGATACGATCTTGTAGAATAATTGAGCATCTGTGTCTTGCAATTTCACACCCATCCTGTACTCTTTTTGCTATCCCTAAGAAAATATTTCTCATAGATATAAGCTGAAGTTTCGTGAAAGAGTATCGGGTGTTTGCCGTTTTTGTTACATTTCGCATAATGTGAAAATTTACTTAGCCTTCACACTTTGTGATTTCTCTCTACATGTCTCATCCTGTTAATGAAATGTTGATCTGATAAGCTATTGAAAGTGGATTTACTGGAATGCTTTGGTTCTCATGAACGAATAAAGCAAACCAAAGAAAAAAATCAAAACTTAAACCTTTGTATTACTCAAACTATTTGCTAAGAAAATATCGCTTAAAGAAACCAATCTTTCTTGTTGTACATGTGTATTAGATTTTCGAGATGTCCTTGTGAGAGGTATTCCAAAAATGTCTTCTTGTTTCTCTCAAAACTCAGAGGGGAGCTTCTACTGAAAATGAACAAGCCCAGTGAGGCGAAGGAAGCCTACCTACGAGCACTGGAGCTGGACCATACCAATGCAGACCTCTGGTATAATCTGGCAATTGTCAATATCGAGATGAAGGACTCCTCAGAGGCTCTGAGAAACTTTAATCGCGCATTGGACCTGAATCCCCGGCACAAGCTTGCACTTTTCAACTCAGCACTTCTCATGCAAGAGTCAGGTGTGTAGGCAATGGTCGTTTGAACCAACGAGCTGTCTTCTAAAAAACCCTAACCATCGTAAAACAAATTTGGAATGCTCTGCAAAGACAACAATTTTGTGAAACATGCAAATGTTATTTTTTAATTACACTGAGCTGGTGCCATGTAAAAAAAAAAAGTATAAAAATACATTACACACTAATATTAGGTCAAGTAATAAACATATTTAGTTTTTTATTTGATACTTTTCAGAACAAAATACTTAATAATAAAATAAATAGCACATACCAATAAGGGTAAAATAATAAATTACACTGATCAATTTTTTGGGATTTACATGTTGCTAGGCTTGTGGTAGAATACAAAAGAAAAATACACACAAATACTAGGACAAAAGAAAACATTTTTAATTACACTGAGCTGGTTTTCACTAATACTTTTCAGAAGTTTAGTTTTGCTCGTTTTATCCATCATCTTTTTTCCACTGAGCCGGAATCTTTGTCTCTCTGTAAAATATACATGACTTTGAATTTGACTATGAGATCCACCATTTGGAAATGGCCTTTGCTTAGACATGCATGCCATTGATGCCTTAAAATACAGTACAAACTGTTTAGGAAGCTCACTAGGTTCTAAAGAAATAAGGTTGCAAAATACACTCCCTTATTTTTGATTTATCAGACCTGAGCTTCAAAAAACATGAAACAAGAAACATTAAGGTGCTCCGTAATCTCTGTGAAAGTAACAGCTTGCTAATTACTGTTTGAATCACATGAGGTTACGCAAGCCGAGTTATTAACCTATGGATTCTTTGTGCCACCTCAAGGGAAGGCAGCAACCTCTCACATAATTCGGTCAATTTCTCATGCCCGAGAATGTTAGCGTTTGATCCAGCAGCTATAAGTTTAAATTGATTGTGACTCATTGACCTTAAACTTCAAGTTTTATGCCATTTTTTCACTCTTAACTTTGAATAGCAGGAAAGACTGATGGATTTGTGCAGTTCGAACGAGGCATTAGTTTGTCATTTTTTCTGAGATTAGCACACCTACGCTGCTGCAATGTAAATACGACGAATACAACGGCTCTATTTGCACATGGTTTTAGGCCTCTTGTTCAGACTGTTTAATCATGTGACTGAGGAAGCATGTTGCGATCAATTCACAGGCCTGCTTGACAACTGTCATTCTTTCATTTGGTTTTGTAGTTGTGCCCATCTATGTTGTTGTTGTTTTTTTCTTTTTTTTTCTTATAAAAGCAGGTTTGCTTTAAATGCAACCTGCTTTCCACGGTTTCCTCACTTTTGGCCTACAATAGTTATAGTCTTCATGGGGTAATAAAAAGCTGACCGACACTCCTTACCCTTGTTCTGACCTTATTGTTGCAACATAGGATGGTTAACAACATAGATCTTGTTACAAAGTCAAATAACAGAGCCAAAATATTACAGATAGCAGTGCCAGGCTTTTTGGGTGCATAACTCCCCCCCAAAAAATAAAGCATTAGAATTCAGACAAGACCCTGATTTAATATGACTTTATTAAAAATTATGACCATGGCATGACTTAAAATGCATAAACCTAGAAAAACGTAATATAAATAACCATCATGATTCTCAATACGATTTATGATAACAGGGCAAAACAAAATATGCTATTGCACACTCCTTTATTTAAAAAGTTAAATGAAACCAACAAAAAAAAAAAACCCTGCTTGCCCACATTCATTGTGTGGAAAAGTTTGTATATCTGTTATGAATAACTTCTGTGCTTTATACATAGTCATATGTATTGTAACATGATTAAATTTAGATTTTTTTATATTTACTTTAGACCACTTATAATAAAATATATAATTATAATTATCTTTACAATGATCAGGTTAATTATAATTATTTGTTTTTCATCCCACCTGTTTAGTCACATATATATACACCATTCAGGCATAATATTATGACCACCTTCCTAATATTGTGTTGGTCCCATGGGCAAGGGCACCCTGACTGGCGTGCAGCTATGCAGACCCATACGCAGCAAACTGCAATGCACTGGGTATTCTGACGCCTTTCTATCAGAACCAGCATTAACTTAGCTCCTATCGTGCATCAATGAGCCTTGGCCACCCATGACCCTGTCGACAGTTAACTGCTGTTCCTTCCTTAGACCCTTTTGATAGATAATGACCACTGCAGACCGGGAACATCCCACAAGATCTGCAGTTAAGGAGATGCCAATGACCCAGTCGTCTAGCCATAACAATTTGGCCCTTGTCATACTCAGATCTTTACGCTTGCCCATTTTCCTGCTTCTAACGCATCAACTTTGAGGACAAAATCTTCACTTGCTGCCTAATGTATCCCACCCACTAACAGGTGCTGTGATGAAGAGATAATCAGTGTTATTCATTTCACCAGTCAGTGGTCATAATGTTATTTCTGGTCAGTGTAGTAGGACTGTCGATTTAATGCATTCATTTAATTAATTAGTTATGGAAAAAAATAGTGTTAAAATTGTTAATGCATTTAACGCATCCGCCCCACTCCAGACCTATATAGGTAATGAACATCATGCAGGGCAACAACTCCCTGTGTGGTGGAGTCTATAGAATGCAGTTCTAAAATTAAATATCCACCTAAAATTCAAGATACTGGGACAAAATTGCCCCTGTATGAGTTTTTTGTCCCATATTTATTTTATATTTTAAGCAATGTCACATGATGTCAAAATTAACACGTAAATGCATGCGATTAATTTTTTTGTTTAACACACAAAAAATATTTAACGCAAATAATGCAGCATTCGTTCCACCCCTAATATTCCTTTGGCTAGCGTTACATGATATGATGAAACTTTTATTCATGCAAATGCTTTAAAACCATTCATGCTCTAAGGCACAAAATGGAACGCAGTGTGATATTGGCAGTATTGTCTTTGTTGTTTCTGCATTAATTCAGAGATTAAATGTGAAATGATTAGAATATAAACATTTATTAATAACTTATTAATGTTAGGTTTTATAAATCATGATTAATTACAGCAAAATTTGAGATTGTAATGTTTTTTTTTTACATTTGTTACTGGTACTAAATTACTGGTACATTTGACATCCCTAGTTGACTCGCCTTAAACTCACCTTAAATGTTTAGCAATTAGACTAATCATTTAATTTATTTTGGATTTAATCTGTCTGTAACATTTTCACCAATCTTATCTCTTAATTTTCTTCTTTTTAGGTGAGGCTAAATTTCGTCCAGAGGCGAACCGTCGCTTTCTCACCTATGTGAAAGAGGAGCCGGACGATGCTAACGGATACTTCAACCTGGGCATGCTGGCGATGGATGCTAATGAGAATGAAGAGGCCGAGCGCTGGATGTGGGAGGCCATTCGACTGCAACCCGGCTTCCGGAGTGCTTTGTTTAACTTGGCCCTGCTCTACTCTCAGTCACAGCGTGAACTGGATGCTCTTCCAGTGCTTGAGGAGCTGCTGCGGTACCATCCTGAGCATGTCAAAGGCCTGATCCTCAAGGGAGACATCCTCATGAACCACCGCAAGGATACACGTGGTGCCAAGGTCTGTTTCGAACGCATCTTAAACATGGACCCCAGCAACGTTCAGGCCAAGCACAACCTCTGCGTGGTGTACTTCGAAGAACGGGAGCTCCAGCGTGCTGAGCGCTGTCTGGTAGAGACACTCGCTATGGCCCCACACGAAGAGTACATCCGACGGCACCTCGCCATTGTACGCAACAAAATGGCTGCCATGAGTGCCGCGGGACAGCCAATTGTGCAGACAGAGGGCGGGAGTGTGTCAGACAAACAACAAGAGCAACATCAACAGGACAAAAAGGAGGAGGAGGAAGGACGGGGTGTTGCTTCAGGAGTGGGCGAGGGGGCCAGGAAAGAGAAGAATTTGAGGAAATCCTCCCCCACAGAAAGCGTCAGCGGCCAGGGCCATGGCCAATCAAAGAAGTTGGATGCGGGCCAGCCTGACAAGAGGACTAACAGCAAATCCACAAAAGAGATTAAAGATATAGAAAAGAAAAGGGCGGCTGCCTTGAAGAGACTGGAGGAGATTGAGCGCATATTAAGCAGCGATTAACCTTGTTTATCAACCACCACACTATTTTTATATGTAACTATTTAAAGCGCAAGAACGAGACTCCTATGGGTTTTTTTTCCTCCAAATTGAGCCCTTGTTTATGCATGTCTCGTGGCGCTTTTGTTTGATTGTTTTGTGTCTTTTTATATAAGGTGGGGGTATACCTCCTTTTCCGACAGCTTTAATTATGTAAGGCTGTTTGGCTGAAAAGGGAAACCAGGTGTGCATTCACATGCGCTGAAAAAGCACAAAAATAGGTACTTTTTTAAAGAAGCCCTGCAAATCTTTATTTTACCATATCGTTTATTTATGATTGTCTATATTTGAGTCACTGGATTATTTTTTTGTCACTTTTGTGTATTGATTAACCATACCACTGGCAGGTATTACTCCTAATCACAAATAAAATGTTGGTATATTAGCCAGGCCATTTTATAGCAGGGCCTCTGAGTGGTCCGTCACCTGGCTGTTGGGTTTTAGCTCAGCAAACCCCTCCCCTTCTTTGCATGACATCACCTCTTTCCTCCAATTCTCCACTGCAGTTTGTTGATGTGTCATTGTTGTTGTTTTTAGTCTCAACTCCGAATGGTGTCAGTGTTTAATTATGTCCTCTGACATAATCTCATTCTGAATTAGGGTCACCTCCCTTTGCCAGCCCTCTTTTTGTAGGCTTCTGGGAATTTTCGGTATCTGTTTGGGCTCTTAAGGATTTCACAGCTTGGCCATGCAGAATCAGACTATGCTTTTTATTAGAATTTTCCATGTTCTTTTTAAGGTTTTCTGTTGCTTTTAGCTCTGTTTTGTTTTCTCCCCACAAAGACCAAACAGTTACATTATAATCAAGCATTAAGGAAAAACTTTCTAGGAAAGTTTAAAGGAATAATTCCCCCAAAATTAATCTTGTCATCCTTTGCTCAGCCAAAATCCCATGTTCATGAGAGAACTAGCAATGTCAGATTCATGACTGGCTCATTATTTTGAATCTTTTTAATGAACATTCAATCCAGTTATAGTGAGTGATTTGTTTGATTTGCTAATCGAATTATCTAGTCACAGCTCACTGGAAGAGAAGATTTTTCTTAAATTACTACAATTTTGGTCTGTTCCTCACACAAAGCTATCATCTGACTTCAAAAGACTTTGAATATTGACTGTAAAAAAATTGTTAGTTTTTGAAACTCCATTCTTTTGTCTCCATTCATTGCAAATGCATGAACAAACAGTAAAAGTTCAACTTGGAAATGTCTTCTTTTGTGTTCCACAGAAGAAGAGTTTGAAACAACGCAAGGTTGAAGAAATGATGACAGAATTGTCCTTTTTTTGGTTGAAGCGTCCCTTTTAATATGGCGAACTACACTGCGTAGCCCAACATTTTTGTGTGTTCTTTTAGCTTTTATTTTCGAAATATAATCAATCATGTTTTTTAAAGCTAAGATAAAGTTTGCTAATGTGTTACTTTAGTATTTTAATGTGCTGCAGATTAACTTCAACATATGTTGTGTTGAGTTGAGTTGGCCATCCAGGAATCACTGGAATCCTGTCGTCGTTTTACTGTTTACTTTGAAGGCAGGCCCTGAAATATCTCCTCTGACCTTTCTGAAGATCTTCACGGGGAAAAAAAAGCTACCTGAGAGCCCACTGATCTGTGTAGGCAAGCTTCTCAAAGCCTGTGAGAGTGTTTTTCCACATATTCTACAATACTAGCGGTATTAACACGTGGGGCACGTATGAAAACTGAGGTGTTATTTTGTTGCATTAAAGTAATAAAGCCACTTAAAGTAGCATAATTGTAGCCTTTATCCGATTAAGTAGCGGACTTGTGCAGTTCACAGTATTATCAGCTGTTTTTCCAATTGAGATGTTCACCCATAAAACTTGAGCGAGAAACCTGAATCACTACACCTGTTTGCTCTCTTTTTTTGGCAACATGCATCTGAATCTTTTTATTTATTTATTGTCAGTTTGATAGTCTATAATGACAGATTTACATGGTTGTATCATATTAATCTTAAGATATATAGTGATGGGAGTTCACCTCTCTCGAAGAGGTTCATTTCCCTCTAAATCATCTCACTCAGCTCTCATTCAGCTGTATGTGATATGTCATATTTTAAGTTTTCCTCAGCTCAGCTTGAGTTCTAATGATGTTTTAGGACCTTTTCCTCTCATCTCATGCTGTGCTTTCACCTCAAACCCCATTTCTTGCATCTTGATTTATAGTAATTGCCTTTTTACTTGGACTAATGTTTTGACTTATGAGTGGTGGTGGGACCTACGGTTTTCCAATAAAAAGAACTTACATCAGTCATGGCTCATAATTCATGCTTTTTTTTATGCATTCTGGCGGCTGCAACCAAGCTAGTACAAATGCCTGATCAATTTTTTGATTTGCAAAATCAACACGGTCCAGCTCACCCACGCCTTTGACTCGGGTGCTACCCAAAGGCTGTAACTGTCATTTTACTTGTTGTCAAGGCCTCAGGTTTCAGTATTGAGCTTGTGTTGCAATAGCGCTTGCTGTAATGTGATATGTGTGCAAAGAAGCACACTGCAAACAAGTGATACTTTGTTGCATTTGTTGAACAATTTGGCATGATATTGATCTTGGTAATTAACAAATCTTTGTGTAACCCATTAACCCAAGATGCTGGATTTTTGTGCAAATAGGCTTATGCTAAGAGTTGAAGGCCCATAACTAGGATTTGTTTAAAAACGGTGAGATCCATCACAAATGTAATTGTGCACAGTATCTGGCAGGCAGAGGAGACTAAACCACAGGAACTCCTAGTTAAGAAACAAGATTGTCATCACATTGACATTTGATCACACAAGATGTTTAATATGATTATGCTTGTAGTCCATGTGAGAGCACGATTTATATTATTGGATTAAAGGCTCAATGACTCTTTTGTAGTGGAAATGCCTGATTACGTTTTAAATGGCCATGTCTCTGGTTTTGGAATTCATGAACTGGTCCATGCCCTATGGAGGGGGAATGAAAATGTACTGTTGAAGATGAAGAACCATGGAAGACGGTCAGACTTTCTTTGTCCTTGATGAGTAGTATTAAGCATTTGCACTTTTATAAACCCCTCACAGTGTTTATTGTAATTAACATGATTTATTTTAGCTCATTATTGCATGTGGGTCAATATTGAATCTTATAGTTATACTTTCTATCTATCCATCCATCCATCCATCCATCCCATGAATAATAAAATAATAATAAAAATTATCCATATATAAACACACACCGGCCACTTTTTTCAGTTACACTTTGCCAGTACTGAGTTGGAACCCTTTTTTGCCTTCAGAACAGCTTTAATTCTTTGTAGCATAGATTAAAACAGGCACTGGAAACATTCCTCTCCATCCCTAAGATTTTAGTCCATATTGACATGATGGCATCACAGTAGCTGCAGATTTGTCAGGTGGACATACATGATGCAAATTTCCCATTTCACCACATCCCAAAGGTGGTCTACTGGATTGAGATCTGGTGACTTTGGAGGTCATTTGAGTTTAGTGAACTCTGGCTGGATCCCAAATGGCACCCTAAATCCTCACAGTCTTCCTCTGAGTCTGCACTTTTGTGACGTAATGCCGCTTTGACTGCCAGATAAAGTCCTCTGTGCAGCTCGAGAACATGCAGGCTCAGCTGAAGTGTGCACGAGTGAGCACCCTTCTGAAACCTAAAATGATGAATGGGAAACCCTACGGTCTCATGGATTTGATGGACACGTGTAGCACACAGTGCCAAAGCAACCAGTACCTGGTTTAAGGACCATGGTATCCCTGTTCTTAATTGGCCAGCAAACTCGCCTGACCTTAACCCCATAGAAAATCTATGGGGTATTGTGAAGAGGAAGATGCGATATGCTAGACCCACCAATGCAGAAGAGCTAAAGGCCACTATCAGAGCAACATGTGCTCTCATAACATCGGCTCCATGCCTCGCCACATTTCTGCAGTAATTCAGGCAAAATGAGCCCCAACTAAGAATTGAGTGCTGTACATGCTCATACCTTTCATGTTCATACTTTTCAGTTGGCCAAGATTTAAGTTATTTAAGACTTAATTTTCTGTGATACTGAATTTAGGATTTTCATTAGTTGTCATTTATAATCATCAAAATAGAAATAAACATTTGAAATATATCAGCGTGTGTAATGAATGAATATAATATACAAGTTTCCCTTTTTGAATAGAACTAGTGAAATAAATAACTTTTTGAAGATATTCTAATTATATGACCAGCACCTGTGTGTGTGTGTGTGTGTGTATATATATATATATATATATATATATAAAAATAATATTGGTTGTCCTCAAACACAAGGTAGGCAAGGGGTCAGATTTACTAACAGCTTGCACAACATTTACTGCCAAAAAATGCGCATCTTAAACCAGACGCTAACTGGTAGATTGTGCTAGTCATTATGAGAATGATCCGGCTGTGTCTGTGTTTATTAATTTGTGCATCGTCAGTAGATCACATGCAGAACTGTCCACTTCCATCTGCGCTTTTATGGAATTGCTAAATCTGGCCCAATGTCTCAAAAAAGTAGATGAGAAAATAATCAATATTACAAAAATAAACCAATGCAAATACGAAAAAATGTGACGTTAAAAAGTGTAAAAGTCACTTTCTAAAATAAAACAGCGAGACCTTCAGGTCCCTCTTCTGATTCCATTGCCTTAAAACAGACCCCTTAATGCGTGCAGTGAGTTTTGTGGAGGGTAACTGAGATTGAATGAGGGAAAATCACGTCAGAGAAGGCAATGCCTCCATCATGCTATGTTTAGATATGATCAGTTCTGATTGGATATGACTGGTTTGTGCAATAAATCCCACCTTGTTTCCATGCGTATTCTCGAATCAGCTTGTATGAAGCTAATGATGCTATTAATGTGAAGACTAATTAAAAAGTAAGTAAACAACTCAGCCACTTAGCTATCGCAAAAACAGGGACATAAATGTACATTTGCAGGCAACAGACAGACAGTCAGGCAGACAGGCGACAGACAGACAGTCGACAGGCAGACAGGCGACAGGCAGGCGACAGACAGACAGACAGACAGGCGACAGACAGGCAGGCGACAGACAGACAGACAGTCGACAGGCAGGCAGACAGACACAGGTTTGCCAACTCACGCATTTGGCTTGACACACACACTTTCAGGCTCTGTGTCACGCTCTAACGCTGCCTAACTTCATCTCACGCCAAATTGCCAAACCTGCTTTTGATATTAAACAAAGCTAGGCCTATAGATTTATTATTATTATTATTATTAAGTTTTAATGCGAAATTCAAACAATAAATAGCGTTTTGGCGCTAATGTTAAAGCCAGAGGCGTTGAAAAGAAGAGTTGCAACATGCTCTCATCTCCCAGCGTAGTAGTCGCGTAGTCGCGTGGTTCATGGAGCGCTCAATATTTCTAGTTCTGTGTCAATGCATTTGAATGGCTTAAGCGGATACACAAGTCTCATTTTACAGATTATTAAGTCAGCCATATGTACAGGATCGTTGTATTATGGAGAGTGATAGAGATGCAACACTGTAACATTAATGTTATTATTGTATTTAGCGCTCAGGTTTTCCGTACTAATTGGTCACACTAATACTCATTGATGGTCAAATTTGACCATACACCGTTACTATTTTTCTATTAAATAAGTGTTCTATATTTTAGTTCAATAATATTTATTGAATATTTTAAAGAGTTTTGGTACTAAATAATATTTGTGCAATAGTTATTGTCAATTAATGACCACTTAAAAATATATTTCTTCTAATATTTTCATTATATATATTACAATTTGTGTAGTAATTAAGGTTAAAATAGAGAATTCCAATTCAAAGAGGTAAATTAGAGTCCTTTTGTGGCTAAAAAATAATAATGTTCATTTGTAATGCCATTACCCAGTATGTGCCTTATGGCTCTTTAATAAATATACATGTATCTAATCTAGTATTTTACTAGATCTAAAAAATCTTGTATTTTAATAAATATTTAGATATGATAAAACACTAGTTTCCCTTCTAATTGACAGTAAGCTATATACTACATATTAATTGATACTAAATTAAAATAGACCCCCCCAAATCTAACTCCAACATGAACTTAAAAGTTGATAGATAGACAGATAGATAGATAGATAGATAGATAGATAGATAGATAGATAGATAGATAGATAGATAGATAGATAGATAGATAGATAGATAGATAGATAGATAGATAGATAGATAGATAGATAGATAGATAGATAGATAGATAGATAGATAGATAGATAGATAGATAGATAGATAGATAGATAGATAGATAGATAATCTATCTTTGAAAATTAAATGGGAACGAAGAATGCGCTCAGTGAAGCAGACTGTCGATGACTGGTAGGATCATGTTACTTGTCAATACAAGATTAGCTGTCTTTACAAAATGAAAGGCATTGTGTGAACATGGTTTGTCAGCTTGTCACCTTTCTGTAAAGAACCACCTAACCCAGGGGCATCAGTGTCCTCAAAGTTAGGAGTGATCCTGCACTTTCTTTGCTCACAACAGCAGTATGACAACATAACTCATTCAGTCACAACTTGCTTTTATGTTTTACTGTTTATAAAGTGTTTATTGCAACTTGGTAATCTTGTTCTTTTCCTTAGTTTCTCACAAATGTCAGTTAGACAATGAGAGCATATGAATCAGAGTACAATCAAATATTTCACACATTCGTCAGCTCACATGAGTCACCGCCTTTGTATTCAGAATAATTAGATATGGTTAAACAGTGTTTCACTTTTTCAAATAGGAAGTACGCTGGCAAAGATGGATTTATCAGGCCCCCCAGGCACATTGTACATATTTAGAGTCAGTATTTAATCACTATATTTAGTCACTAAATTGGTTTAACATATGTCATATGAGATCATTAAGGACAAGAAGTGTTTCAATTAATTTGGTTTTTCATTTAGCTTTTGATAATATCAAATAAGTGAAAATATCTTAAAAGTGAGTGTAAGCTTAGTAACAGCGACTCTTGCTCATTTATGCGGAAAGGGTGTACGTGAGTCAAGACATGGTGGATGTAAATCATAATCTAAAGCGGTTGCCATATGTACGTTTTTAATAAAGACAAATGTGAATGGGTCTGATCTGTGAGAGCTATATTTCATTTCAGTTAGCAATTAAATGGTTTTATTTTACACAAGAGAGAATGTTTTATTAAAGGATGTTTTTAAGAGGGCTTTATATGGAAGTACAGTGCATTTGTTGAAACAAATCTTTGAACTACATTCGTCTGCCAAAAATTGTAAACAACTGCTCTTCTAATGGCAGACACAATGTATGCATTTGTCCTCAAGTGACATTATTTTGATGTGAGCCATGGGAATGAGACACATAATCAAGTGCTTTATTATTTTCTCTAATCTCCTTAACACAGTTATTATACAGGATTAGGAATAAATGTTTGCTTTTTTGTGGTTATTTCAGTGGTTATGTATGATTAAAATCACAAGACACCCTACCAACAGCAGTGTTAAGCCTGAGAAAGTTAATACATTTATTTATTTGTAAATTATTTGTTTGTTTATTTACTATTATTATATGCTAGTGAAATTCAAAATATATTTTTTGTAACACTAAACATTGTGGCTTATTATTTTTTTTTTTTGCAGTTTTAAAGTGTCTTGTCATTCTTTCTTTCCACCTCTGTACAAAACAGAATAAATGAATGTCGAAGTAGCTAGAAGTTATTACCATGAAGTACATGAGTACATTCATTTTTTTTAATTTCAATACATATAGGAATGATGTGAACACATTTGCACTGCATGTCTCTGTTCCGTGGGAACCTTCAGATCTGTTTATAATAATTTGATGAAGCATAGGTCATGTGGTTTTTATCGTGACGTTCTAAATGTTAAAGGGATAGATCATCCCCAACAATTAATATTCTGTCATACTCATTTATTTCTTGTGAAACACAAATTACATTTTTGGAATTTTCTAAAGCCATTATGTGTCTGTGTGTGTGTGTGTGTGTGTGTGTGTGTGTGTGTGTGTGTGTGTGTGTGTGTGTTTGTGTGTGTGTGTGTGTGTGTGTGTGTGTGTGTGTGTGTGTAATGTTTATAATTCAATTATTGTATGTATAATATTTCACTGCTGCATAACTTTTATTTCGGCACTTTATATAAGTTTGGGATCAGTAAAAATGTTTTTAAAGAATATTTTCTTCTTTAATTCAGCAAAGACTTTGTTATTGCTTGGATATCGCATATAAAAAAACATTGGATGGAAACGCCAACATGTACACAAATTCTAAAATGCTCATAAAAATAAGGTGGATAATTTTTTTTATCTGACAAGAAGACATGCGCATAACTAAAATGGGAACACATTTACCGAATAATTCTCTCTATGCTCAAAAAAAACCTCACATGATAACTGGACTAACCAGCGGATCGATCTCATCACACAGCATCTCAAATGTTGGTTTTATCATTCTCAAATATATGAGCCAAGTTTGTCATCAAAGTTATTTGGTTTAATTTCTTCCCAGAAGCATCTCACATGATTGTGTTTCCAAACACCAGCATCCAAACGCAATATAACATGACAGTGTTTAGTCATTTATGATGTCGAATAAAGAGCCACAGTGGCTTCCCTGATTGCAGCAACTTCCATTTTTATTACAGATATTTTAATGCCAGTTCCCCGAAAAGTGACAAATTTTTCTTTTGAACACATGGGATGGAAACATTTTCAAGCATTCCTTGATGAGAGCAAAAACTAAGTGACAAATGACACAAAGTGGCTTAATCTTAAAGCCATTGTCACTCTAAAGTTAGCGTCACTTGCCGAGGAGCCACGATGGCTATTTCCTGTATTTGATCAGGAAGTGGCTATTTTAAGACGCAGTGGTCACTTGTCTTTTCATTTAAACAGTGATGCAGAGACCTAAACCAGAACAATTGTGGGAATGCTCAGGGTATATGTAGACAGTCTTGGCTCATAGTGCTCTCCTGCTGGGTTTGACTTCTCAGCTGTACAACAGCTGGACATGAGCAATCGGCAACAGGAAGCCGCTTGTCGGCTACTGAAGCCGAGGTGCTGAAGTGTTGAAGTTGACCCTGACCTCAGATTAAGCGTTAAAGTGCTGAGTGCTCACGGTTCATCGGCTCCCACATGCAAACATATGGAGTTACGAATAATCACAGGTCAGTACCTCTGTATCTTTTTCCACTTAAAGATAACTCCCTGGTTCTCTGTGCTCCCAGGCTTCCAGTGAAATCCTGCCATGTGATGGATCTAGACTGTGTAATCTTGAAGATATATCAGTCTGGATCAACTGCCTCAGAACGTTCAGGCAGGTTATGCAAATAGACAACACTTGGACACCCAGGTTTATCACATTTTAAGATATACTCATTGTGAACTAACAAAAATAATATACTTTGGGGAAAAAAGGTGAAAGGTGGAATGTGTAACATATGTAAAAACAGACTGTCAACAAACAGGTTGACAGTCTGAGAACTCCCTGAGAACTCCCCTTGTCTGCCATTGGTTGAAAAAAACAGATAGCACCGCCCAAAACCCAGACCATTGGGTGAGCCAACTGCTAAGCAGATCTGTGTGCTCAAATAAACATTTTGACACTATTTTTCACAGCTTTCGAGGAAATCAGCATAGAAATGGGTTTCTTTTATAGTTTTCTGCATGTTAAGCTATATAAGAGAGATTAGTTTAAAACTGGAAAAAAGACACTTCAGCTTAAAAAATGATTGAGCTGTCTAGCTTTTGGCACTAACAGTGGGTTCTCTGTGCCCTAATTTGCTATGCAAGCCTCTCTTTTGTTTAAGCAGAAACTCAAAATCCCATATGAACTTTAAGGCTTAAACGATAAACGGTCACAGACCAGTACTTGCTATATATAGCATGTTAACTGATGTTTTATATAAATCCCTGGATTGTCATGGGTTTTTGATAAATCTGAGATACAAACTGCAGAGAAATGCAACACAAAATTTGAGGAATACGCCATTTATGCCATGTCTCTGGTGTCCTTTTCTGTATTATGTGACATTTTTAATTATTAAAATACTACATTTTCTATACATTTATATGCAGATATAAATATATATGTGCTATTATTCAAAAATTTGGTGTTGGTAAGATATGTTTATTGCTTTTAAAAGATAAAAAGTATCATGTTAACCAAGGCTACATTTATAAAAACAGTAATAGTGTAAATTCAATCCATCCAATTTCCTCCGGCTTACCCGGGTCTGGGTAGTCGTGGCAAAAGTCTAAGTAACACTATTTTCTCAGCCAACTTCCCTCAGCTCCTCCTGGGGGATCTCAAGGCAAACAGGCTTCCTTCTTCGCCTCTTCATGACAGATCGCTTCATGTACTCACAGTTGTAAGTCGCTTTAGATAAAAGCGTCTGCTAAATGCATAAATGTAAATGTAAATATAAATCTGATGTTTTATTAAAGTTATTTGCTATTTTACTACAATTTTAAATCGCCATGTGTGAACACATAAATATGCACTTCAATATGCTGACAAAAAGCAGGTTTATGTGTCTAATGCACTTGGAAGCCTGACAAAAAATCAAGCTGAAGTGAAGTGTTTCCAGCAGATGGCACAGTGAACTTGTGCAGCTCTAACAGAATATGGACCATGTGTATGTGTACTGGAAAATGTAATATTCTGCAGTAAATTTTTAGTAATTGTTTAAGGCAATTTGACGATTTCAGTCATCATACAGTAACCAGCTAGCCTAGAAATCTAGATGCAACTTAGCGGCAGCAAATCTAATCTGCCGCGAGTATCATTTAGCCACTCTCAATACAGTTCTGAGCTGAAAAAGCCAAACTCTGGTCAGGCCAATCACATCGTATATAGAGTCGGTGGGCGGGGCTTAACAAAATGACAGCCGAGTTGCGCTTGCATGCTACTAGTAAACACAGAAACTGGCGAACGGTGGTCTTTCGAATCAGCTCTGACCGCGACTCTGGAAGACTTGGAGTTAAGCTTTTCTCTGAGAAAAGAACAAAGAACGGCACTGAAGTCATTCTTAAAAAGGGAAGACATGTTCAGAGTTTTGCCGACCAGATACGGCGAAAGTTTAATCTGTCAACGAGCTCCGTTTCACCTTCGTTGCTCTGGTTGGTTGTAGCGCTATCCTATCGCGTGCAGAGGGAGTGTGAAGACAACCGTTTATCCCGCCCCTCGGATTGAGCCCTGTCAATGGGGAGTTTCCAGACCAAACATCTTGATGTGGGTATGGCTTGTCAGGCAAGTAGCCAGCACTAAACCCCTTTCATAAAGTGCACGTTCCTCACTCTAGGCTGGTCGCTGTGGTTGATTTGATGGGAGTCACATGCATGACGCATGGACACGCAGGACTGATTATTCGTCTTAGCCAATCACGTTGACAGGAAAATAAATAAACATAATGTAGCGAAGGCAGGTTTAGGGAAAATAGCGCAGTAAATGTTCCGATACAGCACTTAAAATGTACTCAAGTAAAAGTACACTGTTTTTAAACTACTTAAAAAAGTACAATTACCGAGAAAACGTATTCAGTTACAGTAACGAGAGTATTTGTAATTCATTACTTTAAACCACTATCAGGTGACTTTCACTTTGACTACATCGGTAACCCCTCACACCTACAAATAGCTACAATGACTATAGCACTATTCGCACGGGATTAGTATTATCTAGGGACCTCTGTGATTTAGAAATTACTCCCCCACATCTGAGTTTTGCAGGGCACATTCGCATGGGATAAGCAAAGCCTGTGATTTTACTCGAATTTACTGACTTATCTCCCGGATATGATGTCAAGACTTTTACAGATATAGCTGTATGAAATCATAAACAATTATATGTGTCGATATAATTTTGATTGTTTTATAGTAATAAAAATTTATTTCATTCAGTTAGAGAACAGACGCTACAGTTAAAATTTGACCTGATCAGTGGCAGGAATCAGATTTAATTTATCACGAGTGAGAAGCTGACAATATACGGCGGAAGATTCAGTTAAGCTAAATGTAAAAGCGCCCATTTAAGTGAGCTCGTCATTGTACTGTTCTGTTGTTATGTTTTCCATTAAGAATAGTATTGATGTTAATATTAAACCCACCATTCAATCAGTTTGCTCCCAAATTTGTACTTATTCTAAAGTGACAGTAATCCGTACGGCTGCATGGGAATTCATAACGGTACGCATTATGAATGCAGTTTCATTCTTCGTGAAAGATAAAGATAGAAATGCGCACAGGAAATAAAAACCTTGAATTTTTACTTTACAAATTACAGACATGGCCGATTCCCAGAGAATTAAGATCACTGACATTCTTTGCAATTATTACAAATCATCAGAGGTCCCCAGATAATACTAGTCCCGTGTGAATAGAGCTTATGTCTTATGTCGCCCCCTATGAACACTATCAATTGAGAATAAGGTCTGTCATATTCCACTAACCTGCTGCACAGCTGTAACCAGGCAGAGCTCAAATAATGCCTTTAAATATGCTTTAATCACGAATGGGAGGATTTCTGGCTAATTAAAAAAAATGTCCCCCGACAAAAAGAGTAAAACAGTTTTTATAATAGGAGCATGACAAAGGTGACATGATTAATTACATACTTTTTTCTCCAATATGATTGGTTCTTCATATGTATATTTCTCTGTTAAAGAATTATAGGTAAAATCACTTGTCAAAATTTCCCATGTGTTGGGGGCATTTAGTATTCAAAAGCACATGGTTGTACTCACACTGCACACACAGGTCCTTATACCTGCAATCTCATTCTTTCTGTAATTATCATGAGCATATGTGGGACTGGGAAAAGAGCTCACAGGCAAGCACCTGGTAGACGGACAATATTGCCTGAAAGAACAAAGTGGTGTCTTCCCTTTTATGGGCTAAAAAGGGAAACATTAGGGGACCAGTGCAGACAGGACCTTGGTTATGGATATTGTGAAATAGTGATACAATTTAAAATTATTTTACATTTAAATATATTTTAACATTTAATTTATTCCTATAATGGCAAAGCTGAATTTTCAGCATCACTACTCCAGTCTTCAGTATCACAACATTACAGTATTAGAAAACATTCTAATATGATGATTTAGTGCTAAAAAATTATATTTGTAAATAATATTTATAAAAAGTAATATGTAATATTACATTATAAATGTTGTTACTGTCACTTTTGATTAATTTAATGCATCCTTGCTGAATAAGAGTGAGTTTCTTTAAAAAAGTGTAAAAACATCACTGCTTTTTTGAGCATCCATACCAGCCTGACAACAGCATGTCGCTCAACCATTGGTGTGAGTCTGATTCCCAGACCAATGGTGGTGAGGGAGTGTTTGGAAAATCTGTTTTGAAACACTCAATATTTTTGCTATTATGTTTAGTGACGCTGCTAAAAAAAACTGATACAAAAAAATACACCAGATTATGTGACTCACTTTGCAAAAGGACAGAGAGATTCCTATGACTTGCTCTTAATCTACAAACACAAAATATGTTTCATTCCTTAATTTCAAACAAGAAAAGGCTTTTAAAAAAAAATAAAAATCCAATCAACAAATCCTCAACATGCTTTTGACTGAGTAAATCTTACACGGAGAGATCTCTTATTGTTGCTGACAAGCATGCACAAAAGGGATATGCGTCAAACCATACAAATTGGTTAGCACATAGACTAAATGACCTCTCGTACATTCATAATGCGAAAGAGCACAGATGTGAGGGCCTTGTAGAACTCTGCAAAGTATTATTTCTCCATGAGGACCTAATTTACTCAAGAATCTGGGAACATTTTTCACAAGGACAGACTAGGTTGGGGAAAAAAAGGTCATGTGGGGTAAACAAGTATGGGGTGTGGGTGTGTCTTCAGTGAACAAGGACACACCCCATGCTCATATAATCGTATAACTTGTGAGCTCTGTAAGAACTTTGATACACTAGAGGACGCACCTCTTGAAAACAACTGGTGCATGCAAATGGCCCCCTTTTAATAGCCCACTCAGAAACTTCAATCAGTGTTAGTCTATCAATGCTATTCCACTTGGGATTGTTTTGATTTAATCAAATTTAATCAAACGAAGGCCTCGTGATTCAAACATGTTTGGGTGTGCCTAGATGCCCAAACATCTGTTTTGTCACTACTTTCTTTGCCTGGTTTAATAAAAACTCAGTGTGTGTCTCTTCTTTATTAATACATTGTTAGTTTAACAATGTGTTAATGCAAAGAACACAAGCAAACCAGATTTGTTTCTGAGCCATGATCATTCTGAAATATGATTAGTAAATGAATGATTTATATAAAGGCGCACTTTTTATTTATGCTTAAAGTAAAAAATATCAAACCAATGTTTTGAACAACATATACTGTTTGTTTTATTCTATAATTTTACAACATTTAAAACATTAAGTAAGTGACAACTTTCCCCAACCTAAATTCCTGTAACTTAAGCAGTAGAGCATAAGCTGATTACAGTCAATGTACTGTCGCTTTGGATAAAAATGCATTCATGTGAATTTAGTTCTGAATTTCGAAATTACCACATGGGCTGTTATGATAATTTTTGAAGCATTTATAAAGTGTGTGAGTTCTTTCTAGTTTTGGACTCTAAAGAAATTATTACTCTGTTTGTTTTATAAAACAACGACCTGTCATTAATGTTCGGTTAAAATCTGCCTTCATTATTTAACTGATTCATGTCAGAATGTATGCCAGTGTAGTTTTATAGTATTCTCTTGTTACCCGACAGCTATTAAAAAATATTTGGGCTGGAATATTTGACAAAAATTATTCTGTTTAGAAACAGATATTTGAAGCCAACATAAAAAAAACCACTGTTAGAGAAAACACATGTGCAATTTGACTTTTATATAATATAATAGACAATTTACTTGTGTGATGCTTAGCACCAGCCTACTCTATTCCTATAATGGTAGCTACTTTGAGAGAGAAAATAAGACTAATTATAGCCATTTGGGGGGTACAAGGACAGGTAACAGTTGCCAGGAAAATGAAAGCTCTATGTCTGTGAAAATTGTGCATTCCTGAAGCTTGTGGATGAGGCAGGAGCAGTTTAACATGAGCTAGCTATCTCTAAAATAAGACGCAGTCAGGCGTCGTAAAAAGGGTCAAGGGTGAGGAGCCATTCGGCAGCCCTTGTCTGTTTGAAGATGTTAAAAAGGTCCTGCGGACACTTAGGTGATAGAAAGTCAAAGTGACCTGCTTCACTTTTAGATGCTAAATAATCCGAAGTGAGAAGGAAAAGGAAGTGTAAGAACAAGAGGGAAGGGGTGGTAAGAAACCTTTGGGACTTTCTTACATAGAACAAACAAAAAATGTATGTATCAAAACAGCCAGCATGAACATTCCGCTAAACATCTCCCTTTTTGTGCTGCAAGAAATGAAGAAAGTCCTACAGGTCCTGAATGATGACGAGGGTGAGTAAATGGTGACATAATTTGCATTAATGGATGAACTATCCCTTTAAGTACTTATTTCTTTTTACAGGCAAAGACAGAGGAGCACCCAAACAAACAGTTGCGAAAACAGCACAAAAGTTGCTATGCCAAATACTTTCTTATAGGCTACTAGATAAGTTGCGGTCAGTGTATGTATGTTTGAATCCACTAATTCAGTTTATATCCCACTATTTTAACATGGTTGAAAACACATATGGAGGGTAAACTAACTTTAAAAGCCATCTGGTTAAGCTAACAATCTTTACAGCTGTTGTTCTAAAACTTTAATGGGGTAATTAATCGGGAACTGTAAACATGGAAAGTTGTTCACCACACACCCCATTTTATGATACATCCTTTCAAGCTGTCCCTGTAATAGCCACAATAGTCTGCCCTGCACAGGTTAAAAATAACAAAACAAATTTTTTTAGATGGCATCTTCTATACTCCACATAAGACTGCTTCTGCTTGGTGGCTAGGCAAAAAATAAATAAATTGGTTTTCCACAAATGATGTGCACTTGATATCGGCTTCATGTGATTTCATTCCACAGACAAGCAGGCACCAAAATGTCTGGAGAGAAGGCATTTATGAATGTTCTCTCGTTGACATTTCAATTTACTTAACAATTGTCTGGCAGGCGGAAGAGATTTTGACAGTCTAGTCTTATTATTTTCTCAGTAATACTCCTAGTGTGCGGATAGTATTATTCCTGTCATGCTGAGTTAATAATGACAGTTAAAACAATCACATAATTCTAAACATGTTCTTTGAAGATCAGCAATCGGTGAGGGGTTTGCTGAAGAACTTCAGAATAAAGTAGACTGGGGAGTGTTATCAAACATTTATATAAATGTCATGTATTCATCTACTACATATTAGATGTACTACTTCTCTATGTCAATTAGAAAAAAAGTCAAGTACAAAAACAACCACACCATTACCTAATAGAAAACATGGATATTAATTTCAATTTTTGTTTTTTTATGCCAAACATACATCAAACCCCTCATATTAAGCCCTTTAAATAGAAAACAACAAATACTATTTTATCAAATACATAAAACTTATTCACTGTCTGTCTGTGTGTGTGTGTGTGTGTGTGTGTGTGTGTGTGTGTGTGTGTGTGTGTGTGTGTGTGTGTGTGTGTGTGTGTGTGTGTGTGTGCGTGCGTGCGTGTGTGTGTGTGTTAGTCACTCTCACGATTACATCATATGTCAGCCTGACTGGGTTTACATGTAAAATAATATTCTGATGCTAACCAGAATTTATTCATATTTGGATTATATAAGTGTGATACAAATATACATGGTATCGATTTCATCACACCATAACTAATTTCTTATTGGTCACAACACTCACTGGTCCTACCTGAGTTTCCTGATTTTTTCCCTCCAGATCTCAGGAGTTCACAGCTTGAAGTTTCAATTTCATGGCAGATTTTTCTCCTAAATTGGAGATATAATTTAAAAGTATTATCTCAGGAGAAATAAAATTTGAAATAAATTAGAGAAGAAGACACATGCAACATTTTTTTACAGTTTCATTGTTACACCTTACATGTAGTAATATGTAGTAATAACTATAAATGATGCAAACCAAACACTCATCCTAACCCTATAGCAAGTGCATGTTTATTACTCAGTACTTAAATGTATAATTACACTGTAATATTGACACTCTAAAATAAAGTATAACCGAGATTTAATTTGTGATTTTTCTTTCCTTCAAGTTTTTGTTATGAAGGTCACATTTGAAAAAAACAAAAATTGGGGCGCCTTATGTTTTGCTCCCTGAGAACATGAAGATTAGGGCTAATATAGTAATTGAATTTCAGAGGATCATTACTCATTTTATTGCAGTTGTTTGCTTTTGTGAGCACTTCTACAGCAGCAATACAGATCCATCAGAAAGGGAGTTCAATGTTCTGTGTGTTTGTTTTTTGTTTATTTCATCATTCTACATTATAGGCCAAAATTCTACATCAGATCTTACTAGTGATTGACTTAAGGGCTTTCAGTGTCGCTGCTGTAATGTGGGTAAACATTGCTTAATATGTAGCAGACAATACATCTGTTATGTGGATGCATGTTGAGTTCAAGTGTGTTAAAATCCTGGAGGGTGACTGGCCTGAGGTTTTAGCTCCCACATGTTGTTACATTTCAGGCTTATCAGTGCTATTTCAAAATTTTCTGTCAGGTCGGATCATTAGCTTGAAGATCAAAACGACACTCAACTCCGCATGAAGGGCCATAAAGGTGTTACTGCTTGTCGGCCCTCAAAATCTTTGAAGATCGTTTGCATACCATTAAAAGAGTTTATCAGGCATGCAATGCAGCTGGTGCAAAGCTGTTACATCATTACGTTTATGACAAAGATCATTGAACCTGTCATATTTTATGGTTAAATTACTGAAGTGCTGAAAGGGAATTCCATTTCACAGTAATTCTTTTTGCACTGAAACTGACCCTATTAGAATATATGTGTAATCAAATGCCTTGGCACTACAAAGAAGCAGTAGTGCAAAACTTGTAAAGATTTTAAATGCTTCAGCAAAGGCTTAACAAAAGAAACCAAAGACAAATGATACATGAGTCATGTTCATTAAAGATAGTGGAAACTATCCCATCCATGGGTGGCATTTGACAATAAGACTTTATTTGGTTTTGTGTATCACCAATAAATATTTTTTAAAAAGCTGATTAACTTGCGCGCACATTGTGTGGGTGGTTACGGCGATTCACATGAAAACTCTATTTAAAAAAAAAAAAAAAGGCACTGACATTTAAAGCAGCACTGGGTAACTTTTGCTCTCGGGGTTCCCCTACAGTGGGAAAAAATATCGTCCTCTTCTACTGTCGTAAACTCTGTCATCCTACATCAGGGGATGCGCGCGTGCATTTGTTGACAGGACAACCATGATAGCCCTGAACTAGTGATGAGCGGGCCGGTTCATAACCTGCGGACCCCGTATGTCTATTTAATGGTCGCGGGTGTGGGGGGGTTGTAAAAATATATACAGTGGTGGGGGGCGGGCCAAATAATTTCATAAAAGCGGGACCCGCGGGTTGGAAAAAAGCCGACCTGCGCATAACTAACAGTTACCCTGAACACTGTTCACATGCGGGTGTTCTGCTTGCGTCCCGTGTGAAATGTCTTCATCCCAGGTACAGTGGGATATGTTTCAGCATGTCATATTAATATATAGCCTGACAAGCCAGACCCACATCAAGATGTTTGGTCTGGAAACTCCCCATAGACAGGGCTCAATCCGAGGGGCGGGATAAACGGTTGTCTTTCAAACTCCCTCTGCACGCGATAGGATAGCGCTACAACCAACCAGAGCAACGAAGGTGAAACGGAGCTCATTGATAGATTAAACATTCGCCGTATCCGGTCGGCAAAACTCCGAACACATCTTCCCTTTTTAAGAATGACTTCAGTGCCGTTCTTTGTTCTTTTCTCAGAGAAAAGCTTAACTCCAAGTCTTCCAGAGTCGCGGTCAAAGCTGATTCGAAAGACCGCCGTTCGCCAGTTTCTGTGTTTACTAGAAGCACGCAAACGCAACTCGGCCGTCGTCATTATAGCCCCGCCCACCGACTCTATACACGATGTGATTGGCCCGACAAGAGTTTGGCGTTTACAGCTCAGAAGGGTATTGAGAGTTGCTAGACGACACTCGCAGGCAGATTAGATTTGCTGGCGCTAGGGCCATCCTTAAAAATATTCTTGTTTGCCGTAACCCGACCGACCCTGTCAATTTAGGGCCGACTCAATTTTTAAATTTTTTTCCCTTTTAGTCCAACCGACTTGCCGGTTGTAAATTGGCTTTAAGACCGACCAATTTCTTTTTTTACTTTTCAAACAACTAATACAACAGTAATAAAATAATATGAATTATATTTTAGTAAGTATTATAAATGTATAAATTGCCTGGGCCATACAAACAAAGGCTACGTTCTTTCGTTTATAGAAAAACCCATGACGTCATCTATGTTTACACTATGGTTAACGGATGTCACACTATGGCCTGCACGTGCGTTCGTTTCGGCTCGGCTCATACTCTCATTCACTGTAACGTTAGACTGTTAAAGCCCTGTCGGAGATTTCGCCGCATTGTGTGACAGGAGTCAGGACCATGGACACGTTACACACACCAGGCAAGTGCACTGCAGAGGGGATGGCTTTGAGCCCCTGCCCTTTTTGAAAACGAATCAAAAGTGCCCCTCTCAACATTTATTATTACTATATTGTGGCGAATAAAACAGATTTTGAATTATAATTAATATAACAACGTGTACAAAACAGTAACAAATGGCGGAAAAGCCGTTTATCTTGTCTCTGTCAGTCTGAAATGTCGTTGTCATAACGCGTTGCTATGGGTAGCGTGTGTTCTGCTCGACCCCAGCGCGTAGTGGGAGCGGCGGCACTGGTTGTAACTTGAAAAATAATGCTTTATGTATGGTTCTGTCGATGGATACACGTGCACTACAACAGCGATAATAAAAGAAAACGTGGGCAAAACGGTCTATCTTTGTAAACTGTGTTGCCGTATGACCAGTGCTGCCGTATGACCAGTCATTTTCGCCATCATCACTCAGTATATTCGCCAGAAGACGCGAATGAGAACCCTCTGCAGTGAGAGAAGATCTGTCTCTGTGCGCAGCGCGCGCACGTCTCACAGTGCGCAAATATTGAGTTCTTTCAAGTCTTGCGTTTGAACGGATAAACTCACACAAAAAGTATGTCAACATGTCGATCTTGATGAGTATCCATCAGACAGTCTGTATATGCCTTAAGAGAACTTTATACAGTTGAGAAAGACGATGCATATCGCTGTATTAGGTCTTAAAGGGGCAGTAGCCTTTACTGCTGTCTGTCAAACAAAAGATAAGGACTCACTCACTGCTCTTGATTGAATAGCTGGTTATAGACTTAATTAATTGAATTCATAAAAACAGCTTTTTGCTTTTTAATATTCAAATGCACTAGTCTATATCACCAGATGCGTTGGTCTGGCAAGAAGTGCAAGCCACTTCAGAGACACAAATAGTTGCGTGTTCTGAGTTAACACAATCGAGCGTAAAAATAAGAAACATATCACGGGAAAATACTAAAACGGGAAGACAGCGGGAAAAGAGCTAAAATACGTGAGAAACCCGGAAAAAAAGGGAGGGTTGACAGCTTTGAGTCAATGACAGCTAGCTGGTGGTTGGACCCTTTTCTTAAAGAATGCACCTGAAATGTATGCAATAAACATGTTTTTGACAAATATTTCAATTTGTTTGTGGTCTATATAGCCTGCAATTAGCCTACACGCCCGAAGGCACGGCTTGAAGACCCAGTCAGTGATGTCACGATATGCCAATTTGTTTTAATTCATACCTACGTAATCACCATCACCAAAAATTTACTTTTGTATTAAAATTTGAAAAAAAAATATATATATAGACCTACCTACCGACCCTTTTTTAAATTTTTTTTACTGTTACTGCAAACCAAAATATTTTTAAGGATGGCCTAGGGTGCGTCTAGATTTCTAGGCTAAATAATATAGTTTCCTGGGTTTTATTTTTTTCAAACGCCAAATGATCGCGATGCTCATGTCTATTGGTCACCGTTTTACAGAATCTATGATACTTCAATTCAATGTTTGAGTGGTAGGTAATAATAACCATAGCAAGCATGACAGCCAAGTCAGCATCGTTCGGGCACGTCTCCTTCAGCTCATGTCAACGAGCAAACGCTGGCCCAATGTTGATCCTCGTCCTGCCTTTAATCCGATCAATTTTTTGTTTCCTCTTATTGCTTTCTTCCAACAAAATCTTTGC
Source organism: Pseudorasbora parva (assembly GCF_024679245.1). Taxonomy (NCBI): domain Eukaryota; kingdom Metazoa; phylum Chordata; class Actinopteri; order Cypriniformes; family Gobionidae; genus Pseudorasbora; species Pseudorasbora parva. The sequence goes on along the minus strand of NC_090196.1, from coordinate 20,309,049 downwards.
TTTCTTATTTTTCTGTGCTGCCTTGGACATGACTATAACATCCGACAAACAAACGATAGTTGGGCTCGCACGTCCGAATTTAAGAAAGTGGGGGTGGTGGTGGAAGTGACGTATATGCCGTAACGCAGTCGAATTTTGTAGTTCTTTTTGTTCTCAGGTTACTACCCGAAACCCGAAGTTTAAAAGTACGATTAAAAACGATACAGACCCCGTCAGGCTATGGCAGACGTGTTATTCAACCTATTGTAAGTCGATGTATCATCACAAGAGTCTTTTGAAAATATATTATGAAGGTTGAAAAGTTACCTAGTGCAACACCTAGTTTAAACTGTGTGGCATTTGTAAGCAACTTCTTAACCTATAATATATATATATATTATGTGTAATATTGTTACCATCATTTTTTTAAAAGTAGATACTGTGTAATATTTTTACAGTGTAGATACATGTAATGAAATAGCGTTATTAAACTACAAAATTAATGTAATTGTTGTATTACTGAGGTAAAATGTGTCATTTATTTAGTTACTTATCATGTTAAAATGAAATTGCTTTGCATTGATAAAGTAATCCAAACCACATTTATAATGGGTAACTTACTGTATAACAGTAAGTGATTACATTTCCAAAGTAACCTTCCTACACTGAATCTATGTGAGATTCAATACATTCTTTCTGTTGTGTACATGTGAAATTTCTTTGAATTGTCATGAATTTAATTCTACTTCCTGTCATTCCAATTCAAATTCAAATTCTACTTCCTGTCATTCCAATTCAAATTCAAATTCAACTTCCTGTAGGGCGGAGTAATTTCATTTCGAACTGCTGAAACGTGACATTGGCGACCCGAATCTTTGATCGATTCACTGATTCATTAACCGTTTGATTCTTTTTGTTTTTGATATTTTTGGACCAAAATGTATTTTCGATGCTTCAAGAGACTCTAATCAACCAACTGATGTCACATATGGACTACTTAGATGATGTTTTTATTAGCTTTCTGGACATGGACAGTGAAGTGGGCATTGACTGCATTATGCTCTGGGACTAAAATATAAAATATCTTAAACTGTGTTCCGATGATGAACGAAGGTCTCACGGGTGTGGAACAATATTAGGGTGAGTCATTAATAACATCAATTTCATTTTTGGGTGAACTAACCCTTTAAATAAAATTTCTCGCTTGGCATTGAACTTTGAGCTTTATAATTTTACAGGTATTATTTATGCTCTAACAGCAACATTACACAGTAACTAAAGTTTAAAAGATGGAAATCGCGAAGAATGGGACCTTTAAAACTATATGTTAGACCTGCATAAAGAAGATATTAAAAGATATACTTGCAATTGCATGCGTTAGGGTGCGGTAGAAAGCATATTTTACAAAACCACTAAATTCCAATCAAGAGTGCATATTCATTTCCAAGTAATGCAGTTTCAAACAAATAGGTGCAACTCAAATAGGTTGCTGAAAGTGTTGTTTTCCTTTTTTATCATAAAACACTGGGCACGGCAATGGGTCGGTATGCTGCTCTGTTACTAAATCTAATTAGAAATGATGTTTCTCTATAGGGTTATGTACATTACGGTACAACGGTGCTAAAGGCTCCATGGGGTAACGGGTTCCTTTGATTGTATTTTTCTCGAAACCATTAGATGGTACAAAAACTCGCCTCAGCACTTTCCAAAACATCAGATTTTCAAGATGCACGTGGAAATTTGTCTGATTCTTGAGGCGATCTCAGGCAGCAGCGCAAAGTCGATCCTGCGCTCATTTGATCTAATATGTGATGTTTTTAAAAATGTTGTAGAATAGCAAATACAAATCGCTAAAATTATTGAGTATATTTTTAAACAAAAGTCTTGTTAATGTTTGGAAGTTTTGCTCAAGGTAATTTAAAAAAAACTGTTTTTCAATAATGTAAGAATATGTAAAAGCATGGTATTTGGGGTAGAAGGCATCCCTGCTGTTGGGGCAAAATGCAGCATATTTAACATGATAATAAACAGCTGGCTAACTTTTCCATTTGACATGAAATAGTTAGATTCAGATTGTAAGTATCAAGTTGGGTGTCCACCTTAGAGATAATCCCCACATTTATAATGAAACCATATTTTAAAATGTGATATTAATCATATCATATAATAAAATATAAGTTATTGTGACTACTGTAAATTTATATTAAATTATTATGGGATTTCCTTCGATGTTTTCAGAATCTGTAATTTTTAAAATGATTTGTTTTCTTTATTTTTTTTTCTTTATATTTCTATATTAACATATTTAATTGCAGCATATTTATTCACCAAAAATTACCTATTTTATTCATCAAAAATAAACAGAAAATAGTTCAAACTTAGCTATAGTGGTTGTTTTAAACAATTATTAACTTAAACCTTATTAAAAACATGTTATTTTAGCAAAAGTATTTGTATCGTTATCTCATACATTTTGAAGATTTTTAAATAAAATAAACCACGTTTATGATTTATTTTCACACAAAATCTGTTGCTCTATAAATTTTCAATACAAACATTTATTTGTTTGTATATCACACATTATAGGAGTCGTGAAAAGCAAATTTTTCTTAAGGTGTGCCTTTAGTCCCATTGTACCCTATCTGTATCACAAATTTGTGCTGGCATTAAATGCCTACTTTGCCAAATCCCACACCCCAAAATATTTAACATAAATTTGAAGCACATGTGAAATGCTTTGTTCTGAGCTTAGGAAGCATTTTGCAGTGGTGGTTTGTTTTAAAAGAAAAAGCGTGTTTAATGATTTTTCTTTACAACAGGAACCAGCACTTTACCATTGCTTTTCAGTTTAGAGACCTCATTCTTCAAATATGTGGTTTCAGTGGAACTCTTGATAAAGGCCTCATACCTTGCACATTTATAGTTCTCATTCAACAAAGCTAATGAGTGGACCATTAAATTTAGGAGAGAATGTATCAGATGTTTGTTGTGAAACCAACTGCAATACCACATGAACGGAGTTCACACAAAATCTGCAGTAACATCTCCTGTAAAGGATATAACTTATCTCTCAAGTTCCATAGCAGTGATAAAGCCTTGATTGCACATTAGGTGTTCATTTGCCCGTTGATTTGAAAAAGGAAACATCTGGGTGAAACCAAGACACTAATGTCCATTTTCTGATGCGTTTTAATCATTACTCAAGTGTTGCTTCCTCAGATAAATGTTCCAGTTTTAATTCTAGTGATTCTTCATTTTGACAGTCTGGCAGGGGTTCTGTGTTTGGATAAACTTTAAGAAAGCCGTGTTCACTGGGTTTCTCCATATTCAACCATAGTCATATGCTTAATTTGTCATCATCATCATGTGTCACATTGACTGTAGACACACTCTATAGAATTGTAAGTACTGTATTTTGGCGGCCGACCAAGAGTTAATGATGGAAACGTTTAGGTGACCTTTTAACATCTTTTCCTTAAAGTAACTATGTGCCAAAGAGGAATTGCACTGGCATGAAGTAACCCCTGAGAATTAATAGCAATTATGTTGACGTTAAACGGATACACGTAAGACCTGTTAATAATTATAAATAACCTAATTTTCACTGTCAGAGAAATATTGTATAGACACAGTTGAAATGATTAATGATGAGAATGCGACAGGAACGCAGCACGTGATTTTGACTTGAAACGTTGTTTCAATCTCTCATTTATACATTTTCTTCCTTTGGTGTCAAAAAGCTCCATGTGGTAAAATCTTTTTTTTTTCCGTGTAGAACATGTTTTCACCAACAAATTGCTATTTAGGTGAGTAATTAAGTAAATTCGTTCTTACCTTCGTTGTAACGTCGACGATAGTTGTAAATGCAAATTGACCAATAGCCACTAATTTGCATAAAACGGGGTCAAACTATGTCCATATAAGGGGTCTCCTTCCTCGCTCACTCGACAGAGCATGCGCAGCAAGACGGTAAGCGTGCCTTTCCAATTCTTTTCATCTAATTTTTATTTTATTGATTGCTCAGGAATAATCAATAAGGCCGATGGCTATTGATGATTTATTATTATGTGTGTGACATTTGATATAAGCAGACAATAATCGATTATAATAAATAATAGATGGAATCAAATTGAAATATCAGGAAAACATCAGTCAGGAAACACGACATTAATTTGGTCCCTATATTGTTCAAGTACAACATTGCACTCGCTGTATAGGCTACAATATGACGTATGAAATAGATGCCTTTCATGTCATTTTACGAAAATCTCTAGGGGGAAATGTCTTTGTACCAAGAATATGTTTTAGACGGGCAGCTAAACCCGCAATGTTATCAAGTTACTCTTTTGAAATAATTCAGTGGAATAGTGTGAAAAGAATCAGCATTTCAAAGAGCAGCAAACAATATGAACACCCAACAGTGCTCATTGTTGATTGTTGAGGAAACACCTCCTTTTTTACACACCCTTTTTCCTCCTGGGAATCAAAACGATGTGTGGGGTTATATAATGAATTTTGAAGTTAAAAACTGTCCATGAAGTGGCTGACTTTTAAGGAACCAAATAATCTAATGCATTTTACATTATAAAGTTGACACATTAATGATAATTGAATTATGAATTCCATTATAGGCTATATTACTGCAGCACAGAAGTACTGAACCTTCTGTGTGAAAAATGCATTATCCTGACCTCTTAAATCAGTTTCAACGCTGCTTTGGGCACTCTGGTTTGACTTTAGCTTGTTTTCAGGCCGCTGTGGTACGGCGCCAGTTGTATCAGCAAACAACTTTTCATTCGGCATATCGGCCAAGAAGCAGTGAGCAATGCACCAGCGTTGGCATGACTCATAGTTACACTGTAAAGCTGTATTTATCTTTATCTGACCATGTATTCGCTTTAGTCATATCAGCAAATCTCAGGTTACTCATCCCAGCTGAATTGGCAAGGCATTGGCTTTAATTTGAATGTCATTGAACTGGTGTAAACCTTCCAGGTCTTTATCCAATCCTTTTGAGCCATGACACAAGCGTTCCTCGGGGAGCCTGTGAGAAACGCGGTGGCGTTCGAATACTGGGCGTGTCCACCTGCGCCCCGTGAGGTGACGCTTCGTGGCGGGGGACCCCTGAGGAGAACCTGAGCCTTTCCTCTCTGACTCATTAGACCTCTCCTCTGTCACGCCTACGCGGCATGCAGTGTCATCTCTCCCACCGTCCCCGTTCGGCTTTGGAGCGGGACGCCTCATCCTGAGACAGACCCCCCTTTCGCTCCTTGGTTGCTTACCGAGGGGCCACAGAGATCTCCATTACAGCCTTCTGCCCAGAGACGCGGCTATTGGGAGGTGGCGGAGAAGGCCTTTCACAGGAGTATTACAGAACAACGTCGGGCTCTGATAAGCCTCCGGTTACGGCCTCCAGGGACCCGACTCGTCCGTCTCCGCTCCCCACCTGGGGGTGAGCGCTTTCTCTCGCGGCTGCAGAAAGGGCTTTGTAAAAGGGCAAAAAGCGCGCAACACAACTCTATTGGTAGAGGCTTTTAGTAACCCTAAACCACATGACCTGTGACTAAGGTCCTGTGCCGATTCCCACCGCCGAGAAAAAACGCACACAATTTAAATTCATAAAGACCTTTGTCACGCATTCAAAAGCCCTTTTTTGTTAATGTACGTACTGTCACAGGAGAGGCTGGCATTCAGGGGGACAGGCTTATAGTGTCATCTGCCTGGGCTCTCAACCAGTGTACCAACCCACGCTAATGCGGCGCGAGAGAGCCGAGGGGGCCGCCGAGCAGAGCAGAGGAGACCGAGCCGTAGACTGTTATGCAAAATCGCTTCCATTTTTATCTTCTTTATTATGCTTTCTGCAATCTGGGTTCAAGATTCAAGAGACAGCAGAGTTTATTGTAGCGTGCTGAAGCGCCTGCATATTTGCGCAGCGGGAGGCCGCTGCCCACACATGCATAGGAGGGAGAGATGACTGTCCATATATCCTTTCCTTGCACAAATAAACAAGATCGAATGGCTTAAATTTTGCCGCTACTTAGTACTTAAACCACTCTACAACACTCAGCGCTTGTGTGAAGGTTGTAAACTTTCTCCGTTAATAGAAAAATGTCTCCGTTAACAAGGGAACATTAAAGGAGCTGGAGGATTTGCACACAGCAGGTTTATATTACGTCCTATCCAGATAACCTCAGCAAGCGATGGCTGGTAAACGATAAAACAGCTTAATTGCCTTGTCTTTCTTGTTAGCTTGGGCCTAACTTTTTACAATGACTCCCTGATGGTATGTGATCAGTCATCTTAAGCATAGTACATTTTCACTCCTCAGGCTTGTAGTTGAGCCCATAAACAGACTTTAATTGGGGGATTGAAATGCTGTAAGTTAAAGCCCTTAAAAGGACAGTTTGTCCCAAAACAAGTATTTTGTCATCATTTCCTCATCCTCATGTTTCTTCATTCTCAACCTGTGTCCACAATTTTGGTCCATACAGTGAACGTCAATGGGGTCCAAAATAACATCAGAGACTTTTACTGTGTATATACAAAACAATTAAGAAAAAAAGTGTTCCACAGAAGAATTTTTTTAAAAGAAATACTTTTTGGGTGATCTGTCACTTTAAGAACATTTCGATGACATCATAGTGTGCATTTTTTGAAAATGTTCTGTTTCAGTTTTTCTTGTGAATTGTGATCACACTGGAATGGTGACATGACTTCTAAATGGCTGAAATACATACATATTTTTAAAGGTGAAGGCTGTTTAAAAATTTCATCAGATTTGACTTTAAGGATCTTTTTTGGAATGGCTTTTGTAAAAAGCCTCGCAATAATTCCATTGCAAAAAGGTATTGTTCCATTTAAGAGGAAAGAGGATAGTATCATTTAAATGAAATTTGAATCCCAAACTGGATTGCTCCGGAGTATTTGTGACAAATTACATTTTATTTCCTAGTAAACATCAATGAACAACAAAGTTCACACATTCTCATTGCAAACCTTTACATGTTTTTTTTTCTTGTCTTCTATGAGACACAAAATAATAAATTATGTAGATATAAACACTCCATATACACTGTCAAAAATTGGAACCAAAAATGGCTTCACTTTTTAAGAGTGTAAATTGATGGGTTATCATTGTAGACCAATCAAAACCACTCATAATCCCACATGATTCATAAACCATTGCAACCTGATCTCAGGTTTGCCTGATTTAAGATTAAATGTTCAGGTGAACAAACTAGTTAACCAGATTTAAGGTTAAATGTTCAGGTTAAGAAACTAGTTAACCTGATTTAAGGTTAACTAGTTTGTGGAAAAGATCTGACTCAAAAGAATGATTTCTCTGGTGAACTTTCATGAACCGTGGTGTCAAGGAAGTTAAGTGAATACTTCCTTCTGCAGAAAGAAAGTATGTAGGTTTGGAATAACATTAAGGTGAGAAAATGAGTAAAACATTTTTTGATTTTACGTACAAGTCAAAACCTGAAAAAATAATTAAAGCAGACAGCACAACTGTCATTATGGTGGTTTTATTAGTCATAATGAAAAGTAAGTCCACCCAAGCCTCAGCAATGGTGGATAAATGTACTTTATTCACATCTCATACATATATTTGCATATATTCATATAAAATACAGAATACAGTAGACTGTCACCCAGACAATGACTGGGCCACAATTCCTTGTTTACTTTTGGCACCCTGACTGGCTTCCTGACTAGCTGTGTTCTGCAGTCTTACAGAAATGACGCAGGATCCAATTGTGGCTGTTGGGACGTGCCAAATCTGAAAAACGGTTCCCTTGTACGTCCTTCTGATCTCAGCGTCACAAAACGGAGCAATAGTGTCTTCCGCCAACAGGGCTGTGGTAGAAATTTTATGGGCTGGCTCATATGGTCTATGATTTGTGTTTGTGGGGGTTTTAAGACTGGGGGCAATGCCATATGCTCACTTTTTTCACAGTTTTCACTCATAAAAAAATCATACAACATCTAGGAATGTACACAATTTTGAAGTTGGTGCAGCTTATCTGTCCCTATTACTTATTTACTCCTTATCAGGGCACCGACAAAGACGTCAAAGGAAGCGTCATCCCCCTCTCGACAGACTGAGAACTTCCAGTTCAGTGTTTTCCAGAATCAATTTGAGCATAAAAAATGAATCTTGCATGTTTATTATCCATTCTGTAACATTACCAGCACTGACCTTAACTACAATGAGATGGCTTAAAGCAGTTTACAGGAAATCTGTGATGGAAAAACAGTAAATACTTTCACTGACATGCCCCACGGTGAGCTTCAAAATGACCTATTAACTGCACGAAAACTGTTAGAACACTACAATGAGAGACGTTTCCATCGCTGCCAATGTTAATACGAGTCTCTGTAAACATCCACCTTAACCGGGACAAGATATTATTTACCAAATGTCAACTTCACATTACATGCAGTATCTTAAAAACTTGTCGTGCTCTAACTAAGAAAACAAAGACTGGGCAGACAACAGGTTATTCCCCACAACACAGGATATAGATCATTACAACCAGTTGGAGAAAGCAGAGTACAAAATCAAATCTGATCTCCTCTGAGTTGCGTCTCAAAGTCATTAGCACTTGTCTATATGAGTCGTAGCTATCATAAATCAGTATGTACAGATTAAGCGCAAGACGTCAGATGTCAACATGCATAAATTGATTCGTACTCAGCAGGAGACCATAGCCGGAACTGGATCGTGTTATGCTTTTCTTGGAAAGTCATCTGAAATGTCCTAGAGGATTTTTTTTTTTTAAGACTAGTGCAATATCATTATTACATTATTTTTTTTCCTGTAATAAATATATGGCTGGTTATCCAAAAAGAATCTTTACAGGGAGAGCCATGCTATGAAAAGGCACAAAAATATGAGTAGAAGCATACATGTACATTTTCTATTACGGTTACTTACTGTTAGTGAGATCTTCCGACAGCGTCAAAGGACCATTGAATTTCTGTAATCAAATATGTTTTTTTTTTTTTGGTTGTTTGTGGTGTACCGTTTTGTTTGACGTAACACTACTTGAGTTCGTTCTGACCCATATCTCAAGTCTGACTGACGCATTTTTATTCTAAATCAAAATCTACAAACTATAAAACTCTCATGACCATTGACAAAAGCGGAGTCGTCTTTAAAATTAGCAGCCACCAGAGGTTTTCTTATACTAAATGACTTCAAAAACACTGAAACAGACTTTATAAAAAGCTGTAATGCGGAACTAAGTGCATTAATCGCGGGTGTAATGAAAAGACTTATATTATACTAATATTCGATATAAAGCATTAAAAACTCATTCACATAACGCCATCTATCAGATGAGGAGCTATAATGGTACTTACACGGTTGAAGCTACTATGAACTTTGGGTTTACTGTTGAAATACACAAGCGATTAAGGATTGCGAGATATGTATTAAGGTAGAGATGATCGTGTATTGGTCATCTCAATGGATATTTGATGCCATGCAGGTCATGTCATACTCAGAAAATAAATAAATTAAGTCCACACCACCAGTCTATAGTGATAATAAAAAATAATTCACAAATCAGATGATACAATCTGAGAACAACTTTACTGATTCAAGCACTCAAAAAAACTGAAAAGGCGTCTATCTGGACGCCCAGACCAAAAGAAAGGGAGAGAACAAGGACGAAGAAAGAAAGAAGGAGATGGACCAGTGCAGCTGGAGGTAGTCAATTCTGCGTTTAGCTCCTTTTAGACAGCCATCTGCTCTCAAGCAATAATATGGCTGCCCTCCTTCTGAACTGCGGATCCCATGCGCTCGAAAAAATGTGCTTGGCTATTTGAAATCGGGTGAATCCAATAGTGTGTTGCTTTCGACCTGTTTTTCATCTATTTCCTCCTGCACAGTCTTCTTGCGGTCTCCGAAAGGAGAAGGAAGTGTTAAAGAGCATGAAGAGCAACTCTCAGAAGTTCTCAGAAGGAGCAACCGTATCTACCCCATTGGGTTCAGCAGTGGTTGTTAAGAGAGGGCATCAGTTCTCAAAGAGCAGTTTCAGGCCAGTATGTGTCCTTCACAGCTAGAAGTTCAGTAAGAGAATCTTTCGGCGGTGGTGCTTGTTTATTCCTGTCCATTGTGCCATCTGAAGCAGTGACTGAAATGCAGTCAATGAGAAAAAAAATTATGGCCACGACCTCTGAACTTTAATACATCAGTAACAGCTTGTGTTAAAAGTGGGTTAAGTTAATACTTCATTTATTTTTAGAACTTATAAGATCATTCTTATAATTACCTGCGTTGGTTAAGCTGGGGCTGGATTTACACTTCCATTATAATATTTAATCTGTTTCTGGAAAAGGAAAACAATAAGTTAGTGTGTTGCAATAACTGAATCAGCACACAATTGAGTACAAAATTAGATCCCAAAAATGCTTGGACACTTAATGTAAAAATGTAAATTTTTCCCTTTCAGTCGGTTGGGTTGATGTTAAGTCAACGTCAACGTAAATTCTCCATTCCCTCTTTCAGGGAACGAGGGTTACAACCGAGGTGATTTCAACTATATATATATATATGTGTATATATGTGTGTGTGTGTGTGTGTGTATGTATGTATGTATGTATGTATGTATGTATATATATATATATATATATATATATATATATATATATATATATATATATATATATATATATATATAAAATTAATATTCAAATTATAATTCAAATTGTATTAAAATAAAAAATGGAATATTGCAAAACTCAAATTTGTTAGGTTTCATATTATTTTTATTTATTTATTTGTTTATTTATATTATTTAATGTACTTTATATTCTTATGCAGTGACCAATCTGAAGTATAGCTTAGATATAACTTGACTATTGCAAACATTACTTTTCAGATATCTCCACATCTAATGGGGGTACACTGGTTTCCTCTCCTGAGAAAAGAGCGGGACCTTCCTCTTGACTCCGTTCAGTTTGGGGGGTGTTTCTTCTAGATTTAATCTGCATCATGAAAAGACAAAAAAACAATACCAATCAGGACATAAAGTAAAAATGCTGTTGTCTTGAAGACTCAGAAGGGCACACCACTACACGTACCTTCCACACCAACAAAAACACCACTGCGATGAACGGAATGGCGAGGAGCGACATAAGACTGCTCTCCACAACTTTCGGAAGGAATGCCCCTACAGAGAGATGAGACTGGTTTTGTTAGTTTGCAAAGACACTCTTGTTGTACTGTGACAGAAAGCAAGATAACTTTTGATTCATATGGAAACCCACCATCTGACCTACATACTGTAGTTGGATAGTTTTCTTAAAATAAATGTTAAAGGAATAGCTAAGATAAAATAAAAGCTAAAATGAAAAGTATAAAATAAAATAGAAATTCTGTCATAATTTACGCAACATGTCATTTGTTTTCTCAATAAATAGCTAGATAGTGTTCTTTAAAGCTGCTGTCTGTAAATTTTTCTGTGTTCAAGATTTACAAAAATTATGAGAATGTACAACATGAATCCATTTTCCAAACTGTGTTTTTGTCTTATCCTGAATCATATGGTAAACTTATAATAAGTGTTTATATTGGGACTATTTCAGGAACTGGTAGAAACCGCTGCGGAGGAACACAGTCCCTGCGTGACTCGCCATATACATAAACAGAGAGAAGTAGCTCCGGCTGCAATGTTCTTCCACAAGATGCATGCAGTTCTATTTATTAACTGCTAGAGTACAAAAAGCTACGGACTGCAGCTTTAGAGAAATAGATCATCAAAAGTTTAAAAAAAAAATAAAGGTACACTTTTTTGTTCAGAATTAATTAGCTAACACATTGTCAATCCTTCTTCCAAAACATGTTTTTTCTCTTACCCTGATTCACTATGGTGAGCCTATTATAAATATTTATATTTAAAACCTGACAGAAGGGTTTTCGCAGGAAATAGCGTCCATAATGTACATCACTCGCCTGTGTGCGTCTTGTCATATTCATAAATAGAGAAAAATTGCTCCAGCTGCTTTGACATGTATATGATGTGGGAGTGACAGTTGTCACAACAAGTGAGAAAGGTTAATGTAAAGCTGCTAAATCTTGAACTTCTGGGGAATCACCTGTTTAAAAAAGAGAACGTAGGAGTCTGTTGCCGAAAAGAGAACGCAACATATCTTGTAATAAAACAAGAATCAACATAGGTTTGACTTTTTGGAGATGCCAAAAACTGAGGGATTGGAAATGTTGTAAAAGTGTCCAGGAGTAAGTGTTTATATTACTCAACAGGTGAGTAGTACAGTATTTTATTATCATTATAATATTATAATTCAATATTTATTGAACAGATATATTGTTCTCTAACAGAGTTCATTCACTGCGAAGTATTCGCAGTGAATCTATTGTGAAGGATAATTTCATTATGGGTTGCTGAAGACAGCTTTATATCCTTTCATTCTAAACTGGTTATATCTCTTAAGCCTAGTAGTGAAAGTTTTACGAGCAGTAGAATAATCTCTCTCTCTTTTTTATTTATTAGAAAGAACCATATTCATCTGCACAGTCAGGCAGAGCCGAATCAAAATCAAAACAATGTCCTTTCGCAAAATGCATACAGCTTTGTCTTGTTTTTTAACCACCAGCGGCTAAAAAGTTACATAGTGTACCTTTAAAAAAAACAAAATAATTTCTGTCATCAGTTTCTCATCTCATGTTGTTCCTGGATTCCTCCATAAAACCTAAAAACACTTAAAAAATACAAAACAAAAATCGAGAGATTATATTTTTGGAGCTTTATTTCCTTTATTTATTGGAGCTTTATGGCCTTATTTCCTGTTCAATTGTATTATATGGAAAACAGACGCATGTCGTCTTGTGTTCCAGAGAAGAAAATCATGTAGGTTTAGAACAACATGAGGATGAGTAAATGTTGTTTTTTCTCATTTCTGAATCAACTCTCCCTTGGAAGCGTACAATAGTGAGGATTGAAGACATTTATGTGATATCTCACCTTTTTCGGGGTCATCAGGCAAACCGTTATGTTTCTCTAGAGAAAGCCAGAAAAAGAGAAGCATTAAAAGTCTCAGATAGAAACCGTTCATTGTTAGATGCTTAAAAAGTCGGACACAATCTCCTTTTCTCTCCGCCCCATGAAAGATCTGATCTGTCCGCTTTTAGAAAGAAAGAGCTTGCGCTTGGGAAGATCTGAAGATTGCTCTGTAATCAACATGGTGACAATTGGACTTCGATTCTGAACTCCCTTTCATGCTGTTCACTAGGGAGCATCTCAACTCAGCTGAGACTCTGTTATAATAGGGCTGACAAAAACATGTTGCCTCTCTTGTTTTGTCCGGCGGCTCCGTTTGAAAAGGCGTGGAACACACACACACATACACCCACGCACACACACAACGTGCGCAAAATTGCAACCAAAGCTGCCACAAGAGATATGATTTAAAAGCGGGTGTTAACATCTAAAACCTCAGTTGCAAATGGGCGGTCTTCCACAAATGACATTCTGCGGTTTCTCAATAGCTTCATTAAAAAATGACACAGACAACACTCTGCAACATATGGACCATGCCTTCGTAGAAAAAACATTAAGACTGGGTTATGACATGCGTCTCACCATTTGTACTATGTTGCGCTGACGTTGTCCACGCCGTTGTGGTTGTTACTGTTGTTTTTGTGGATGTGGGACATGGCGGGGGCTCGCAATCCTCGGCCTCTCTCGACGAATTGGCAGTGTTGAAAAAGTCCTCCACAAATTCAAAATACTTCGCCGTAAACCACATCTCCTCTACATAATGACACTCGAATTCTAGCATTGAATCCTCCTAAAGGTAGAGAAAAAAATTAGTTGATAGAATGTTTTCTTCAAAATAAGAAAAAAAAAACTTTTTTATTTAAAAATAAATATACAACATTTAAAATGCATTTTTGATTGCACTTTATTTTACAGTATGTGTGCACTTACATGTACTTGCATAAGAAAGAACTGTGTAATACAAGGTAACTACATGGATTAAGATTAGGTTTCGGGGTAGGCTCAAAGTTAGTACCTTGTTATTACCCAATTACTATAATAAACTGAACTGTAAAATAAAAGTGCTACCAAATATATTATAGAAGCTAGTGCTGAAAAGAATAAAACATACAAGACTGCTGAAATAAACATGCATATTTATAGTTATCACTTGGTTAAGGTAACTTACCAAGCCATGTCCGATGTGATACCGCATCTCTTGCAGTATTTGGACAAAAGTGCCTATATGATCTTTATTGGAGGATATGTTTCCAAACTTCTGTGCCAGGCCTTTTAAGCTCACCTCCAAGTGAAATACATTTAGCTTCACCCAGCACATACCACTCTTAAGAAAAGCAAAAGACATTACTTTGTTAACACCATGCTTGCTTTTATTGCTCTGAATGATTCGACGAAGACTGAATAATCGCAACGACTCACCACTTCTTTAGGTATATAACGTACTGTAATCTTGTAGTCTTTTGGAATATTCTGTTTCTAATGGGAGAGAAAGAAATCATAAAAAGCCAGTTCCAAGTGCCAAAGACTACACTGCACATGGTCATTTGATCATCAATAAAGATGCAAAACTGAAAATTTACTATTAAGTAACCACAATGTAAACATGGAATTACTGTAATTTGCTTTATAACCTTGGCTTTGGTATAGCTATGAAAACCACAAACATATGTTACATATTTACTTCAAAAGATTTACATTTTAATCACAGGTTATCAACCTTTCAGCAAATGGCAAGCACAGTGATTTGGCATCAAAATTCATAAATATTTTGCTAAAGGAAAGTGAATACCATTAAACAAAGCACGTTCAAACAAAGCGTTAAACGCAATAAGGCTTTCAGCAGGCCAATGATTTTTGAGGATTCTAAAGAGGCTGTCTGCAGAAAAGCATTTTGTTTTATATATACGACTCTATTATCATACTTTGAACCATATGTCTGTGGCTTTCATTCCAATACACATGAAATAAATTTCAGCTCTTTTCCCTTGAGCGTCAATAAATCACCCTTTGCTGTTGTCTTTCAAAAAAAATATGCTCAGAAAAAAAAAAAAAAAAAAAAAAAAAACCACAGCACTGGAGAGATAAGAATGTCCAAGCTCTTACCAACAAAGATATTTTCTTGATGTCATCTGTAATGGGATTTCCTATTTCACTGGAATAGGCAGCAACTGTCATGTACAGCAATAAATGGACACAGGTGCATATCCAAATCTGAAAAACAAGAATTAAAAGATCAGTCTGAGACTAATTGATCATATCTGGAATTTTTTAATAATACAGATCTGTTTCCTAATTAATAATCTCTTTGTTAGGGGAGTGTTAGGCAAAACGGAAAATGTTTTCACTGCTATTTTAAGAATAACCGGGTCAGGTTTAATAGAATAAATGAACGTTTTTGTCTAGCAAACTCTCCTTTCCTTCCGCTGCTATAAAGCTCGTTGTCCCATGGTGGCTTAGAGCTTAAAGCTTTTGCTCCACTCTTTCCAGACCTGCGCTTTCCAAATTTGAGCTTGTTGCATAACAAGAGGCAGATTTGCTCTTAACCCTGATTACAAGGGTGATCCCAGACAAACAATGCATGAACCTTGTCGGGAGAAACGGGCCAGTAAAGGAAAGAGCTTCAGCTATGCTCTGAGAGAGAGAGAGAGAGAGAGAGAGAGAGAGAGAGAGAGAGAGAGAGAGAGAGAGAGAGAGAGAGAGAGAGAGAGGAGCACAGGTGAAGGGTAGAGGACAGGCTGTGATGCTCCGAGTATGTAATTGCACAATTACAAAAATTGGAAACTCTGCAATGACATATTTTTGAAAATCAGGTTGGTTTTGGAATCACGTGACCTGATAGAGTATGTGTTTCTCAGGAGGCATGTACATTTAAAAACAGTTCAAATACAGCTAGAGCACAAAGCACGGGTCTCACAAAGCGAATGAATCAAAATTGAAAACATTAAAACATGAATAAAAACTGACCATATTTACTTCCTTAAGCATATTTCTTGTCTTATTGCGAATGATTCATGCTATATATCGGAATATTTTCAACTGAAACAACTTTCCTTTTCTACTAACATAACTGAGCTCTGCAGGATATTGGATAACCATAACCAATTTAACCAAACTAGCATTCTAGCTGCAAGCTAATGTTTTAGTGAACTGATTTTTAATAGTTTTTTTTTTTTTTTTTTTTTTTTAAAGAAATTGTTCAATTTAGCCATTGTATCAGCAAACTATAATTCCATTTAGCTGTTGTTTCAGAAAACTAGCATTCTAGCTATTGGTTTAGCAAACTAACATTCTATTTGTCTTTATTTTTAGTAAACAAACTAGCATTATATTTAGCTTTCGGCTAAGCAAACTAACATTGTTTCTTTAGACATTGTTTTAGCAAACGTACTTTTTGTCTTTTTTAGCAAACTAGAATTCAAGTTAGCCATTGATTTAGCAAAATTACATTCTTTACATTATTTAGCTTTTGTTTGAGCAAAATAATATTATATGTGTCTTTTTTTAACAATCTAGCATTCTAATGTCTTTTTTTAGTAAACTAGCTTTCCATTTAAACATTGTTTTAACAAACTAGCATCCTATTTAGCTGTTGTTTTAGCAAGCTAACATTGTGTCTTTTTTAAGCAAACTAGCATTCTATCTGCATTTTCTAGAGCAAAAAAAAAATGATATTCTATTTAGTAGTTGTTTATTAAACTAACAATCTATTTGCCCATTATTTTAGCAAACTAGCAGTGCATTTAGCCATTGTTTTAGCAAACTAAAATTTCATTGTCAAAAAAAAGCATTCTATTTTTTTTTTATTTTTTTTTTTAGCAAACTAACATTCTATTTAACCATTGTTTTGGGATTTCTCATTGTTTCGCTATTAAATTTTATTACGTTATGGTTCGTAATGCGCACTTTTCATTGTTTAAACAAAAAAACAAAAAAAACAAAAAAACATTTTTACTTTTTCTCATTGGATATCCATATTTATTTGGAAATGTAACAGATTCTTTATGCTAACACCATGGCAGGGAATTCAAGAAAACAGTGAAACGCAGTCCAATACAAAGAGCCAATACATTTAGTCTAAATATAGTTTCAGACAATTGGTGCTTTCATGGGGATTTTATAGAATTTAAATATAAAAAGAACTGAATTTACAGACAGTATAAAAACAGCACGCAAATTAAAGCACCACCACTAAACTAAGTATTAATATAAGAAATTGAATCTTAGAAATATAAAAAAATCTAGATAAACTAGTCTACCTCACTAACACTAGATAACAAGTCTAAACTATCAGGAAACTATCTCCTATTACATGCTACCAGTTTTTTCTAACAAACCAGCTGTTAACATGAAAAATGTTTTTATCAGGTCAAAGTCACATTCATTTGTCATACATTATTACAGTTAAGCAGGCCATAGGCTTTTAAAGCAAACATACAAATGTATAAGATGAAACTGTTGCAATAACAGTAAGTCCCAATCTCCCTTCCAACCAACTCTTCCTGGTTAAATGGGGCATGTTTATTTGCATCAAACTATAATAAGTCTGGCCATATGTAAATGCTTAGGTCTGGCTTTGAATAAATGGACTTCAATATCTAATTCAAAGTAAACAAAGCTAGTACACATGACAGCATCTGGATTTTAGTAAGCACTCGAACAAGCAGTTTATCTGTAGCAAGTCTTTCAGACAGCATCAGAGACTGTAAAGAGCTCTTGGGTTGTGAACCAGATGAGGATTTGTTGAAATTGTGTGACTGAAGCAACACATGGAAGCCCAGATGTTTTATTGGTTATATCAATCAATTTTTTGACTTCCTCTAAGACTTTAAAGTGCCTTTTAAGCAAGAACTACGATTTCAGTGGGTACATTGGACACGACAACAAATGATTGTCTTTCTATTATTTAAATGTGAACTATTTAAACTCACCAGTGCTCAAATTCAAAGCTGACTGTCATAAAGCAATATAGTGTAAGCAAAGTGAACTGCTGACAGGATCAACTGAACAACACGTTGCTCCCAAAACATTGGCACAAGCAGACTACTAAGGCAGCATTTAAGGCACCATAGCGTGTGAAAGTGAAAGCATTTCCAAAATGCTGTCTCCTACAATACCTTTCTTAATGGTGAAGGCAATCCCAGAAATGCACTGCTATGAGCTTGGGTAAAAATGAATCCAAGAAATCTGTTTTAAATGAGCACTAGGTAACTTTTGCTCTTGGGGTTCCCCTACAGTTGGGAAAAAATATCGTCCTCTACTACTGTCGTAAAATCTGTCATCCTACATCAGGGGATGCGCGCGTGCATTTGTTGACATGACAACCATGATAGCCCTGAATAACCTGCGGACCCCGTATGTCTATTTAATGGTCGCAGGTGCGGGCGGGTTGTAAAAATATATACAGTGGTGCGGGGCGGGCCAAATAATTTCATAAAAGCGGGACCCGCGGGTTGGAAAAAAAGCAGACCTGCGCATCACTAACAGTTACCCTGAACACTGTTCACATGCGGGTGTTCTGCTTGCGTCGCGTGTGAAATGTCTTCATCCCAGGTACAGTGGCATATGTTTCAGCATGTCATATAAATATAATTTCATGTTTTTTTTTTTTCAAACGCCAAATGATTGCAATACTCACGTTTACAAGCCAGCATCATTATATTTTATTGGTTACCGTTTTACAGAATCTATGATACTTCAATTCAATGTTTGAGTGGTAGGTAATAATAACCATAGCAAGCATGACAGCCAAGTCAGCATCGTTCGGGCACGTCTCCTTCAGCTCTTCAGCCTTAAATCCGATCACTTTTTTGTTTCCTCATATTGCTTTTCTGCAACAAAACCTTTGCTTTCTTATTTTTCTGTGCTGCCTTGGACATGACTATAACATCCGACAAACAAACGATAGGGCTCGCACGTCCGAATTTAAGGAAGTGGGGGTGGTGGTGGAAGTGACGTATATGCCGTAACGCAGTCGAATTTTGTAGTTCTTTTTGTTCTCAGGTTACTACCCGAAACCCGAAGTTTAAAAGTACGATTAAAAACGATACAGACCCCGTCAGGCTATGGCAGACGTGTTATTCAACCTATTGTAAGTCGATGTATCATCACAAGAGTCTTTTGAAAATATATTATGAAGGTTGAAAAGTTACCTAGTGCTGATTTCAAATTAAAAATAGCTCAGTGTATATAGAAAGAAATTATTTATCTAAAACAGGGTTATTCGGCCCTATAAACAGTTTCTAAAAAACAAAATAAAAAGTCAAAATGTGACTATATACTAGCCTAGAAATCTAGACGCACCCTAGCGGCAGCAAATCTAATCTGCCCGCGAGTGTCGTCTAGCAACTCTCAATACCCTTCTGAGCTGTAAACGCCAAACTCTTGTCGGGCCAATCACATCGTGTATAAAGTCGGTGGGCGGGGCTATAATGACGACGTCCGAGTTGCGTTTGCGTGCTTCTAGTAAACACAGAAACTGGCGAACGCGGTCTCTCGAATCAGCTTTGACCGCGATTTTGGAAGACTTGGAGTTAAGCTTTTCTCTGAGAAAAGAACAAAGAACGGCACTGAAGTCATTCCTAAAAAGGGAAGATGTGTTCGGGGTTTTTCCAACCGGATACGGCGAATGTTTAATCTATCAATGAGCTCCGTTTCACCTTCGTTGCTCTGGTTGGTTGTAGCGCTATCCTATCGCGTGCAGAGGGAGTTTGAAAGACAGCCGTTTATCCCGCCCCTCGGATTGAGCCCTGTCTATGGGGAGTTTCCAGACCAAACATCTTGATGTGGGTCTGGCTTGTCAGACTAACTATATACTGCATCACAGTTGCAAATTAGTTTCTCATAATTGTAACTGGATATCACAAAATATGACTTTTTCCTTCAATGACTTCATGTCCAGCAAGCAAAATGACTTTATATCTCACAATTGTGACTCTTTTAATCACATCTAAATAAAAATTTGTGTTAAGATAATGTGTGTGTACTGTGTATAATTAATAATGATTAATCAATTTGAAAGCACTAATCGAAATTGCAACTTTTTTCTTCATAATTGCAACATTACGCAGCATCATACGCAATTGCAAATGTTTTCCTCATAATAGATGCTTAATATCCTGCATTGTGACTTTATATCTCGCAAGTACACATTTCTTTGAAACTCTTCTAAATTTTGTCTAAAAAAGTCAGTACAGACCGCTGAATTATAAATACAAAGAAATCTTGAAAGTATTAGCTTGCCACAACAGAGCAAATGAAAGCGGTCACTTTCAATTAGCTGGACAAAGGAGACGTAAAGCAGAACAATATCTCATTATGACTGACCATGAGCTGATCTAAACACCGGCAAAGAGACAAAAAAATGAAAGCGGCAACTCAACCCCTTCTTTTTGAACATCATGTTTTGAGTAACTCTGTCGGCTAGAGAATAAGGCAATTATCCGAGCCACGCTGACCAGACACTTTGATCGCAAGGGTTTATTAACTTTGAAAGCTTACCAGACATACAAGCTTATTCTGAACAATATCATACATAATCTTATTAATTAGAACAGAGCCCAGTATAGCACATGGTGAAAAGAGAACAAAAAATCTAGTCACCATCTATCTTCCTTCTTAACTTCCTTTTAAAGTCATTACTTTGATATCTCATGGTGTACCTCAGTCTAACAAATACAGGCAGAATCCCAATGACTGATATTAGCTAGTCACATATTAGTTATAACATATGCTACTAATACTTAATGCTACAAGGAAAAAGATTCTGTGAGAAAAATAATACAATCCCTTAATTTTGATTTTAAAAAATGAGTGCGAGTATGGAAGACAGCTTTGTGAAGTCATGTGATCTGCTTACACAGGTCAGAATAGCAAGAAGACAAACATCAGTGGCCGGAAAACTAGCATAATCGTTTCAGCCTCTGTTGAATAGTCAGCGACCAGTATCCACTCAAAAACGACTTAAATCAAATTTGCTTCAGCAAATTGCACTCAAGACTCCCTGTGTCCATTCAGGTGCACTTTACAAACCTCTGGCTAACCGAATAAACACTAGCTAGAGATGCTATCACATGTCCCAAAGAATATATATGATTTCTTATGTTGCCAAGACAGAAGAATGCAAATTCTTCCTCACCATTCATGACTCTACACTTCTGTGCTTCGTAATGACTATTTTTCAGATGGGATTAGTCACTAAAGTCAAAGTCATTGGGTGCTGCTAAACATCTTAAACCACATGAAACAATATGAAAAGACATAGCGGATTAATACCAGCTGATGCAACATCAATTACACCGCAATGTCCCCTTATGAGTTTTTAAATAGAGGGCAACAGGCCACAGGAGTCCAATGAAATGTGATCTGGCTATTTGATAGCTAATTTAAAGGGACTCTATGACTGGGTGGGAGCAAAAATAACAATAGCCTGGGAAACAGCCGGTCCTGGAGGGAAGCCTTGTTCGGTAACTAACCAAGAAAAGTAGTTATGCTAATGGAACCCACCCAAAGCTTTGAGGAGAACACAGAGAAAATCCGTTTTGAGAGAAAAGAACTGCAACGATATTATCGCGAAATGACTCATTTCCAATCGTTAATTGAGCCAGGCACTGAAAAGCAACGTGGGGCAAACCAATTTCTGCTGGAAAACAACAGGCGAATGGAACACATAATACAAAAATAATAAAACTAAAAAAACTAATGAGGATCATATTATATGTAAGGAGTTTAATTTCATTGACATATTCGGTTTACAAAGTGCGCCAATGAAAGCAAGAGATTTATTTGCCGCTCCAGTGATTTCATTTCTATCATTGGGTTCAATTCACTTAAAAGAGTCCATTATACAATTAAGCTCTTTCCAAACACGGATGAAGTTTCACCCTTTATTGTAAATGGCCATCCACTATTGAAAACCTTTTTATTTGGATAAGGCTTAGCTTGTGTCAAAGCCAGGTAAGTGTAAGGAATAAAGGAAACAAAATAAATAGGTGAACAGGCTTGCAATGATGCTGGTGATAATGCACCATTAAATTATGGTTCAACCCACAACACAAATGGTAATTTATGGTACTTTATCTCCAGAAAGACTAGGCTAGACATATTTTACACCACATGTTTATCCATTAACTTATATCTTTTTTCTAAACACTAACTCAGCTCATTGTGTGTTTGGGTGGACTAGTGGACTTCTGCTTCTTAATGTAGTGTACATTAAGAAGCAGAAGTCCACTAGTCCACTATAAAAATCTTCACTTCATCAACCCGTTTTACAGCATAAGTTGGATCATCAGATATGACAAAATCAAAATTACAAATCCCAAACTTTCTCAAACGTAGACACAACAACATACTATCGCTCATCCACAGCACAAACAGGAAAGAAAAAATAATTAAGTGGATCACAAAAACATTTCTTAATCCATAAAATCTAAGATCCTTCCACCATACACGCCAGAATTGCCCATCAAAAATAACTCTTTATTAAAAATTTGCTTTTGTCATAGTGCTATTGCTGCAGTTAAAAAAAAAACAAGCAAGATATGAATACATTACAGTGATTTTACCATTGTTAGGAAGGAAAAAACCTCTTGCTTTAGTAGACTACAACAATGACTACCCACTTTATAAGCGACTTATTCAGATATTTCACTTAAAATAATTCAAAAAAAGAGTTATGTACAAAATTTTATTTGAAGTAACAAAGTACATGATGGCAAATGACAGCAGTACATGACAGCCAATTTATGATGGACAACACATCCCATAAAGCACCGCAAATAATGCAGTCCATCTTTGTGTTTTTTAATATATTTTCTTTTCAGATCACATTTTTTGCAGTAAGGCTGCAAAATCTCATATTAACTAAAAGTCGATAGTTACCTAATGAAGACTTTTGGACAGTAAAAATACTTTTTTTCTTCTTTTTTTAAATAAAGTTGACAAAATTACTGACTTATACACATAGCATATATGCCATTGCTTAAAAATCTCATAGTTTGTGCTAGCTGTGTCATGAAACATGTTACACCAGCAATACTGTAGCTCATTTCATTTGCTATGACTTCACAGCTGAGGTGCTAATTTACAATTTCCCGAGTCTAATTTCAGAGGTTAAACATACAAATCACATTTACAGTTAACACAATCCATTCACAAGAATGTCAACTACCTGCACATTTCACCAATGTTCTGCAATGGAGTTTTCCAGGAAGAAGCAATGGTGTAGTATATGCGCTTCATGTGTGAAGAACATACCAGACAGAAATCTGGTATGAGTTACTCATGAAAAGGAAATACAAGGATGCAAAAGTCCAGTTTTTTTTTACCTAGTTCAAGATTGCTAGATTTTGATGCATAAAGTACTTCCTCATAGTCATGTTGCAAACTGTCACTTATTTTGCCTTTGGGCTTGGCATACAGTTGAAGGTGTTTGCTTTACTGCTAGATGTTTCGCATAATTGTACATTAGTTTTGGCAAAGGGGACGATGTATGTCACGGAAATTAGTTCAATGCTCATTCACATACTTGTTTTGTTTTTTTTAACTGTAGCAAGAACACCCTTTTGCACGTCTGATCAAAAATCCAAACTGTCACGTGTACAGTATGAGAGAGCTTCTCTGCACTTATGTTTGCAAATGATTAGCTTTATTTCCTGTAAGGTTAATGGCAACAATAAATTACATTCAAATATAGTGGCACACTCTTGTGCCAAAAAAACTTTTTTTTTTTTGCAGCAATGCCAAAGAAGAACAGTCTGTTTCCTCAAAAAACCTTTAAGTAAACAGTTCTCGAAATAACCATTTGTCAAAGAATATGTTATTATCTAAACCCTTTTCCACTAAAGAACATTTAAATGTCCTTAAAGGATGTTAAAGGTTATTCTACAAATAAAGAACCTAGGTTTTTATGAGTGCAGGGGAAAACTGCTGAATTTGAACTTAAATAATGATGTCTATTTTACTCAAAAACAAAGTGTTTTAGTAGTCCAGCAGTCAGTGTGAACGCTACATTTGGAGGTGTCACGCGGTGTCATGCACCACATGCTAATTTATCATCCTAAAACTGCCTTACTCCCAGCAAGAGGTAATGCAAATTCAAAACAGGGCAAAGAAGGTGCAAGGTGAATGACATCTGTCTGCTCTTCATTCATCACTATAGACTAAGTCTTCTTGAAGTGAGAGTAAAAAGATCCTTAAAACATGGCGAAGTTGGTCAGGTGAATGCTTACAATTTACAGTAAATAAAAGGCGAGCGCAAAACCTCATTTAAAGGAACGGAGGGGATATTGACGCGGGTAGAGATGCATGTCGAGTAAATATCCCCCACAGTCAATAAGAAACATTTCCACCGGATTATTTCCCCTTCTGCAACATGTCCAAGACAGCGAGTAATGTATCAGGAAAATCCAGTTTTCACAAAATATGTATAGGCTATACGTACAAAGGTCGTGTCGTTTTATCGTAGTAAATTTATATCTATCATGGATCATCTTTTAATGGTCATATTCTTCACATAGGCCTACCATCAAGATGACAACAGACTGTCGAAGGCAATATATTTTGTTAGCTACCGAACGTCAATTAAAAGCTGATTTTTTCGAACGTTTGATCAGACATAATTGTGCGTGTTTCAAAACATTGTAAAACTGTTTATCCCACTGAAAAGGAAAATGTGAGCTTAGTTCACTAACCCTTTAATTTCACTTTCGACCTCAATGTCAAACTCCGAAGATTCATATCGAGCAGTAGGCTAATGACTATAGATATAGTGACAAGCTATGGAAACAAGGATGATGCTAGAATGACACCCGCCTCTGCAATATCAAGACATGTTTGTGGTATTTAACGTCAAGTTAATTTGAAATAAACAATGATGTAGTTTATATAGCTGCACACCCCCACCTACTAATTAAGTGCGCGGAATTGCGCGTGTCCATGCGCATTTAGCGTCTTAAAATTCGATTCAAGTCTGACAAGACAGTTGCTTTAATCTATTGCAACATAAAACATGCTATTGTGTTCATTTACATTTGCTCCAGTTATTGTCTGCAGACAGTGCAGTTTTTGAAGCGCAACGCTGCGAAAAACAAAAGCACATCACATGTGATTCACGCTAAATTAATCGCGTTAAAGCAAAAGCCGTCCACTTACGTTTGACTTCTTCATATGGAACGAGAGGAGTAACTCCAATGTCAGCGAAACCCTATTTTATCTTACTTCGGCGGGCAGGGAAAGGGTTCTCTTCATCCCAAAGGTACATATCCAAAATCATCATAAAGTAGAATCCAAGTCGGGAGGGAAAGAAAGTCACCTAAATCTGCGTAATGATGGTAAGTATCCAGGTAGACGCTTCATACCGCACGATGGAGAACGGAAGGCTTGTGGAAAGAATCAAGAGTTTTTTCCCAAGAGCAAAGCCTTTTTATCGTGTGACTTCAGCGCACTCCCGCCCACCCCAGTTTCTCTCGGTCGTCTACTGCCCGGGTCTCACTCAATCGATTTCACAATCACCATCCAAACGTCCAACTGAGATTTAGTTTAATGGATATGTTTTCCTGCTAATTTTCGCAGGATGGAGACGCTTGTTAATGGCTCGTCGTGTCTGCAAATAGTTTGTAAGCTGTTCTGAGTGGCAAGTCTCTGGCGCTGGAGTGGTTTCGCCCTGAGGCGTAATAGAAAATTGTTGGCGTCTTTCTGGAAAACGTTCCACAACACGCTCGTGTGTTTACTTCATCCTTTCATGTGCTTAGGCGACAAAGAGCAAAACAACAATTGGTTAAAATTGGACTTTGTTCTTATAAAAACAAGGAATGCAGCGCAGCTGACCATTCAAAGTTTCAAAGAAAAAATTGTGTAAACTAGCAAATATTTTTGGGTTACATACTACACATACTTGAGATTGATCAAATATGCAAATCTCATGTGCTCTAATCACACGTGTTTCACGCTTCTGTGTTATATGCCCGAATGTGACAGACTTGTCGTGTGTTAACATTGAGGTAAACAGTGACATCTACAGTAGGCTAAAACTAGCTAATCGGGTGGTAAACTGATTTAAAAAATACAAAAATTGAAATTAGCCTTTTAGACAATGTGAAATACTTGGAGGTGAAACCATTAGGCTATAGGACACTATATAATAAAATAGAAACTAAATTATGAAGAAAAATATATTTTGCCCCAAACATGAAAGCTTCAATATTCATAAATGTATTGAAACAAATTGCAGGGTTGTACTATTTCCTGTAATTAAAGGTAAAACGTACTATATAGCCTATTAGTTGTATTCTGGAATAAATAAATAAATATAATTATTATAATATAATATACTTCATTACAAATGTAATTCTAGCTGCAATGTAGCAAATATAAAAAATAAAAACAACTTGTCATTTTTCTTATGTGCATCTCATTTGAGACTTTTGAAATATATAGTAGCATGACAAAAAATGTTGCAATTTCCTAAATATGTTCTATGGGGGTGGGGGGTGGTTAAGACCCCATCTTACCCCGCCCTTGATATCAAACAATGATTCCACACTGAATGTTTCATTTGAATTGTTTTCTTTTCCAAGTTTCAATGTGGATTGCAAGTACCACCTTCAATGCATAATTCATAAATGATTTGTTGAGAAAGTGTCCCTTACAGAACTTACATACACCTCTGACATTTGGAAATATTATTATGTCTAAACCTGTTTCATGGATGTGCCAGTGGAAGGACCATCACTTGTAAAGGTAACAATGCTAAATTTTATATCACTGTATTTTTAAATAGGGACATATTCGTTATTGGGGAAAAAAAGGCTTCTATGAATAAATGCTTCTATTTGTTATTGGGAAAAAAAATGTTTCTATCTATTTAGTAAGTGCAGAAATCCCCCCAATATCACATTTGAATTATCATCACAACTTTTTCAGTCTGCAGAAGAGCACATTTTGAGGACATTTACTGAAAATAGCTTTGTTTACAAAATTCTTCATTTCCGTTTTCGTTCCTGTGGGACATTCTTTAAAGCTTGTCTGATGAACCAAGAGGAATGGTGCTTTGCAAAATGGACCAATTATGTTTTGTTTACTACTTTAAAAAATGGTTCAGTTTACCCAAGATGGATCTCCCTACATCTTCACAGGTAGGGGGCAAGTTGCGCCACTGGCATATAGAGCATATGGCCCTGTGTTAAAGATGCCATATAAATATTTATTTTAGAAAAAAGTTGTTTCAGATGAGCAATACAAACCTGGCATATCTTACCCCACTCTTCTATACTGCAGGGCAGCATTTTTCTGCGTATATGTTTTACCTCCAAGTATTTTTTACAGAACAGAGTTCAGTGTCGACCTTTGACCAAACCCTTGCACTCTTTCTCCTATGAGAGTATTGTTTTATGGGTATGTCCGCTCTATGAACTAATGCACTGTCATACTTCTTTGATAATGATTTCATCTATTATTACAGCTTTTTCCTCTTTCTCCTGCTCTCACCAGGCTGTCACGAGTTTCACCTCACCTCCCCTCATGCACACTTGCATCTGTGCATGTAGGAGGGATAACTTAATCGTGTTTTATTTGCTGTTGCCTGTTTTTCTTAATTTTGAGGTGTAACTTAAGATCAGACGAGGGTTAATTTTTCACCCCATGACACAATAATTTAATCAAGCTGCTGAAATCTTGCTATTTCACTTCCATCAACACTCAAAATGCATCACTTTATCATTTGTCCCTCTAGAGCTTGCGCATTACCAAGAAAACACAGGGGCTTTCACTCTTCAGAGACTTCTTTAGCCCTCCAGCCTATGATGACTGTCTATCCAAAAATGTATGTTTCCCACCAGTCCTTGCGGAGCCCCTAGAACACGTGTAGGGAATTTTTCAGTGATTAAGAAGACATGTTTGTTGTAGTAGGGTAAGAAAAGTTGCAGAAAACTTTTATAATAAAGGAGAATTGTGTATTTCATGACTATTATTATAATATATATATATATATATATATATATATATATATATATATATATATATATATATATATATATATATATATATATATATATATATATATATATCCCCAAATTCCTGTCTCAAAAAATTAGCATATTTCATCTGCCCAATAAAAGAAAAGTGTTTTTAATACAAAAAAGGTCAACCTTCAAATAATTATGTTCAGTTATGCACTCAATACTTGATCGGGAATCCTTTTGCAGAAATGACTGCTTCAATGCGGCGCGGTGGATGGAAGCATGAAGTGCTCCAAAATCTCCTGATAGCTAGCTGCATTGACCCTGCCCTTGATAAAAGAGTGGACCCACACCAGCAGCTGACATGGCACCCCAGACCATCACTGACTGTGGGTACTTGACACTGGACTTCAGGCATTTTGGCATTTCCTTCTTCCCAGTCTTCCTCCAGACTCTGGCACCTTGATTTCCGAATGACATGCAAAATTTGCTTTCATCCGAAAACAGTACTTTGGACCACTGAGCAACAGTCCAGTGCTGCTTCTCTGTAGCCCAAAAGTGTCTTGACCTGGGGAATGCGGCACCTGTAGCCCATTTCCTGCACAGGCATGTGCACGGTGGCTCTGGATGTTTCTACTCCAGACTCAGTCCACTGCTTCCACAGGTCCCCCAAGGTCTGGAATCGGTCCTTCTCCACAATCTTCCTCAGGGTCCGGTCACCTCTTCTCGTTGTGCAGGTAAAACATCAATTCAGGTTCTACTCGACCTCAGTGCTGCATTCGATACTGTTGACCACAACATACTTCTTGACAGGCTGGAAAACTGGGTCTGGCTTTCTGGGATGGTCCTCAAATGGTTCAGGTCATACTTAGAAGGGAGAGGTTATTATGTGAGTATAGGTGACCATAAGTCTGAGTGGACATCCATGACATGCGGAGTCCCACAAGGGTCAATTCTTGCACCACTCCTGTTTAACCTGTATATGCTGCTACTGAGCCAAATAATGAAAAATAACAAAATGGCTTACCACAGCTATGCTGACGACACCCAGCTCTACTTAGCGCTATCACCTAATGACTACAGCCCCATCGTCTCCCTGTGCAAATGCATTGATGAAATTAACAACTGGATGTGCCAAAACTATCTTCAGTTAAACAAAGACAAAACCGAAATCAATACATTTGGAAACAAAGATGAAATTCTCAAGGTGAACGCATATCTTGAGCCTAAAGGTCTAATAACAAAAAATCAAGTCAGGAATCTTGGTGTGATTTTGGAGTCAGACCCGAGTTTCAGTAGTCAAAGCAATA
Organism: Pseudorasbora parva; assembly: GCF_024679245.1. NCBI lineage: Eukaryota > Metazoa > Chordata > Actinopteri > Cypriniformes > Gobionidae > Pseudorasbora > Pseudorasbora parva. The sequence goes on along the minus strand of NC_090196.1, from coordinate 20,279,775 downwards.
ACTAAATCAGCATACTATCATCTGAAAAATATTGCCAGAATTAGATGCTTTGTCTCCAGGCAAGACTTAGAGAAACTCGTTCATGCTTTCATCACCAGTAGGGTGGACTATTGTAATGGTCTTCTCACCGGCCTTCCTAAGAAGACCATTAGATAACTGCAGCTCATACAGAACGCTGCTGCCAGGATTCTGAGCAGAAAAAGAAAATATGACCATATCACACCAGTCCTCAGGTCTTTACACTGGCTTCCAGATACATTTAGGATCGATTTTAAAGTACTATTACTTGCTTATAAATCAATCAATGAGCTAGGACCTCAATACATCGCAGATATGCTGATTAAATACAAACCCAACAGATCACTCAGATCAGCAGGAACAAGTCAGTTAGAAATACCAAGAGTTCACTCAAAGCAAGGAGAGTCTGCTTTTAGCTATTATGCCAGCCGCAGTTGGAACCTGCTTCCTGAACAGATCAGATGTGCTCCAACAGTAGCCACATTCAAATCCAGACTGAAAACACATCTGTTTAGCTGTGCGTTTACTGAATGAGCTCTGAGCTACTGTACATCCGACTGATAGCACCTTATCTATGCATCATCTTTTTATTCTTTTTATAACTGTTTTAGTTTACCTTTGTTCTTTTCTTTGGTTATCATCATTTTATTATTTTTAAATTCTCTTTACAACTGTATACAACTGTTTCTATTTTTATTTTTATACATTGTATTCTTTTTCTTATGCATTTGTTATCCCTGTTTTAATTCATTTCTTTGTAAAGCACTTTGAATTGCCATTGTGTATGAAATGTGCTATATAGATAAACTTACCTTGCCTTACTGTGCAAGGCCTGTCTCAAATGGCAAACTCCATGTGTACTTTCGGTCTTGTGGACTTGGCTGCTGTGTGTGCGTTTCCAGTAAATTATGGTGTCATTCATCGGAAAATACCTTTAAATGCCATGCCTTTGTCTTCATTCGCTCACATGAGGAAAAGCACTTTAGTTTTACTATCTGTTCAATTTGACAACATTTTTGATGTTTGAGGAACAGGCGTAAGGTGATCAAACAGAATGTATTTTCTCCTAAAAATAGGAGAAGTAGATAATAGTGTCCAATGCCGATGAATGGAAAAGAAGGCTGGGTCTTGAGCGTGACATGCTAAAAAAGCTGCGAGACATGGCGCAATGGTCAGATGCTCACCGCAATGGTCAAGATGATCAGCGCATATTTAAATAAAAAACTATTACATTTTTTTTTTTTTTAAGTGCAGAGTAATCATTTCATCTTTATAAGAACTTTGATTGGCCCAAATAGCAGACTTCTTAAGTCAGCCCGTTCTGACTTTGCACATGCTCATTCATTCTAAAGACAGAGCACATTACCTGTAATTTACCACTAATGTTACAACTTCCTGTAGCCTACTGGTAAATTACCAGAACCAATTTACAGGTATTTTTGAAGGTCATTTTCTCTTACCGGTGGTAATTTACCAGTAAAGACGGTATGTGTGAAAGGGGCTATTGTCAAGATTAATTAGGTTCAAATTGTGAATGTTTAGGAGCGAGCATGAAAACTCTATTTCACGTATGAATTGGCACCTCTGAGTCCAGATCTTACATTCATTGAAAGTCTTTGGGATGTGCTGGAGTCTTTGCTTTGTAGACTTTGTTGGAGTAGACAGAGTGCTTGAGTCTTGCATTATCAATACAAGATCTTGATCAAAAATTGATGCACCGCTTGTTGGAAATAACATCACATATTATTTATTTTCATCAAGAGGTGCAAAATGAAAAGCTTCACACTCCATCAATTAGAGTTAGAACAACTGTTGCCAAACATATAACAAGCTAAAAACATTATAATCTCAGCAATAATGATCCAATCATTGAATCTTAAGCATTTGTTTATTTCAATCCAAACAGACTTTTGACCAGGCAGTGTGTACATGCATGCACGTGTACAGTAAGAAAAAATATGTGAACATAATCAAACTATTTATTTAATTTTTTTACAAAATGAAAGAGATCATACAAAATGCATTTATGCATTAATGGAAATTAATTTTGAGATGTCCTGAATAATGTTTTGCAGAAAATCCTCCAGGTCCTGCACATTCTTCAGTTTTCCTGTATCTTTTGCATATTTGAACCCTCTCCAGCAGTGACTGTATGCTTTTAATCCATCTTTTCACACTGAGGACAATTGAGGGACTCAAACACAACTATTAATATATATATATATAAAAAAGCTTCAAACATTTACTGATGCTCTAGAAGGAAACTCTGGAAGTGCATTAGGAGAACTTTTGAACAGGATGATGTCCAAATTTGTCTTATTTTGTTTAAATAACTTTTTTTCCCCATTTAGTACTGGCCTTCAGAAGCAACAAAAGATACATACATGTTTCCCGGAAGACAAATTAAGTACAATTTTCCTTGATCTGATTCAATACGTTTTCATCCCCCAGCTCCTCAACATCAGTGAATGTTTGAACTCTTGAATGTTTTAATAGTTGTGTTTGAGTTCCACAATTGTCCTCTGTGTGAAAAGATGGATCTTAAAATCATACAGTCACTGCTGCAGAGGGTTCAAATATGAAAAAGATGCTGGGGGACTGGAGAATGTACATGACCTGGAGGATTTTTCTGAAAAACACTGGACAGTTTAACTGCAGGACAAACAAGGGACTCATAAACAACCATCAAAAAAGACAAAAACAGCCTTGGATCATCCAGGGAAAGACGCAGGAAAAAGAAAAAGAGTATTAAGAACCACTGGTTCAAACTTTTTTGAACAGGGTCATTTTTACAAATTCAGGATTTTTTTGTGGCCTTATGGGCTATATGTAAAAAAAAAAAAAATGTAAACTATCTTATTCATGACAGCACTAAATGAAAAATAACATGCATTTTGTATGAAATTGTCTATAAATTATTCTCTATAAATTATTCCCATTTTCACAGTTTCTGCAAGTGGTTCACACACACACACACACACACACACACACACACACACACACACACACACACACACACACACACACACACACACACACACACACACACACACACACACACACACACACACACACACACACACACACACACACACACACACACACACACACACACACACACACACATATATATTGGCTATAGACAACATGGCCAGAGCATCTCCAAAAACTGCAGCTCTTGTGGGGTGTTCCCGGTCTGCAGTGGTCAGTATCTATCAAAAGTGGTCCAAGGAAGGACAGTGGTGAACCGGCGACAGGGTCATGGGTGACCAAGGCTCATTGACGTGGGAAGCGAAGGCTGGTGTAGCTCAAATTGCTCAAAAAGTTATTTCTGATTCTGATATAAAAGTGTCAGAATACATAAACATCAATACAAGTGCATCGCATGTTGTTGCATGGGGCTGCATAGCCATAGACCAGTCAGGGTTCCAATGCTGACACCTGCCCACAACCGAAAGTGCCAACAGTAGGCACGAGAGCATCAGAACTGGACCACAGAGCAATGGAAGAAGGTGACCTGGTCTGATGAATCACGTTTTCTTTTACATCGCGTGGATGGCTGGGTGCGGGTGTCTTACTTTCCCTGGGGAACACATGGCACCAGGATGCACTATGGGAAGAATGCAAGCCGGCGGAGGCAGTGTGATGCTTTGGGCAATGTTCTGCTGGGGAACCTTGGGTCCTGCCATCCATGTGGATGTTACTTTGACACGTTCCACCTACCTAAGCATTGCTGCAGACCATGTACACCCTTTCATGGAAAAAGTATTCCCTGGTGGCTGTGGCTATTCCAGCAGAATAATGTGCCCGCCACAAAGCAAAAATGGTTCAGGAATGGTAAGAGGAGCACAACAAGAAGTTTGAGGTGTTGACTTGGCCTCTAAAATTCCCCAGATCTCTATACTATCGAGCATCTGTAGGATGTGCTTAACAACCAAGTCAGATCTGTGGAGGCCCCACCTCGCAAATTACATGACTTAAAGGATCTGCTGCTAACGTCTTGGTGCCAGATACCACAGGACACCTTCAGGGGTCTAGTGAGGTCCATGCCTCAGTGGGTCAGGGCTGTTTTGGCAGCAAAAGGGCAAAAGGGGGACCAGCACAATAATAAGAAGGTGGTCATGTTATGCCTGATCTGTGTATTAAAGATAAATAGTATGAATAGGAGAAAATATAAATATATCACATTTATAATATATATATATATATATATATATATATATATATATATATATATATATATATATATATATATATATATATATATGATTTTAAATATTATGTATCGCAAATATTTAACCAAGAATTTTTGGTGATAAATGCTGCCACTATTTTATGAGACCAAAGCCTCTCTTAAGCTACTGCATGTTCCCAGTAATACATCAGAATTTACTGCTATAAGCAATACCACATGTTGGGAGAGCTGGAGCAGGGTGTTCCCAAAGAGGAGGAGAGCGCAGAAAGACAAGAGCTGGTATGCACAGCACTGCTAGCAGAACAACCAAACCTGACAGATACAAAACACAAGTGTAATTTGAAGAAGGTCTAATCTGCTCCCCGTCAATATGAGACAAGTTTTATGAAATGTTCTTCATGGATCCCACCCAAATAACTATCCATCTCCAATTGTCTGCTCCCAGGACATTTGTGGTGTCAATTGGTGCACTGTTTCAGCTTAAAATATTGGGTCAAGATAGCAAATTCTTAGATACGAGGCACAAAACACCCGTCAGAACAACATTCCTCATTCATGTCAAGAAATACAAGAGAAAAAAAGGAACATTGTCACCTCCTAGAATATTTCCTCTTGTCTTTCCTCGAAAAAGAGGTCACACTGAGTAAGAAATCTAGCCACTTTCACTCAGAACAAACAGAGAATAGCAAATCCAAAAAAACAATTTTTCTTAGTTCATCTGACGTCTTGCCTCTTCATTTTTTAAACTGTTTATTTTGTTGTTCTCATTTTAAAACCCATTGGACAGCAGCGAGACTGATAAGCCTTAGTTCACATGATCCAAAAACAGCCATCACAAGTGCTGAACTTGATTTGTGAAGACCTCCCCATCCAGATAATGCGTGGCACCAGCCTAAACCACTGATCATAAATTACTTTAATGGCTCTGTCCCAAGAGGAAAAGGTTTATAGCTGGCAGATAGCACATTTGGGGTGGTTTAGTCACAAGCAAGTACTAGAAACGGTTGCTGGCAAGGCAATACATGAAACACGCTAATACAGTTATTATACTGCATACTGTTACAAGCTTGGAAATATTGTTTTGTTAAATGAACATCAGAATTTACCTAAAAGCTTTTTGTGGTAATTGCCAAAAAACAAAACAACAACAACAAAACAATTATGTGTACTTACAGTATAAAGGACATGCACTGGTAAGAAGAAAAAGAAGAGCTTAATTGCCAAAATTAAAAAAAGAAATTTGTTTTGGTGATGGAAGAAGCTTGCAGTACACAGATAAAAAAAAGGAAAAGATATATGAATTAGAAACCCATATGTGTGCCCATATTATTTCTAAGGTTTTGGAGAAAGTAGTTGCCAGTCGATGACCACCTCAACTACAACAACATTTTGGAAAAGTTCCAATTTTGCTTCCATTCTGGCCACAGCACAGGGTTACAAATGACCTGCTAATGACAGCTGATGCTGGGTCACTCCTTATCCTCCTGGACCTTTCTGTAGCGTTCAACAGAGTTGACCATGGTATACTTTTCAAAAAGCCTGTCTCATTCTATTGGACTTGATAACACTGTCTTGCAATGGTTTGAATCTTACCTCACAGACAGATCTGAATTTGTGGCCATAGGTAGCTCAAGGTCCCTTTCACATGCGGTTGGTTGTGGGGTACCTCAGGGCTCAGTTCTAGGACCTATCTTATTACCTATAAGATAATAAAAAGATCTTCCTCTCTGTAAAGTCATCAGTCGCTTGGGAATTTCATTTCACTGCTACACCGATGATACACAATTATATCTGAAATTTGACTCTCATTCATCATCATCATCATCAACACTTTCTACATATCTGGAGGAGATAAGGACATGGATGAACTACAACTTTTTTGAGTTGAACAGCTCTAAGACAGAAGCCATCCTCATTGGTTCACCTCATCAGATCAGATCATCCACCATAACCTGTATTACATTTTCTGGCCAGGACATTCCTCTATCATCCATATTCACCAATCTCTGTGTTAGGTTTGATCCACACCTAACCTTTGAGGCCCACATTAAATATCTTTGCAAAACATATTTTTGTCAGTCACCTCAGGAATATAGCCAGACTCCCTCACTCACCCTTCATGATGCTGAGAAACTTGTTCATGCTTTTGTCTCCTTGAGCCTGGATTATTGTAATGTTTATCTCTCTGGGATTCCTAGCAAGAGCATCCAGAAATTCCAGCACATACAAAACAGTGCTGCTAGGATCCCGATGAGTGCATAAATATGAACACATGACACTAATTCTTCAGTCTCTATATTGGCTTCCTATTTGCGCTCGGATTGAGTATAACGTTTCCCTACTCACACATCAGTGCATCCATGGCAAGGCTCCCACCTACCTTAAATAACTAATTATTCCACGGATCTCAGCATGTTCTCTTTGCTCCAAAAACACTCATCGGCTCCATGATCCCCCTTGGACTAAGACCCGCACCACTGGGGACAGAGCCTTCTGTGTCGCTGCTCCACGCCTGAGGAATGCCCTCCCCGAACATCTGAGGGCTCCACAATTGACTGATGGTTTAAAAAAGGGGCTAAAAACTTGCCCGTTTAGAAAGTCTTTCAATGTTTAAATGGCTTTTAGTGCTTACATTTTCTGTTTATTTTGGTTGGTAGCTGATTATAACCTTTCTTAATTGCTCTCAACTGCTTTATTTTATTTTACCTCCTTTGTAGCACTTTGAGATATGTATGAATGTATGGATGTATGAATGTAAAGTGCTTTATAAATGAAATGTGTGGTGTGTGTTTGTATATGTATGTATATATATATATATATATATATATATATATATATATATATATATATATATATATACAAAAATAGACAGGTAGATTGCCTGGGGGAGACACTTTTCTTGTGCCTGGTTGTTCTAGTACTCAGTGCTCTGTAGTTATAAAGCATTTTATACCATCAGCACAAAGTGTTTTACAAGAATTAAATACAAGTGATAAAATAATTGATTTTAACAAGGGATAGTTCAACCAAAAATGAAAATTACCCGTGCTTTTTTCACTCTGAAGACACCCTAGATGTCTTTCAGATGAATACAATTGGAAGTATATCAAATAATGTACTGGCTCTTCCAAGCTTTATAATGGCGGTGAAAGGATAATATTTTGAAGCCCAAAAGTGTGCATCTATCCATCATAAAAGATATCCACACAGTTCCAGGGGATTTTAATAAAGGCCTTCTGAAGTGAGGCGATGCATTTGTGTAAGAAAAATATCCATGTTTAAAACTTTAAAGACTACAATAACTACAGCAGATGGCCTAGGCAAGTCGTGTTACACCAAAAGAGTGACTCCTGACAAGATGTAGAGTAGCGTAAACTTTGACTCCTCTCACTGTTCAAACAAATAGGGCTGGGCAACAAACTCATCCTCTCTTATATCGAAATCCTCTGACATTTCTCTTTAAAAATTCTAGTTTTACACTTTAATTCATGACCAGTGTTTTTTTTTTTTAAATCTTCTGTGCGTATGCGTTCGTCAATATGTCATGCTTCAGGTCAAATGTGCTCTTTTGCTATAAGTCGATGCGTTCGGCCATCTGTGAGAAGCTAGTTATTTTTATTTTTCGTATACAAATGCATCGCTTTGCTTCAGAAGGCCTTTATTAACCCCCCGGAGGCATGTGGATATCTTGTATGATGGATGGGTGCACTTTTTTGGGCTTCAAAATGAAATCCTCTATTCACTGCCATTTATCGCCGATTGTATTCGTCTGAAAGAAAAATGTCATATACACAAGGATGACTTTAGGGTGAGCAAATCATAGGGTATTCGATAGAACTATGTTTTAAAAAGAGACTTATAAGAGTTCACTGCACCAACCAACCTGATTTCCTAAGGTAGATTGTTCCAGAGCCTCTGTGCCCTGGCTCCTCTCAAATTCAGCCAGGTCTCTGGAACAGACAAAAGCCCTTTACCCAAGGATCTCAGGGTACAAGCTTGCGTGTATGGTTCTGGAATATAGCAGGGGGCAAGGCTATGTAAAGGCTTAAACGTAAACAGTAAAAAATCTATATCTTAAAATCAATTCTAAAACATACTGTGAGCCAAACTAATGGGCCTAAAACAGGAGTAATATCATCACGTTTCATGGTTTTGGTATAGCAGCTGAGTTCAGACTGGAGCCGATCAATAGATTTTTGATTCAGGCAGGTAAAACAACTGTTGCAGTAGTCCAAACGTGATGAAATAAAAGCATGTAAAATGGCCTCAGTGTCTTTAAAATGTAAAAAAAATATTGGATTTTTTAAATGTTTCTAAGATAATAAAAACATGATTGCACAAGTTTTATGGTGTGCTGCTCAACACAAATCACTGTCAAACCATACACCAAGATTTTGCCACTGGCTTAATGAGATCTGACAGGCCAAAGAAACAGTAAATGGCAGAATCTCTTTTGTCAATTGCTGGGGGGGATAATGACGAGGACCTCAGAGTTCAATTGAGGAAAATTGTTAGAAATCCAGTTTAAGTCACCAAGCCAGTCCTTCAATGAAGTCAACAAGTGGATTTAATGTACAGGTACAACTGTGTATCATCTGCATAAACCATGGAAAGATGCACCATGACTTTGAATAATGTGCCCTAAAATGAAGCATATAGTGAAAATAAAATTGGTCCCAAGACCAACCCCTGTGGCACACCATACTTAACAGTAGAATACGAAGACGTGTGATTATTCAAGTACACAAACAGAACCTCATATCTGACGAATAGGATGGGTGCTTTGGTCAACAGTGTCAAAAGCAGCACTAAGATCCAGGAGCCCAATGTCACAGTCAGTACACTCTAAAAAATTCTAGATAAAAAATAACCCAATGTTGGGTCAAATATGGACTAACCCAGCAATTGGGTTGTCTTAAGCAAATATTTAACCCAACTGCAGAGTTAAAACAACCCAATCACTGGGTTAAAATAACCCAATTACTGGGTTAGTCCAAATTTGACCCAACATGGGTTAAAACAACCCAGCATTTTTTAGAGTGTAGACATCAAAAGATCATTGGTGGCTTTGAGCAGTGTAGTCTCAGTGCTGCAGAACTTCCTGAAGCCTGAATGCTGCTTGGACACATTTTCTTTCTAAAAATGTAGCAATAAAATGCAACTTAGAACTTTAACTTTAATAATCAGGAACACAGCCGCTGGATAAAGAACTATTAAAAACAGAGAGCAAGCAGCGCTCAACAGAATCCATGACTCTTAGTAAAAACTTTGTAGGTTGGGAGGGCTGGAAGACACTCTCAAATGTGTTTCTACAGAGTTCATTAAAAGTAATGGATTAAAACTGGCATCTGAGTAAGGGCCACTGGGTGTGATAGAGGCTCTAATTTAGCAGAATATTGAACATAATAACCATTCTGTTATACTCTAATAGCAGCTTGTTCATACAAGTATAATGTACTTGGAGTCTGGATTGTTTCCACCTGTGTTCTGCCTTCCTACTTCCCCTTCCCAAGCTGCAAGTATTGTCATTGAGCCAAGGCTGTTTTTTTCTTCTTCTCTCTGGACTTAGACTTAACCTTAAGGGGTGCCATAATATTTAATGAGGACAAACAGATTGCATGGAAACTATCATCGGTGAGTGGGTTAGTTTCTCCACAGTTTGAAATGTGTTCAGCTCCAGGTTGTTACCCTCCTGCCTATATGCAGATTCGTCAGCCTCCTGGAGGAGGGAGGCTGATGCTGGTAGTGTCATCTGCAAACTTCAGAAATTTGACAGAAGGCTCGTTGACAGTGCGTTCATTCGTGTACAGGGAGAAGATTAGTGGGGAGAGCGCATATCCCTGAGGAGTACAAGTGTTGATTGTAGGTGTTGAATGTGAATTTCCCCAGCCTCACTAGCTGTTGCCAATCTGTCAGAAAGCTGGTGATCCACTGACAAATAGAGTTAGGAACAGAGAGCAGGGTTAACTTAGTCTGAAGGGGAGCGTTGAAGGCCAAACTAAAGTCCACAAACAGGATCTTATGAGTGATTTGTCCAGATGTTGAAGAATGTAATGCAGTCCCATGTTGACTCCATCATCCACGACCTTCAACCATGACTTTCTTTGCACGATAAGCAAACTGCAAGGGGTCCAGCAAGGGTCTGGTAATATTCTTCAGATAGGCCAGCACCAGTCTTTCAAATGACTTCATGACCACAGACGTGAGAGCGACAGGTGTGTTGTCATTAAGTGTCAGTGATTTGGGGGTGATTTTTGTGGTGATTTTTGGGATAGGGATGATGGTGGACTTCACAGCACAGGTTTTTAGACAGGCTGGTGAGACTATCAGGGATGGGTGCTCTCCTTGTCTTCTGTTTCCTGAAGACTCAAAGCACACCCTCTTCACTGATCTGAAGTGCAGGAGCTGGGGAGAGTGGGGTTGCTGGAGGTGGGTCATGCAGAGATGGTCAGAGTGTGATTTTCAAAAGATTGTTAGTCTTTATGAAATGATAAAATCTTTTTTTTTTTTTTTTTTTTTTAAATGTCATTTTGCGATATTTATCTGTAAGAATGAGTCTTTGCAATCTTTAAATCAAAGTATCTTCTCCCTACTGCAGCAACATCTCTTCTCTGATGACGTGTTACTAGTGCGAGGGCGGGACAACCTGTCATTCATATGAAATCAACCAATAGCAAATCACAACCATTCAAACTATTCACAATGGACAAAATTGAGTCCCATCCTACATTTTCTCATTTAAGAAGCTGTTTTACTCAGATGTACATCACAATAGGGAAGAAAAGACTATCACAACTTCTTTTTCATGTCGACTTAATTTTTTTAAAGATTAACAATGAAGACTGCAAAGGTAAATATAGCCCTTAGAATTTACAGCCAAGCCCTAGAAACTACTCAAAACATCTTAGCCTGCTTTGCGTGGCAGGCACCACTCTCGTTTTCTTCAGAGAATGTAAAAACCTAGTTATAATTCAAATCATGCAACCCTAGAGTTACAGTAATGTCTAAACATTACATCTCATAAAAAGTGAGGGATTTATTTTCCAGTTTAATTATGCTAGACTACACTGCCAGAACCCAAAGCCACAAATCGAAGGATTAACTTATCAAATGTCATTTGAGAAATTCAGAACACACGCATTTCCCTCACCAAACAGAGCTGTCAGATGTCTGCTGCCAGCTTTATACAGAAGCCAGGGGCGTAGCACCAAATTTTGGGCCCTGGGTACAAACCATCTTGCTGGGCCCCCGTACCATGTATGTGTATGTATAGAAAACGGACTTCCCTGCCTTGGGCCCTGGTTACTCAGTACCCTTTATCCCCCCAGTCCCACGCCCCTGACAGAAGCTATAGTTCTATACATGTATGCAACGTGGACAACAAAGCTCCCTGGTAAGGGGAAAAAGAAAGCAATCGCTAAAGTTGGTTTTACTCGTCGGGACCCTTTTGTATATTTTCTGCTATTCCGTTTTTTTTTTAATCTATCAAAAGTTTAATAATTACATTTATTCTTTTTTTTGACATCCTTGATAAAGTTGCTCTTACAACAATATTTTGACCACTAATATTGCATGATATTTATTTTTTACTTTACTTAATTCAACTGAATATGTTAAGTCCTTAATACCAATATTAATATATTAATATTGGTATTATTAATAAGTAATAACAGACAATTATCTTAAGATTTTTTTTATTATATGTGTTATTATAATAAATAATATTAATTGAATATGCTAAGCAGAAAAAAAATTGGGGTTTGGGGGTTTATCCCAATTTACAGTCTATATTCAACAAAATTATTTTTAAACTGGCAAGGAAAATGACTTTGGACCCTTATCATGTGCTGTATCCAGAATTCTAACCACTTCCATCTGGTCAACGTTTTCGTACTCGGAAGTTCAGATACAACTGCTATAAAAATTGTTTTGTTCCTTTGGCTACAAGGTTGTTAAACTCTAGTTCAAAGGACACAACTGTGTGATTATGTATTGGTGTGGGTATCTTGTTATGCAGTACCTTTACCTATAATTTTCCCTCAAAGGGACACATAAAGTATAAAGTATCACCTGAAACTTGCTTACATTGCATTTGTTGGGATTCACTGCACTAGGTGTTAACATCTTGCAGAACTACTGGAGCGGGGCAGCTGTAGCGTTCCACCCTAATTGGATCACTTTACTGACTGAATGCGTGCCAAATGCACAGCCCCATTTCAGGGCGCAAGTACCAGCTGGTGGCCGTTTGGTCTGTTGGTGATAATTCAATATAATGTACCTTTGGCTAAAGCTGGATCAAGGGACTTATTGGAACAGGTACAGAGCAAAAAGTCACAACAATGTAGCTCAATGTTATCTGCTCAGGAACTGGGGTTAAAGCGTCAAAAAACATCTCCACGTACGTAAAGATCAGGTCACAAAACCCTCAGATGCATGTGTCAAAGAACTTGGTATAACAAGACACCGGACTCATTAACTTAATTAAAGTGGTTTGGATGGTGTTTTTCAGGTGTTCTGGCACGGTTTGAAAAACATGATACATTATTGCATAACTGGCTATGTGTGCAGAACAAAGGAGAAATTAGTGTAGTGTTGTTTGAGTGGATTTTGTTTTGTGCACATTTAACAATGATTGAGTGATTTGTTGAACTCACTGATCAGAGTAAAAAAGACTAATTGTATAGAGTGTTTTTGTGTCTTTTCTGAAGCTATAACTCTAGTCCCCATTAGTTGTAACAGCATGGAAAATGGCAGGTCGGACATTCTTCACAATTACTACTTTTATTCTCAATGTTGAAAATTAAAGTCATATCGTTTTGGAATGACTTGAGGATAAGTAAATGGAGACAACCTTCATTTTTGGGTGGGCTTTTCCTGAATTAGACATAGAGTTCAAGTTCAAGTTCACTTTACATAGCCCATTTACAACGGCTGACCAAAGTGATTTACAAAACAGCCAGATATAAACGGGAAAATAGTAGCTGTATATCAACAGCAATTTGTAGCTCATAGCAAAACTAAGAGCAACCTTAAAACCGGAAAGAGCAGAGTAGTATATAGTACAACAGAAGTGGGAAAGCAGTATCAGACTCAAATATGGAATGGGAAGACTAGGGTGGCAATGTAGTATTAGACTCGAATATGAATAGTAAAAAAGAAGTGGGTCATATTTGCTCCAGTGAAGAAAAGAAAGGGCGTCAAACCGCACCTCGATTGGACCTATAAACCTCTTGGCAGGTGGGGACAGACTTTCACTAATACACAATGTTCAAGGCCTACCAAGCGATTTGTTGCTTAGTCAGCCTATACATCTGTTAATGTAATCCAATCCTAGCAATCCAACTCAGATTAGGAGGCTGAGTTGTAATGCTGTTAGATTTATGCCAGTACATCTGTGAGTCAAACAACCACACTGGTTTCCTGTAAGTGTGAAATAACACACAATAGTTGTAACTTAACAGTTTACTGCAGTGAAACTGCTTCCCACACAAAGCCTTTTTTGCGTTACAACTATAGGACGGTCAGTTGAATAACACATTTTATCGAATAAATTACATATGCAGATTAATGATTCAATTAATCAACATCTCGAACATGTGCACAGTGAAGTAAAAAGTAGCTAAACTTGATAGCTAAAAAATGCACGAAGAGCCCTGTCTTTAGAACGATTTTTAGATCGATAGATAGACAGACAGATAAACTCAAATAAGTTGGCAAAACTCAAAATTTGAGGGAATCAGTTACAACAACAAAAAATCAGTTTAAGCAAGCAAAACTAACATATTTTTAGTTTGTACTCATACATTTTAAGTGTTCTTAACTTGAAATATTTGAGTGAATTAATTCACAGTTCAAAATTGTAATTTGGTTCGTTTGGTCTGGATCAAAAAAACTAAAACAAAACATATAGTCCTGGTCCGCCTAGCTCACACTGGCATTTTTAACAGCGAACCTAAAGTTAATCTGCTGCGAGTGTAGTCTAGCAACTCTCAATACACTTCAGAGCTGTAAAAGCCAAACTCTGGTCAGGTCAACCACATCGTCTATAGAGTCGGTGGGCAGGCGGGCTTAACATAATGACGGCAGAGTTGTTGCTACTAAAAATAAAGAAGCTGGCAAATGGCAGTCTTTCGAATCAGCTTTGGCCGCAATTCTGAAAGACTGAAATCATTCTTAAGAAGGGAAGATGTGTTCAGAGTTTTGCCAACCGGATACTGTAAAGGTTTCATCCAGCAACGAGCTCCGCTTCACGTTCGTTGCTCTGGTTGGTTGTAGCGCTATCCAACTGTGTCCAGAGGGAGTTTGAAAGACAACCGTTTATCCCGCACCTCGGACTGAGCCCTGTCAATGGTGAGTTTCCAGACCAAACATCTTGATGTGGGTCTCGCTTGTCAGGATAGGAAAATAGTCCTATACTACACAACTATTCAGTAACATAGGTTATTCGTATTAAATGCATTAAATAATCTTTTTAAATAAACAAAATTACTGGTAAAATAAACACCTTAGTATCGATATATTTATTTGCGTCTCACAAGTTCACACTCACATAAAATTAAAGTAAAGATTATGCGTATTTGACTTGCTGTCCAGGGGAGGGCTACGGGCTCTGAATTGTTTGCCAGAACCCAGAGTAGCAGCCTAGAATTTGACAGACCGATTGGGAAGGCTCTTGCAACGTCTGAGGGGGGCCTGGCTCACAGCAACAGACGAGAAACAAGCTCTACCGGCTGATAAATGAGGAGAATCCTCAAAATCAGAGAGACCGATTGGGAAGGCTCTTACAATGTCTGAGGGAGCCCAGGCTCACTGCAACAGATGAAAAAAAACCCTACCGGCCGGAAAAGATTGAGCAAGAAGATTTAACATGTGCATAGTTTGGAAATAGCCGATCAGGAGGGCTCAAGCTGCATCTGACGGGAGATTAGACTCATGGCTTCAGATGGGTGAGCCCTACCAATGACTGACCGAGGGGGCCCACCAAACCTTCGTCAGGAACAGCTTCCTGGCATCAGGTGGGTGGGACCTATCGGCTAACGGTATGGAAAAAGATGTGAACACCCAGCAAGAGAGCTCTCATGGCATCCGACGGGAGATCAAGACTCACTGCAATCAGATGGGTAAGCCTCGCAGGCAGACGGGTGGAAGGTTAGCATGGATGTTGTCCAGGAGAGTTCTTACAGCAACCAAAATGAGATCAAGACTCAGGTATCAGACAAGTAAGCGTTGCTGGACAGAAATTAAAATTTTAATTTTTTTTTAATATAATCTCTCCTTAACCTCATCATATAATAAGGGTTTGATGAGCTTTCCTCATGTGGAAACGGTCAGTCCTGATGTAGCTTTGAAAAGCGTCTGACGACCATCTTCCAAGAGCTTGAATCTGCTGTTGGGAGAGGCCTTTTTTCGCTGCTGTTGTTGCTGCTCCTATGCGAAAGGAGTGACTTGAAAAATTGTGCGCTGGGGTGCCTGATTGCGGGAGAATGGATTTGAGATGTTGTTGGAACCAGAAGCGTGTAATAGGTTTGTTGGAAGAGTCTATGAAAAAGGGTTCAGAAGGAGATTTAGCCTGAGATTTCCTAATTTAGAGGTACGCAAAAACAGTTCGGTATGGTTGGATTGGAGACGGGATGTTGAAAATGTAGATCAAATGACCTTTTTGGACTTGGTCTGTCTTGCTTCGTTTGATTAAGTATGACATGGTCTTGCTATCGAGTACTGATAGGTCAGAGATGGTGGGGTGTATTTTTGGGTCAACTTTAGAAGTGATCGCGATTTCGAAGCATCTGAGAAAACCAAAAAAGCCTAAAATAAACATTGTGTCAAGTGTGCGGGCAGTATCGATGGGTTGGTAACTTGTACAAAGTGTCTGGATGCATTTTGTGAAAATGTCTAGTGTAATTGGTTGTCTGCTGTCAGGGCGGGTGGGCTGTGATCGCTGGATCCCTTTGATCAGAAGGGAGGTTTGAGAATTATTTATCTCTGGGGAAGGGGCGCCGTAAATCAATTTGTGAAAAAACTGGATGCCGCTCAGGTAGCCTTTGATGGACTCGACTTATAAGCCCTTAATGTTGTTGAGATAAGAGATAAAGGAGGAGTTTGAAAGGAGAGAAAAATCAGGGAATTGTAAGCTATACGAAAGGTGGAAAGATTTGAAACATCTCCACGCTGTCACATAAGATTGGATAGTTCTGGTTGAAACTGCTTGGAGGATGCTGTTGAGCGATGCATCAAGGAGGGGTTTTAGTGGGTAGTTTAAGGGAATATCAGTTCGGAATAATGAGGTATTGGAGTTGGGAACTGATCCAATGTCCTGAATTTCTGAAACAGAAAAAGAGACAGAGATTCAGCAATTAGATTTTCAGACCCTGGGACATGTTTAGCAATGATAATAAATTGATCACAGGCTGAGATCCAGATGAGACGTCTTAGAAGGGGTATCAGGGCGGGTGAATGAGAGCGGCCTTTATTAATGCACTGGGCTGTCGCTTCGTTGTCACAATGCACTAATATGCTGCTAGCCGTCCATTCTTTCCCCCACAGAAAAGCCGCTACTATGAGAGGGTAAAGCTCGAATAGTGCTGAGGATTGTGACATGTCCTGAAGCTGTGGTGGCCATGGAGATGCGAACCAGCGTCCTTGATGAAATCCCCCAAAGCCAATTGACGGCGCTGCATCTGTAAAAAGCTGAATGTCGATGGGGGAAGAAACAAGATTGTTATAGAAAAAAGACAAGCCGTTCCACTGGTTTAGGAAAATTATCCATAACCTAAGTTCAACCCAGCACTACTTGGTTATCGAAATTAGGTCCTCTAGTGGGTGAACCGAAGATGCGAGTCAGAGGAGATGCGAAGTGAAAGGGCGGCCTTGCGGAATGATGCGCATTGCAAAGTTTAGGTGGCCTAGCATTGATAGCAGTTCGCGTTTGGAACAGTGGGAATGGTCTAGAAAAGTAGAGGAGACGAGAAATATTCTATCATTTTTTTCTTTTGGCAATGAAGCTTGGAAATTTACTGAATCCAAATTAATGCTGAGAAACTCCATGGATGTGGCGGGACCCATGGTTTTATCCTGGGCATTAGATAATTAGAAAATCATCTAGCAGATGAATGAGGTGAGGCATGGCATAATTGTTTGACAAAATCCAACAAAAACCTTCTGATAGCATGTCGAAAGTCTTGGGGCTGCTTTTACAACCAAACATTAGGCGTCCAGCAAAATATAAATTCTCATGCCAGCGAACCCCAAATAAGTGGCATGAATCTGGATGGATGGGCATCACTTTGAAAGCTGAAGTGATGTCGAGTTTTGCGAGCTAAGCGTCTCGACTTGCGGTTTTAATCATATCGATGGCCTGATCTATGTCATGGTATTTGAGAGAGAATTTGTCGAGAGAGATCAAGCTGTTTATAGTAGGAACCTTGGAATAGTGCGGAGCTGAGAGATCGATTATGAAACGTTTTTACCCCAAAATTTTCTTGTACCTACTCTGATGGGGCTAATACGAAAAATGTTGAAGGGCGACTTGTAAATTTAATAATTAATAAGGACCTATCATAAAACCTGATTCGACTTCTTTTTTAATCAGGTTGTCTACAACTTCGGGTTCAGCGAGAGCAGATTATAGATTATTGCAAATGTTTTTTTGGAAGAGCGGACATTCAACGGTGGGTTCGAAGCCGTGTTCGAGCCCAGACAGCAAATAAACCGTAAATTCGGTGTCCGGGTGGTGAGCTTATTCGACGGAGAGAAGAGAAATATTTACAAGAGTCGATAAGAAATTTTTCTCATTTAGTGATTTAAACACAGGGCATACATACTGTGCATGAGCACCACAACAGAAGTTGCAGATATACAGGTATTTACAACGCTGTCTGGTGCAGTTCCCTGTAATAAAATTGATGCAGGGCTGCCTGTATGCGAAATCTCTTCTGAAATCATTGTTTGCAGCGTTGGTTGCAAGTCGTGGCACATAACTGGTTGATTTAGCCTGGGTTGTCTCCGGGTGGGGGTTAATCTGAGGGCATGACGTCGTAGGATGTGTCACTGACCTGCAGACTTCGCACAAAATGTTCCTGCAGCCTAGAAACACTCTGCTGTGGAAATCCGTGTTCGAGAGCGCCCCAGTAAGCACAATGATTCCACTGAGCTTATGATCGCCAGATAATAATTTAGCTTGCGGTGCCTGAGGGGGAAAACTGAACAAATTAAAATGTCAGTGAAACGTCTGTGAAATGAGAAAAAGCAATAGAAAATTCGGAAAAAGAAAGTAAGCGGGAGGAATGTGGATTGGGTTTTTTAAAAGTGACTGAAAAATCCCTGCAGTCTATTTGACGGCTTGTCTCTGACACAGGGAACAGAGAGAGGAAAGATGACATGTCAATGTCCACACCTGCCAGGATCTGTGCCCGGATGTTTTGAGCCACTGGAGGCGGCTCCGAGGAAACAGCGTTAGCTGGAACAGGCATCTGTGTTGCTGTGAGGAGAGAAAACGCAGATTTAGTTTGCAGAAGTGGTTTGGAAGAGAGAGGAGCCGAGGCTGCTTCCGGAGCTTGGATGGAAAAGTTGTTGGGAGCCTGAGAAAAAGGAGGATAAATTTGATACATATAGGCTTGTGCCTTGCGTTTGCTGTAGCTACTGAAACTGCAGGCAAATGAAAAGAAGAAGTGTTAGTGAATGTTGGAAGGGACTGTTGGTTATTTTGCGCATGTACTGCTAGCAAGCTCACGCTAGCATCAGCGATGGGAGCTGGAGGCCACTGAAAATGTAAAGGGTAAAAAACAGCAGGTGGAACAAGCTAAGAGGCTGGAGGCAGGCTGGCAGGCCCAGCCACAAGCGTTGCTACATTGGGAGAAGCCGCGGTGCGAGGTTGGCTCTCGGTTGGAGGCCAGTGAGGACTAGATGCGGTGGAAAAGGGGGCTCGCAAAAGGCCTGTGGCGGCTCGTCGCTCGAATCGAGCCAGACCTTGTATGGAGAGGAGAAGGTGTCGAGCGGGGCTAATCCTGAGCTCTGCGTGCTCTATTCTGTCTCCTGTTGGCTGTTTTGGGAGCCAAAGTGGACTTAAGAGAGCGGTAGGCTGGCTGCAAGCTGAGCAAAGGCTGTACAGTTCCGCTTTATTCATCGTCCTCGAGAACTGTACATTGGAATTAGCTTGACTCAATCCTACTACTGTCCACTTCCCGATAGCTGGAATTGTCTGGACGGCCGAGCTGTAAGAGGAAGCCAGGGAGGAAGTTGGCCTTTTCGCTGGTGGAGGCGAGGGTTGGCCTCGGAGCCTTGGTGAGCGCGAGGCTAGTCGAGCGGTCCCGCGGCCGAGCTGAGAAGCCTCGGGCTCTGAGTGGAGGAGTGGTCCTGGGGCCGGCGGATTGTGACGGAGGGTCCCGAGGGGAGATGATTTCATTGTTGGAAGAGGAAGACTGGTGATGCGACATGGTTTGTTTAGTTAGGTTTAATTATCTGAAAGTGCTCCTCCCGAAATTAGTTAATAAAACTTCACATCGATACTTTTCGATGCTCACATTAGTATCGATATATAGATACTTCATATCGATACGCCCATTCCTACCCGAACATCTTCATGTGGGTCTGGCTTGTTAGGCTACCATACAGTACCAGAATTCGTTTGGAAGCGGACCAAGACCCATCTTTAACGGTCTTGGTCCACTTGTTTGGTGTGCACCAGGGTTCGGATGGCAGCGTTCACATATGTTCACATTAACCAGGGTTCGTTTTAAACAAGTGTAAATGCATCCTAAATTTGCATGGCAAAACATTAAACACTACTAAATACTCCCACTTAACAAAAAACTAAACATTATATTAATTTGAACATTTACTACCCCTCTCTAGTGTCATGGAAAAAATGTTGGGAAATAGAAATCCCAGTCCAATTTAAATTAAAAATTTTATTTTTAAAAGTTAATAAAACTCAAAACAATGAAACAATTCAGATTACTTAAATGTGTCAGTTTTGTAACTCAAAAGAAAAAAGTTTAAAAAAAAGTTCACATTTAATTTGATTAAACTAATTTAAGTTTACCCTACTCAAACCAATTTAGATTAGACAGACAGACAGACAGACAGACAGACAGACAGACAGACAGACAGATAGATAGATAGATAGATAGATAGATAGATAGATAGATAGATAGATAGATAGATAGACAGACAGACAGACAGACAGACAGACAGACAGACAGATAGATGATAGATAGATAGACAGACAGACAGACAGACAGATAGACAGATAGATAGATAGATAGATAGATAGATAGATAGATAGATAGATAGATAGATAGATAGATAGATAGATAGATAGATAGATAGATAGATAGATAGATAGAGTATGTTTTACACATTGATCAAACTCAAGGGTTTGTCTACAAATTAGGGAACAATTCATTAACAGAAAGCATTCCATTGGTAATATAATATTTTCAATTGAGCATTTTCTCTGCATCTATTCCAGGAATCCTCATATCTTGAAGACCGCAACTGAATAATGCCAATGACGTTCTTAGTTGGTCCAACTGATATCAGCTGAGAAGCCACATGAGTGAGTAAGTGAGAGATGAAAGAGCAGAAACCAGATGTTTAGTCAAGTCCCATATTATCTGTTTTTATACTTTTATGAATGTTTTTTTTTTGCCTGGAGGCGATTCATCAGAACTTCACCGGAATATGTGTTTACGTGCGTGAAAAGGGAAGTCGAATGGCACGTTATACTTAACCATTAGACTGACGAATTTGCATTCATTCATGCGCGCACACACACACACACACACACACACACACACACACACACACACACACGCTGATTAGTTGTTGGCTCCGCATGTGATCTGCCTTGCACGTTTGCATGTTTCAAAGTCTAGAAAGGGTTTCTTGATAATTAACTTTAGTGAAAGTTACTTCCTCATGACATAATGTCTCTAAAATTAAAGGTTATTTAAAAGGTGTACTAAAAAAAAAAAAACTTCAAAAGTGCCGCACAAAACGGAACTCATTCCATAGAATTTTACAGATGCAAATAAGATTTTTGTGATTGATTGAGGGTGACATTGAAAATTGGTTGCTTGTGTTTTACTTGTTTAGTCAAGCGTGGCCTCAGACATCACTGCAGTTATCACAGGGACTCCCATAGGCATTTAAAACAAATGTTGTTGCATGAATTCCTCTAAAGGGAATGAGAACTGGCAGTGCTGTAATTTAATTTGGCACAACTGAAATGTCATGGCGATCTGTCTTTCAGTTTACTGATTCTTTGACGCCACTGTCCTGCGTCAAAGAAAAAAGAAGGCTCTTAGGTAAGCTTAAATATTGTGGTGCCAAGGAGTCCAGGGGCCTGTTCTTCGTACATCGCTAACTCAGTTAGCTGGATTTGATTGTTGACGATTTGGCTTGATCTCGGATTGTTTGGTTCTTCAAAGCTCATCCTGGACTTGCTGTCATAGCAACAGGTCCGTTAGATTAAACCAGCTCGGGAGCTGGCTTTCATATAAACAGGATTAGATCGCATCTTGAGGTGATACTTAAAATCTGTTCCAGCCACTGCTACTTTATTACAAGACTTCATTACTGAACCAGGGGCAATAATAGTTTAAAATAATAATAAATATAAAAGTTTATTTGAAAATAATATTTTAATATTGTGTAAAATTGGTGTATAATAGGCTACTATAGACACAGTCACTTGATTGAGAGATTTATTTGTGAATTGTGATGGAATGATTACTTTATAGATGTATTGGAGATTTACTCACATTGTGCAGTTAATCTTGTTTTTTTTGTGTGTGTGTTTTTTTATTGCCAGAAAAAAACATGTAAAATACAGCAAAGAAAATATATTAATACACATATACAACAAAATATATATAAAAAAAATAAAAAAATAAAAAAAAGAACAATGAAATAAAAAAATGCCAGAGTACAAACCTTGGTAAATTAATAAAAACAAATATATTCTTTAAGAATATTTCAAGTCTTTCTTGCTTTTTTATTCATAATATTCTTTAAACTGGTGCAATAGTCCTAAGTCTCCTGAAGAAAATGAAGAAAATGTGGCTTGGATCCTGATCATTTCTTCTTGTGTATATGAAATTTGGTAACACTTTATTTTGATAGTCCACTTTAGACCTTCTACTAACTTTGCAACTGCATGTCAACTAACTGTCATTAGAGTATTTGTAGACTGTCTGATTAATATTTAATAAAACTTTATTTTGTTGGTCCCCCAAGAGATATTCTACTGACTATAAGTAAATTGGCAACTACAATTCAATTTATTCTACTAACCCGAACCCTAACACCTAACCATAACCTACCAGTCTACTGACAGTCTACTAATACTCTAAGGAGAGTTAGCTGACATGTAGTTGCAAAGTTACTTATAGTTAGTAGAATGTCTAAAGTGGACTATCAAAATAAAGTGTTACCTGAAATTTTCCCAGAATAATAAAAAGTTGTACAATAAAGGTGAAAATATTATTATCACGTTCATTGGAATAATGTATATCAAAATTATTTAATTTAAATATAACATTTGTTTTCCTTCTAATGAAATTTTCAATGTCCACCCAAAAAATCTTTGTGTATATACAATCACGAAAGAGATGAATAATAGATTATTTTTCTATTGAACAAAAATCACATGAATAATCAATATCTAAATGAAACCTTTCTAATAGTTTTTAACTGGATATATAACATGTAAAATTTTAAATGTAACTTCTTTTACTTTATTATTTAAGCAGTATGCTTCACAAATACACCAAGCTTTATTCCAGTTTATATTCCTAAATACACCGTTCCACAATAAACTTTTATGAGTAGCTGTTTCACCTGTTATAATATCCCTAATATGTTTATTAGTACAACTGTGTTTCAGAATGTCAATGTCTCCTAAAAACATGCTGTCTTGAACAAATACTGCCTCAGAAGGATCACTTTCACACGCTCTTCCAAACTGTTTAATTTGTTGAGGTATGGCACCAAATACAACAGCATACTCTTTTGGTGTAACTGGAAACCCAAATTTATCCAAAAATTCACTATAAGATAATAAAATACAGTTTGCATTTAAAAGTTGTTTAACTAACACAATGTTGTTTTCATACCAAGTATTATAGAAGAAAGATCTATTTTTATATTGAATGCATCTATTTTTCCAAATGTGCAGTTAATCTTTGTCGTGCATTAATGTGAGTGATGACGGATATTATGGGAGTGGCTTGATGCAGCGCAAGAGATGCAGATAATTTGATCTTGACTGTTAAGAAACTTTAATTAATATTGTCACATAACAAATCTGCTTCAAATTGAATAAAAAATGAAATTACAACATTGAAATAAAAATGTAAAGTGTGTACAAATATTATAAAATCGTGAATATAAATCCTAGTAATCATGTTCATCATAACAGTGCACATTTAATTTATCTAACTTTTATGTTGGTTTGTCTGTTTCCTTATAAAGGTTTTTTTTTTTCTTTGACAAGTTTTTTGCAAGGGGGTAATCTAGCACTCGGAAAGCGTTCCACCCCTAGGGCCTGCCATTGCTAACCAAGCCATCACCTGCTGTTAGACTCCCATTCATTTTTGAGTCACTTTGACAGTGAATAACTTTAACGTTTAAAGACTCCATTTGTCCATTGTTTATTTCTAAAGAAACACGACAATGCATAAAAGGCTCCATTACCTTGTATCTTACAGTATCGCCCCGCAGAAGCTGTTTTTGTAAAAATAGGCTAACTATTGCGTCATAACCAACGCGACTCTGTCGCACAGTTGAGAAATTACCGTATAGACCTGAGGAGACGCTCGCAGGCAATCTTTTACTGTCTATGAGACAGTCAGGGGGGACGTGGAAGCATAAAGTCTGATAAAGTCAAGGGAGAAGAATGGGGAGAAGCCCATAGTGAGCCAAAAGCAACGGGAGAAAATATTTAAACAACGGGATTCAGATTTCACTTTCCACATCTACTAGAAGACCTACAGCTGTCAGACAGGAGGCTCACGTCACATCTACGTCGTCAAGCTCAGTCTGAGCCTGCGCAGTTCGCTCAGCCATCAGGAAGTGAGTGCTCCTTTACTGACTTCACTTAACGCCGTAGAAGTCAATGGGAACGCTCCGTCCATTTCTTTTACTGTCTATGGTTTTTTGCCAGGTGGCTTTTTTTAATTATATGATGTCATTACGTTGTCTTGACGCCAGCCAATCGCTGCATTGCTGATCGTGGTTTCGAGTATCGATGCATCTGCCCTCTTCATGGAACACAGGCACGAGCAGTGATCTCAGATAATTTGATCCAGATATATTAATCCAATCCGCAAATTCGTTTGAAGAACCAAATTAGCCAGAGATCAGTTATCAGGATTAAAAGATCTGGGATATGTCAAATCATCTCGGATGTATTAAGCGAGGTACGAAGAACGGGCACCAGATCCACTAGTGACCAGTGTCTAAACTCTTTTCAGTTATCTAACGCTTTAAGGTCAGTTTGTTTGGAATGTTTTTCCCTACAAATTCTCATTTGTGTTTTTCTTCATGCTTGGTGTTTTAAATGAATAGGTCACTCAATCATTATTTACTCACACCACAAACCTGTGACCCAAACAAAATTAGACATCTTTCAATGTATGAAGAAGATTTTTTTTTTTTTGCATTGTTCTAAAGTAGCAATGAAAAGTAATGCAGGTTTGGAACAATCTGACGCATACAAATGTATAAGTTGTATTTTATTGATAATTATTTATTACTATACAGATGAAAAAATAGCACTTTGTAGCTATATAAGGCCATTTTAACGCAACACTGTTTCCATCATAGATACATTTAAACAAATGAAAATAACTATAGGAATACAATTCAACAAGATATTTATTTGGTAACGAATGTAAAGATGAACTGCATTATTCCCAGACCTTTTTGTCTTTGATCTAAAGATTCAGCTTGAAAGGAATTGTTGCTTTTGTCTATTTTTGGCATTTATGTGCAAAACGCAAAACTGAGTAGCGTCACATTTGCATTTGACAGAATATTTAATGACAGAATATTTTAATATGTTAGGGGGTTTAATGAATATTTCATCTTTTATTGTAGAGGTAGCATGAAAGAATCTTGCTGAAATGATATTGTCACATGATAATCAGACAAAACATTAACACATCAATATCATACAGTATGTATATAAACAATTTTGACAAAAGTTTTGGGATGTCTGCCTTTATATGCACATAAACTTGACATCCCATTCTTAATCCGTAGGGTTTAAAGGTTAAAGTGGTTCTACAATAATTTTATGAAGTGACGATAATGTTTTTTGTGCGCAAAAAAACAAACAAACAAAATAATTCAAAACTATGTTTCGAACGGTTATGAATCAGCGTATTGATTCATGATTCGGATCGCCAATTCAGTGGTTTGGCAGTTTGACACGCGATCCGAATCATGAATCAATATGCTGATTCATAATAATTGATTTGTAATTAATGAGAGAATTTTCATTTTTTGGGTGAACTAACCCTTCAATATGGTGCTGACCCAGCGTTTGAAGCTATAACAGCTTCAACTCTTCTGGGAAGGCTTTCCACAAGGTTTAGGAGTGTGTTTATGGGGATTTTTGACCGTTCTTCTAGAAGAGCATGTGAGGTCAGGCACTGATTTCGGACAAGAAGGCCTGGCTCGCAGTCTCCACTCTAAGTCATCCCAAGGTGTTCTATAGGGTTGAGGTCAGGACTTTGTGCAGGCAGGTCAAGTTCTACCAAGTCGCTCTTCCATGTCTTTATGGCCCTTGTTTTGGAGCAGGAAGGGGCCATCCCCAAGCTGTTCCCACAAAGTTGGGAGCATGAAATTGTCCAAAATATCTTGGAATGCTGAAGCATTAAGAGTTCTTTTCACTGGAACTAAGGGGCGAAGCTCAACCCCTGAAAAGCAACCCCACACCATAATAATCCCCCCTCCACCAAACTTTACACAATGCAGTCAGACAAGTATTGTTCTCCAGGCAAACCTAGACTCGTCCATCAGACAATGTACAACAATGTCCTCAAAATCACAGGAATTACATAAAATAGATTTGAATGGCTATAATTGTGTAAATGTTAATCATAAATAAAATAAAAAATACCTACTAAAATTTTAATGCGTTCAAAGCGCATTGTGGATTTCAAATGCCTGATGCTCACAGAACTGACATGACATTTATTTTGTAGTCGTACATTTCTGTATTGAGTTTACTTTACGGAATTCAATTAAGTCACAAAGCAGAACTGAAATGGCAGGGGAAGGAAGGAACATTTTTTATTTTGTGATTTCTAAGTGTTTATTGCCAGCAAAGCTGGCACAGGATGACAAATAGGTTATAACATGAAAGGTGTGCAATTATTGTCATGACAACAGCAACGTTTACGGTAGCTGTGAGCTCTAGGGGAGAGCAAATCCGCCGCAGCCCTGAGGTAACATGTTATTTTATCTGCTAAAAAAAACAAACACAACTAGATTCCACTGACACAAATGGGTTTTATGTGATTTATTATGAGTATTAACGTGAAGTACAGCCTTCATCAAAAAAGGGTTTTCAATTGTATTAGTCAATAAATACATTTAATAGAAATGTGCAATACTTCTTTCAAAGGTAACTTCTATTTTATGATTTAAATTTGCCAATGTGTTGTCGTATTTATACTTAGTTTTACTAAAAAGTTTACACACCCCTTGCAGAAGCTGTGGAAATGTGAATAATTTTAACAAAATAAGATAATTCAATAAGCATTTTGTTTTTTATTTATTTAGTGCTGTCCCGAATAAGACATTTTATGTGAAATATGTTTATGTTTACAAGATCTTCCACAATACAAAAACAAAAAAATAAAAGAATTTATAAAAATTACCCCTTTCAAAAGTTTATGTACCCTTGGATGATTTTTGTTTTTTTGTTTTTTTGACTCAATGAGTCTCTTGTTTGTCCTAAGCAGCTTACCTGCCCAATGTTCTTCAGAAAAATCATCCAGTTTTCCAGCACCTTTTGCATATTTGAACCTTTTCCAGCAGTGGCTGTATGATTTTGAGATCCATCTTTTCACACAGAGGATAATTGAGGGACTCAAACTCAACAATTTAAAAAGTTTGAAACGCTCACTGATGTTCCAGAAGGAAAGACAATGTGCTATGAGCCGTGGGATTGAAGATCAAGCTAAATTGTACTTCATTTGTCTTCCAGGAAACATGTAACAGACACTTTTGTTGCTTCCAAATGGCAGTATTAAATGAAAAAAAAAAAAATGAAGAAAAATGTAGACATCATCCTGTTCATATTTTCACAGATTCTGCAAGGGGTATGTAAAGCGTTGCTGTCAGGCAGAAAACATTTAAGTTTTTACTATTGTTACAAAACCATTTTACACTAAGTCAGCGGCCAGTCATTTGTGCACATCTGTCAGACTAGTTGTTGTGTTTTTCCCCCAATTTGGCATGTTGAGGGGCTGTCGGTAAGAGATATCCCTCTGACTAGCTGACTAGCTGTTCACTTTAGCAAACGAGTCGGTGCACAAGAATAAAAGCGGTATCGATTAAAGGTGCACTATGTAGTATTTTTGCAGTAAAATATCCAAAAACCACTAGGCCAGTGTTATATATTTTGTTCAGTTGAGTACCTACAATATCCCAGATGTTTCCAATTATTTGTAAATTGTGAGAAAATTGCGATTTTAACTAAGGATAGGGACGTTTCAGCATTGCATTTGACAGAGTCGCCTGTCAATTGCGTCATATCTGCGTTACCCTCGGTTTCGGCTTTTATTTGGCAGGAGCGCTTTACTCTTAGCAGTGTGAACAAGTGAACGCACGGAGTAACGTCATAACATCGTTTTAAACACACTTAAATGTATCTAATATGATAAACAGAGCTCCATTACCTCAAAATCATAACCGGAAGAGCTGATCTGTGCAGGCGCCCGGCGAGCGATATTTTTTTTCCCAGGATGGTAGGGGAAGGTACCGCCTTTTTCGTCTATGATTGGCTAGAAGGGCTCTCCTCTGATTGGTTATACATCTCATGGCAGGCTGTAAGCTAGAATGTTTTGATCGTCTTTAAAACAGAAGTAAACGAAGTCAATCACATAGCCTACACACACACGTTTGTTTTTGTGACATAACCGCATTTTCTATTCCCTTACACTGCCCCTGTCCCTAACCCTACCCATCACAGGAAATATTCAGCATTTTTACTTTCTCAACAAAAAAAAAAAATCATCCTATATATGATTTATAAGCATTTAGAAATTGGGGACATGGCCAATGTCCTCATATTTCACCCTCTCCTTGTAAAACCTGTCATAATGGATTGACTTCGATCGTTGTAAAGACGATCAAAACAGACTAGCTGACAGCCTACCATGAACGTGAGATATATAACCAATCGAAGAAGAGCCCTTCTAGCCAATCATAGACGAAAAAGGCGGAACCTTCCCCTACCATCCTGGAAAAAAAAGAATCGCGCCCGGCGACTGTCTCCCCGTCCCTTCATAATAAAAGTCCCGGTATTCGCGAGGCGGGTATTTGTTTAACAATCGCTCCATCAGCTGTGCTCAGTTCTACAACACTCGGTCCTGCTCTGCTTTAGACTACAGTAACGTTAATAACCGCATGCATGAACGTGATTTCTGCCTGAGTCCTATTTTCCACCGGCTGTGATGAGAAGACCACATCTCCCAAGATGCTGCGCTCACACGTTGCGTCATCAAACTACGCATTTGTTTTGAATAGGCGCCCTCTAGTGGACGGAAAGTTCCATAATGCACCTTTAAAGTAAGCGAAGAAGTCAAGACGTCACAGATGAAAGGCTGTTTTAATTTTACACCTTCTTACCTGAGTATTCCAATGCGGAAATAGTTTAATAAGAACATGAGCTGCCTGGAATAAAGAAATTAATCAGCATGATTGATCTTGAAAATGATAAGCAAGCGCTGTTTTGTTTACAATTTGTATAACTGCAGTTCCAGTATTCGATCCCTTTTAAATGACAAATAACGTTTTTAAAAAAAATCCCAGACACCCAGAAGAGAGAGCAGCCGCAGCGAGCAACATCAAATGTCCTTCAAACCAGAACCAACCGCAACAATTCAAACAAAAACATCAGAGAAGCGGTGGAAAACAGCGAACAATGTCCTCTCAGTGGCTGCCAGCAATCAGCAACAGTCCCAATTGTAGCTCTGACTGTTAGACTAGTCAGAAACATAATAAAATAAAATAAAATCTAAATCTAATAAAACAGCTAACATGATTTGTGGGTGGTGAAGCGGCGAACAGACAATGCCAGCGTCCTCTCCCCCACGTTGCCTATATACAGTATATATATATATATATATGTGTGTGTGTGTGTGTGTGTGTGTGTGTGTGTGTGTGTGTGTGTGTATGTGTGTGCACAAAAATGCCTTGTTGATGCTAGAGGTCAGAGGAGAATGGGCCAACTGATTCAAGCTGATAGAAGAGCAACTTTGACTGAAATAACCACTCGTTACAACCGAGGTATGCAGCAAACCATTTGTGAATCCACAACACGCACAACCTTGAGGCAGATGGGCTACAACAGCAGAAGACCCCACCAGGGACCACTCATCTCCACTACAAATAAGAAAAAAAGGCTACAATTTGCACGAGCTCACCAAAATTGGACAGTTGAAGACTGGAAAAATGTTTCCTGGTCTGATGAGTCTCGATTTCTGTTGAGACATTCAGATGGTAGAGTCAGAATTTGGTGTAAACAGAATGAGAACATGGATCCATCATGCCTTGTTACAGTTTTGGGAAAGTAGCAGTTTTGGACATATGGTTTCTGCCTGACATCGACAATATGTTATAATGAAAATTGGTTGGAACTTTTGAGGAAATTTCAGGCACTTTAAAAATCCAGAACGAGCTGAAAATGTACATGGTTGTATGATTCCCATGAAAAATGGGAGCAATTCTGTGGTTAGTGTGGACTCTTATTCTAATGAGCTTAACCGTGGAGCCTGGTCTGAATGTTGCTCACCTCTTGCCTGGAATGTGCCATTCAAACTATATATAAAACCACAATATCAACTTTGACAACATAGTCTATAATTCTATAAAACATAGCTACGGCGCTACAGATGCGTTCCCAGTTCCTGTGACTCAAGTATTGATGGGAGAAATGGGAGGTAGTGGAGCAATTTGAACCTCTGAATGAAGTTTGTGCAGAAAGGTAGATTGTAACAGGACTGATCAGTGATCTGTATTTGAGATTCTTTATCAACCTTCCTCCAGCTCTTTATTCCTCTTTCTTCTTCTGTTCCTAGGGGAAAAAAAACATGATTATAGTTTGAGACAATTAGAAGAAAAAACAGATACTTCATTTTTTTTCCAGCTGATGAATGATAAAAAAACATTACGAGCCAATAAGATTCTTAAATAGCTTGAGTATTTACACCAATTAGGCATAACATTATGGCCACTGACAGGTTAAGTGTTTGGGATATTTTAGGCAGCAAAAACATATTGTCCGCAAAGTTGTGTTAGAAAGCAGGAAAAACGGGCAAGCTTAAGGATTTGAGCGAGTATGACAAGGACCAAATTTTGATGGCAAGATGATTGGGTCAGAAAGAGCATCTCCAAAACTCCAGCTTTTGTGGTTTTGTGATCTTGTTGCTCTGCAGTGGTCAGTATCTATCAAAAGTGCTCCAAGAAAGGAAAAGTGGTGAACCAGCGACAGGGTCATGGTCGGCCAAGGCTCATTGATGAACGTGGGGAACAAATGCTGGCCTGTGTAGTCTGATCAAACAGTTGAGCTACTGTAGCTCAAATTACTCAAGAAGTTAATGCTTGTTCTGATGGAAAGGTATCAGAATATACAGTGGATCGTAGTCTGCTGTGTATGGGGTTGCAAAGACCAGTCAGGGTGTCCATGCTGACCCCTGTACATCATCGAAAGGGCCAACAATGTGCACGTAAGCATCAGAACTGGACCATGGAGCAATGGAAAAAGGTCTTACGAATCATATTTTCTTTTACATCACGTGGAGGACCGGGTACAGGTGCGGGTGCGTTACTTTCCCTGGGGAACACATGGCACCAGGAGGCATTATGGGAAGAATGCAAGCTGGCAGAGGCAGTGTGATGCTTTGGGCAATGTTCTGCTGGGGAACCTTGGGTCCTGCCATCCATGTGGATGTTACTTTGACATGTACCACCTACCTAAGCATTGTTGCAGACCATGTACACCCTTTCATGGAAACGGTATTGGACTTTTCGAAATGTGGACTTTTTCAGCAGGATAATCCTCCTGCCACAAAGCAAAAATGGTTCAGGAATGGTTTGAGGAGCACAATGAGTTTGAGGTGTTGACTTGGCCTCCAAATTCACTAGATCTCAATCCAATCGAGCAACTGTGGGATGTGCTGAACAAACAAGTCCGATCCATGGAGGTCCCACTTCCCAACTTACAGGACTTAAAGGATCTGCTGCTAATATCTTTGTGCCAGATATGACAGCACACCTTCAGGGGTCTAGTGGAGTCCATGCCTCAATGGGTCAGGGCTCATTCTGCAGCAAAAGTGGGACTAACACAATATTAGGATATTATTGTTATGCCTGATCGGTGTAAAGTGCGCATAAGAATGTTATTGTTATGGATTATATGTTATGTTATATAGTTGTAGTTGGTGTGAACGGGCCTTAATATCCATCGAATCTTTCCATTGCACAAAAGCTTTATCACAGGTGAAAAAGATTCTGAAGATTACTAAAATTACCTTTACACTAAACAAGATGGTTCTTTTAAAAAACATTAATTGAAAGGTTCTCTGGGTAACCAAAAATGTTTCTTCTATGACATCACAGCAAAAACCTTTTAGAACCTTTAAAAGTTTTCATTAGCATTTCCTGCTATGTTCACAAATGTATTTTTTGAATAGAATAATAACTTTCATATGGCCTCAGAAGAGTTGAAATGAGCCCGTACAAAGGCGTAACAGGCACGCTTGCTAAACCTTTTGACCATAGCTGCCCCAGCAGATTAACACACCCTACAGTCATGCTTTTTTACAACTTACCTGGTATTGTGTTGTCCAAAACAAATCCAAAGAATCCACCAATGAACATGTGGGTGGTGAACAGAATCATAATGAGCTGATCCAACTCTTTTAAGCCTGTTGATAGATACAAACCATTCAGGTCACAAAGAGCCGGGCAGATAGTGACAGATGCCCAATGCATGTATATATACGCAAGTCAACGTGTGGGCGTAAAAACTCGGTGTAAGTTATTTTGTAAGATCATTACGTCTTAATAAGGTGGATGTTCTAGAACCAATTAGCTTCCATCTGACGAGACCACACCAAGCGTTGGTCAGGAGTTCAGCTTAGTAATAATTCCTGAAAGCCTGTCAATAAACTGATAAAACACTATGGATTTGTGTTGATGCACCTTCTTGTTTTAAGCAGTGTTAACTGAACAGTCAGGACGAGGATTAGGGCAAAGTTCATCGAAAGGGTGCACTGACCCGGACGTCAAAGGGGGTCCGTTGGTTTTTATGTGAAGGGTTCGCGCTGAAGCGAAGGGAGATTACAGCAGAGTCAAACAGAGACTTGTAAAGAGGATTGTCAGATAAGTCGCCCTAACCTCAGGAGTCCAGACAATGCTTCTCACCATGCGGATAAGCTTGGGATGTGCCACTTGCACCGGGTGACCTCACACATAGCTGTAGTTATGACTCTCAAATGAGATCTCAAAAGAACTACTGTGTTTGGTCCTGCTGGTTGCTGAAGCAACATTTGTGCCTAATGTGCAGCAAAGGATTTCAGACAGGAATTGTTCTTTTATTACTTATTTTTAATTAGTTTTATCAGATTTTAGTTTAATAATACAATTATTTTAGATTGAATGCTTTTATTTATTTAAATCTTAATAACAAAACAAAATTTATGTATTTGATAAATTAATGCAATTAATTAATTTCCATATAAATAAATACATTTTATTTACAGCTTAATTGTTCAAATATATTAGTTATTTATTGCATTTATTAAAAATGATAAGTCCTATTTGCTGTTATATATATATTTTTTATAAATATTATATAATATACACACACCACACATATATACGTGTGTGTGTGTGTGTGGGGGCTGGTAATCCCTACGTTAAGGGAACAAAATGTCCCCACACAGATGGCAATATCCGAAATCCTTGTCCTTGTGGGGACATTTTTTGGTCCCCATGAGAAAAACATCTTATAAATCATACAGGTTGAGTTTTTTTGAGAAAGTAAAAATGCAGAATGTTTTCTGTGATGGGTAGGTTTAGGGGCAGGGGCAGTGTAAGGGGATAGAAAATACGGTTTGTACAGTATAAAAACCATTACGCCTATGGAAAGTCCCAATAAAACATGGAAACACTATGTGTTTGTGTGTTTGTGTGTTTGTGTGTGTGTGTGTGTGTTGTGTGTGTGTGTGTGTGTGTGTGTGTGTGTGTGTGTGTGTGTGTGTGTGTGTGTGTGTGTGCGTGTGTGTGTGTGTGTGTGTGTGTGTGTGTGTGTGTGTGTGTGTGTGTGTGTGTGTGTGTGTGTGTGAATAGAATTCTTTGGGTTTCAGGACATAATCAAAAATTGTCCAGTCCTTGGCAGGTCTTAAAACTAGGTAAATACAATCTCAGATGACACAACAACACATGACTTATTATGCCACGTCACGGTTTATTTAACAAAAACTAGCCCAAAATGGAGAAGCCAAGTTTGTGTGAAAAACTAAGTACAACCATTGGATCCAATTGATCATCAGCAAGCATGACTAACTCTATAAAAGCAGAATTTTTGGCAATTTGCTGGTCTTAAATATTTAGGTGTGTGTCTGTTAGTGCAATGCCAAGTAAGAAAAGACACCAACAATTCTTAGAAAAGCATTTGTTGCTGCCCATCAGTCTAGGAAGGGTAGTTTCCAAACAATTTAAAGTCCGTCATTCCACAGTG
This sequence comes from Pseudorasbora parva, assembly GCF_024679245.1. Taxonomy (NCBI): domain Eukaryota; kingdom Metazoa; phylum Chordata; class Actinopteri; order Cypriniformes; family Gobionidae; genus Pseudorasbora; species Pseudorasbora parva. The sequence goes on along the minus strand of NC_090196.1, from coordinate 20,245,582 downwards.
AGGGAGGTTATTCACAAGCGGAAAACATTCAAGACAACTGCCAATCTTCCCAGGAGAGGACGCCCCAGCAAAGTCACCGCAAGTTCAGGCTGCCCAGAGAACCTGCAAAGAACCCAAGAGCTACATCTCAGACTCTAGGCCTCAATTAACACGTTAAATGTCAAAGTTTATGACTGAACAAGTGTGGCTTGCTTGGAAGGGTTGGAGAAAGCCTTTTGTCACTGAAAAAAACATGGCAGCACAGTTTAGGTTTGTAAATTTCATCTGAACAAACCTCAAGACTTCTGGAACAACGTCCTTTAGGCAGATGAGGCCAAAGTGGAAATGTCTGGCCATAATGCACAGCGCCACATTTGGCAAAAAACAAGCAGAGCATATCTGCACAAACACCTCATACCAACGGTTAAAGTACGGTGGTGGAGGGGTCATGATTTGGGCTTGCACCTTGCAGTCATTAAGTTGACCATGGGCTCCTCTGTATGCCAAAGTATTCTAGAGTCAAATGTGAGGTCATCAGTCTGACAGCTAAAGCTTGGGTCATGCAGCAGGACAATAATCCCAAGCACACCAGCAAATCTACAACATGATGGCTGAAAAAGAAAAGAATGGAGGTGTTGCAATCAACCCGATTGAAATGCTGGGATAGGACCATAAACCCCAATGAACTGAAGCAAAGAAAAGCGGTCAAATGGTTGGAGAGACTGATAAAATCATAAAAAATGTATTGCTTTAAGTTGTTGCTGCAAAATGGCACACATGGCTTCTGCATTTTGGCTGTATTTTTGCATCATGCTATTACCATGCCAATGAATAAAATGTACAATTAATTAAAAGTTTATATTTTGGCAAAATGCAGTAGGTATGGCTCAACTGTTCCGTTTCAGAGAAAACTCCATCAAGATTAAACAAAACAAAATGAAAGTTGTTTTTGTGCAAATACTTCTTGAAACCACAACAGAAGTCATCTGGTTATGTGCTTGAAGTCTTGTCTGTTGTCCAGGTTTCTTTCTTTTGATCTGTCTGGCTAATCTACAAGCTAGTCATGTGTTCAAGGATTATAGTACTAGCAGTCTTTCTAAATAAGAGCAGTCGGATATCATCAGCACCGATAATAAATACTCATATACTGGGTGCCCTATAGTGTGCGCCCTTCCATGTTAGTGATGCCCCTATCAAAAGGGAAAGTGGTTTTGTGTGTAGTTTTGTGCTGTAGTTCAAATTCAGATTGTGGTGTGGAAATGACATGAAAGTCAAAACATGAAGTCTAAATCAGGCTATCAAAAATAACAAAGCAGAGAGAGAGGGAAAGAAAGCTGCAGGAGGGCACATAACCTCTAGTTATTTTTTTATTTTGGAAGAATGGTGAGCCTTGCGAGAAGCATAACGGTTCTTATCCCTTTTCCTGGAGTTTTAATGAAGAGTTTCATTCTAACCTACAAAGTGTAGACATGATGCAAATTATAAAGATTATAATGGGAGTTTTTTGTAAGAGTGCAGAACCGGAAATAAAGTTATTGACAGCTTAAAGGGGGGGTGAAACACTCAGTTTCAGTCAATCTCATGTCAATCTTGTGTAACTATAGAGTAGTATTGCATCCTTCATATCTCCGAAAAGTCTTTAGTTTTATTATATTTATAAAATAAATATAGGCTGTACCGAGTCTTTCCGGAAAAAACCGAGCACCTGGAGGCGTATCGTGTGGGCGGAGCTAAAGAATGACGAGCGCGCAAAGCGGTGACGTCCTCAAGCGTGGAGAAACCCATGGCTATCGATCTCAGCTAATAGATATATGATCCAGAATCATTCCGAGGCGGAAATAAATTGCACAGGAGAAACAGCAACAGCAGGACGTCCGTCTCTGTGGTATGTGCTGTATTTTTGGACTATTGTATGCGACTAAACCTTAGCAGTAGCAAGCAAAGCGGTTTTGCACGTCAGACTAGTGTAACGTTATACATAGAACAACAATGGAGTAACTGTTTGCGCATTTGAATGACGAAGCACGCGATCGTGTCGTTTACTGATGTTTACTCACGCGACGATAGCCGACAGCAGAGACATTTGAAGCAGTTTTACTCACCGGCTGCTTCCAAAGCAGGACCGAACCTTTATCGCTGGGACTGCTCTGTCAAAAACACACTTCTTTGGTATGATTTGGTGAAGTCCTGTGACAGCAGTGACCGTGGAGATCCACTTTGCGACGCGACTGAAGCGATGCCTTGAAGCTTCCCGTCATTTCTGCGTTCAAATCGGTTCAAATGCAGCGCTGCCTTCCCGGAATGCTGTGCTGAAGCGTTGAAGTCGCTTGACGTCACCCATAGGAATAAAGTGGAGTGCGGCGCGCGACATAAGTGTTCACGGACGAGTGGATCTGCACCTGAGAGAGTGTTTATGGGCGTACATTTCCTCTCTCACTCTAGTTACGCGCGCGCACCCTACTGGGAGAAGAGCCCGTACGGCCCATACAAGGACCTTCCGCTCTATTAACGTCAAGCCGACACATACTCGGAAAAAACTTTTCGAAACTTGTGAGAAACCGGAGGATTTTTGACACAGAAATACTCCATCAAACGTCCAACATTAGTTTTTGAAACTTTGTCTATGTTTAGTATGGGAATCCAAGTCTTTAACAGTGTAAAAAGCTCAGTATGCACAAAACAGCATTTCACCCCCCCCTTAAGTGATTAAAGGGATTACATTTTGCGAGGTTTCTGAATAGGCTATTTCCTTTTTGCCATTTCAATAAAAGTTTCAGGAGTAACAAACCGAGATTGAATCTTCTAAATTATTGTTCTTTTACGTCATTGACAGTGATAATTATAACTATGTAGGGAAGAAAAAAATGTCATGTGTTTTTGTCTTGATGTTTGAATTATTGCTTAACTGAAAACTATAGAAAAAAACTACAAAGTAGCCAAAAAGATACTTAAGTACAGTAACTAATTATATTTACTCAAATAATTTACACAATTGACAATTTGTAATTAAAGTTGAGAATTGTAGTAAAAAAAAAGCAGTCTGTGTTTGTTTTTTTGTTGTTGTTTTTTTGGTGTGGTGAGAGGCCTGACGGTGGCCAACATTTAGTGATACAACCCTGGGTAGAAGTTTTAAAGTCTATTAAAATATATTTGCTGATGGGTTAAATGCTGCATATGCTATATGTTTCAGTGTTATATTCACCTGTATTGATCATGCCTGGGTTAGAATGAAACCAGGTTGGGAGCACAAGACCACTGAAGGTCGAGAAGCCAAGAATCAGGAGATTCCTGGAGGAGTTCAAGTCCACATACTGAAATAAAAGAAATTTAATACAAATTAAACTTTGTAAAAAAAAAAAAAAATTTTATTACATGACGTTGCCCTGACAAGCAATGTCATACAATGAAATGAAAATGTACGACAACTCTCAATCATACCTGCAGACTGGAAATACCCACTGCTGCTACCATCCCAAACATGATGAGGAACATTCCACCAATGACCGGGTCTGGAATAGTTATAAATACTGCACTGAATTTACCAAAGAGTCCCAAGATGATCATGAGAAGCCCAGCAGTCTGAAGTACCAATCTGCTGCCAACCTGGCACACAATGTAATGATAAATCATTCGAAATACCGTCATGAAACCCAAACCAAAAAACATTTCTGAACACGCAGGGAATTGTGATAATTGTCATTTCCATCAAATGGAGACATATTAAGAAAAATGGCCTGATAACATTGAAGCCACTTTTTAAAAAAAAATTGAGATATAATCTTTAAAATAAGACCTTTTGTATAGCACTGCCCTGAAGAAGCTGCATAACAGATGTTTAAGCATTACTCAAAAGATTGTCATGTGTTGCCTCCTCGAGCATCAGTGACGGCTTGGAGCTGTTGGTGATAGATGCGGATGAGACCCTTAATTGTCCTGAGAGGGGAATAGCTCCAATGTACAGAGGATGCTCAAAAACCAAAAGAATTTACAGGACCTGGAGGATGTTTGAGAACAGTGGGCACCTTCAATACTCAAGCACGAACACATGCACAGGACCAATCATAAAAAGCTACAAATAGTCACTGATGCTCAAGAAGTTAACAATTAACATTTGAACCATTGAACATCTGATCAGAATCATTCTGTAAATATATATATATATATATATATATATATTTTTTTTTAAATTATTTTGTGAGAGGGAACATGTATGTGAGATGTATCAGTGTGCTGCATATTCTTTCAGTATAGTAAATAATAAGTAACTAATTAATTATTTAAATTGATTTACTTCTCCTACAAAAGTGAAATATTTTAATTATTTTATCTTCTGAAATATGTATAAATATCAGTAATGACAAGTTATGAAAATCTTAACAGATTGTCCAAAGGGGATTTAAACATACTAGTAGAAATGTATGTGCGTATTTTTTTAAAAACATGAAATATTAAACATGTAAATACATGTACCATTATTAATATTAAGAACATGTTAAACCTCATCTGCAATTAGTCTGTTTTTTTAAGTAGGCCTTCATAAAGCTTTATGTTATTGCATGACATCCATCTCAAATGTTTTATTCTCAAATATAGATTAGTATGTGTGTATACAACTTTATCCACATACATACATTACATAAACAATATTTACTATATAGCAAATCCCAACATGGTTGTTAATATAAAGAGCTGTGCGATAACAGTTTATATTTTGATATGATATAAAGTTATAAACATTAACCAATGTGTATATTTAATATAAAACATTATACAGATGACTAATGTGTGACTTCAGGTAACCTAGTCAATGTTTTAGCTGAATAGTGATATAAACGTGTTGAAATATAATAAAGAACTTGCTTTGGTGTTGGTGGTCACAACAATGAAGATAATTATCATTATTACAGTACATATCAATAAACAGACAAATCATACCCTTGTAATTCCCAGAGCGGCGATATTCTGACTGTAGGAGGTGGTTCCATTACCACTACCCCACAGGGCAGCCAAGATGCATCCTACGCCTTCCACCGCAATGCCACGGTTAATAGCATGCGTGGGCGGTGGAGGTGCACCAGAGAGACGAGCGCATGCATAATAGTCTCCTATGGATTCCATTGTTGAGGCCAGTACTCCAGCCATCATGCCCAGTACAGATGACACGCTCACAGTGGGTAAACCCCACTGTCCTGAAAAAGAGTTATGAGATAAGGAAACGCTTAACTGCAAGAAGTTCCTTAGTATTCTTTACGATGCAAATAAAGTTAACATTAAAGAGAGAGGGTTTTACACTGGCATGTTCAGAGTAATACATAATTATAGTATGGTTAGAAGCAGAAAACGTTTAAAGGGGATAGTTCACCCGAAAATTCAAATTTTATGGTTATCTGCTTACCCCCAGGGCATCCAAAATGTAGGTGTGTTTTTTTTTTTCAGTAGAACGCAAATTAAGATTTTTAACTCCAACTCCATTATACCATTATATCCAACTCCATTAACTCCATTATACGTTGCCGTATAATGCATGTCAATGGGATGTTTTCCACTATGAGAATAAAAAATACATAGACATACGAATCCATATCAAACCCTGTGGCTTGTGGCGTCACATTGATGTCTTAAAGACACAAAGCAGTTTGTGTGAGAAACAGTATTTATATAATTTTTTACCTCAAATACAACAAAAGTCGCAAGAGCGCCATCACTACCGGCAAGTGAGGTCAAATGTACAAGATACAGCGTTTCTCAATTGGATTCAAGCGGCGGAAGTGATCTCTTGCACTTATTTTTACACCATATCGTGTAATTTGACCTCACTTTACAGGCAGTGATGGTGCGGGGATTGCTGATGTACATAGTGTTGTATTTGAGGTTAAAAAAAAAAAAACTATATAAATACTGTTGGGTTTCTCACACAAACCGATCGTTTTGTGTCTTAAGACATCAATGTATCGCCACGAGCCACAGGGTTTAATATGGATTCGTATGTCTATATGTTTTTTACTCTCACAATGGCTTTCGTAGAAATACACCCCATTGACATTCATTATATCAGCAACGGTTGGACTTAAATTCTTCATTTGTGTTCTACTGAAGAAACAAACACACCTTCAACTCAGATTCCCTGGGGGTAAGCAGATAAACATCACATTTGCATTTTTGGTGAACTATCCCTTGGTTACTAGGAAAACCACATTTCTTCTTACCTTTTAAAGTGGAATAATATTTTTCAATGCACTTTACCTCGAGAAACCCTTGGGTTGTTTTTTTTTCATTTTGTCTATTGACACAAGGAAGCAACGTTTGAACAGCCTGGTGAAGGTAGTGTTTACTTTGACTCCGGTTCAGATTTGTATCAGGTTTTTAACCAAATAAATACTTAAAGGGTTACTTCAGCGATTAACATATGGCTTTGTATCAGTAGAAACCCTGGAGTATATTCAAATGATCGTGCTCCCCCCTCTTATATCCCCTGAGACGAGAGATTTATGCATTTTATTTCTGGAAAAATTCCTCTCGTGACGCAAATTGACGATATTTGCGTCACGAGAGGAATGATTGCCCAGAGACTAAAGACTACAGCCAGCAGAGGGAGCCATTTCCACATGTTTTCAACTCGTGCATGGGGAATGGAGATCACACTTAAAGCACAGCTCAGCTACAGGCATTAATTTAAACGGATGCTAAGCAATGTAAGTGTTTTAACTTCTCAAATTAATTTCTATGAAAATTAAGCTTCCAAAGGCATGAACTGAAAACGCGTTGTGAATGTATGCCGCAAATGTGGTCGCGATTACCTCAGTTAAATGTAATCTGACTCCTAATCTGAGTCTGCTGTGAAACTCACGCGGCAACTCGATCGTTATATTGAACAAACACGTTCAGTATTTAATTGTAGGAACTCTGTAGTCTCTGTAATCCAGTAGCGGTGGCTTTGGTAATGGCCTCACAGGGCAGCGAAGCATTCTGGGAATTGTAGTCTTTCATCCCCATGAGACAAAAATACATTTTCTGTCTTTTCTCAGTCTAGAAATCCCCAAATTAAAAAATAATTTCACATTTCTACTACATTAATGACCCAGTTTAAATACAGATTCATCTTCCCAGCGCTGAAGTCCCCCTTTAAAATATCAAATACATAAGCGTAGGTTTCTCAAGGTTGTGACTCACTCAGTGACTCAACTCATTTTGCATTTAGGCATGGAGACACAATCAAGACAAAGTTTAGTCTTAGAGTGGGGAAGGAAGGTTACTATGAACATGGCTGTTGATGACAGACGGGCTGGTGTGAGTATTTCTGAAACTGAGATTTTCACACACAACAATCTCTTGGGTTTACAGAGAATGAGGTGAAAAAGAGAACATATCCAGTAAGCTGCCGTTGGGCAGAAATGCCTTGTTGATTCTAAAGGTCAGAGGAGGTCAGACAGGTTTGAGCAGATAGAAAGCAACAGTAACTCAAACCACTCGTTGCAACCGAGGCCTGCAGAAGAGCATCTCTGAACACACAATACGTCCAACTATGAAGCAGATAGGCTACAGTGGCAGAAAACAGTTTTATACAGTTTGTATAAAACTTTTTGTATAAAACTAAGAACAGGAAACTGAGGATACAATTTGCACCCTCACCAAAATTGGATAACTGACAACTGGAAAAACGTTAACATTTCCTGTTATAATGTCATAAAGCTTTAATTCATCTCAAACTGGTTTCTTGAACATGGCAATGAGTTTACTAAACTCAAATGGCCTCCAGTCACCAGATCTCAATCCTTAGGATCTCAATCTTCTGGATTTGGTGGAAAGGGGGATTTGCATCATGGATGTTCATCTGACAAATCAGTAACTGTGTGATGCTCTCATATCAATATGGACCAAAATCTCTGAGTTACGTTTCCAGCAGCTTGTCTTGAGGCTATGCCATGAAGAATTAAAGCAGCTCTGAAGGCAAACATGGATCCAACTTGGTATTAGCAAGGCGTACCTAATAAAGTGGCCAGTATACACACACACACACACACACACACACACACACACACACACACACACACACACACACACACACACACACACACACACACACACACACACACACACACACACACACACACACACACACACACACACACACATTAGAATGATTTCTGAAGGGTGGAGTAATTTCCATCACAGGAGTAAATTCCATTTTAAAATATATAAAATATAAAACTGTAATTGTATTAATTTACAATAAGTAATGCCAATTTTCTATCAAAAAGGATAATACACACATAAGTAGAATACATTAATTAGATACATTAATACATTAATCTCAAAAAATTAGCATATTTTATCCAACCAATAAAAGAAAAGTGTTTTTAATACAAAAAAAGTCAACATTCAAATAATTATGTTCAGTTATGCACTCAATACTTTGTTGGGAATCCTTTTGCAGAAATGACTGCTTCAGTGCGGCGTGGCATGGAGGCAATCAGCCTGTGGCACTGCTGAGGTGTTATGTAGGTCCAGGATGCGTCGATAGCGGCCTTAAGCTCATCCAGAGTGTTGGGTCTTGCGTCTCACAACTTTCTCTTCACAATATCCCACAGATTCTCTATGGGGTTCAGGTCAGGGGAGTTGGCAGGCCAATTGAGCACAGTAATACCATGGTCAGTAAACCATTTACCAGTGGTTTTGGCACTGTGAGCAGGTGCCAGGTCGTGCTGAAAAACCAAATCTTCATCTCCATAAAGCTTTTCAGCAGATGGAAGCATGAAGTGCTCCAAAATCTCCTGATAGCTAGCTGCATTGACCCTGCCCTTGATAAAACACAGTGGACCAACACCAGCAGCTGACATGGCACCTCAGACCATCACTGACTGTGGGTACTTGACACTGGACTTCAGGCATTTTGGCATTTCCTTCTTCCCAGTCTTCCTCCAGACTCTGGCACCTTGATTTCCGAATGACATGCAAAATTTGCTTTCATCCCAAAAAAGTACTTTGGACCACTGAGCAACAGTCCAGTGCTGCTTCTCTGTAGCTCAAAAGTGGCTTGACCTGGGGAATTCGGCACCTGTAGCCCATTTCCTGCACACGCCTGTGCACGGTGGCTCTGGATGTTTCTACTCCAGACTCAGTCCACTGCTTCCGCAGGTCCCCCAAGGTCTAGAATCGGTCCTTCTCCACAATCTTCCTCAGGGTCCGGTCACCTCTTCTCGTTGTGCAGCGATTTTTGCCACACTTTTTCCTTCCCACAGACTTCCCACTGAGGTGCTTTGATACAGCACTCTGGGAACAGCCTATTCGTTCCGAAATTTCTTTCTGTGTCTTATCCTCTCGCTTGAGGGTGTCAATGATGGCCTTCTGGACAGCAGTCAGGTCGGCAGTCTTACCCATGATTGCGGTTTTGAGTAATGAACCAGGCTGGGAGTTTTAAAAGCCTCAGGAATCTTTTGCAGGTGTTTAGAGTTAATTAGTTGATTCAGATGATTAGGTTAATAGCTCATTTAGAGAACCTTTTCATGATATGCTAATTTTTTGAGACATGAATTTTGGGTTTTCATGAGCTGTATGCCAAAATCATCAGTATTAAAACAATAAAAGACCTGAAATATTTCAGTTGGTGTGCAATGAATCTAAAACATATGAAAGTTTAATTTTTATCATTACATTATGGAAAATTATGAACTTTATCACAATTTGCTAATTTTTTGAGAAGGACCTGTACACAGTAGAAATAGACTATAGTCAAAAATTCACACAGTAACATGAGCCCATGGTCCTTTATTCTGGAACATCAGCCCGGAGCACATAAATGTCTAAAGGGATTTAAGTGGGTAAAGCGAAATGACTGATTGTCCTCACTAACATTCAGACACTGATGCAGTCAAACCTGTATTAGCTATTTGAAGTTTAAAATACCACATTCCCGAATATGGAAGCCCCTGGGCGATACAACTAATAGCTTTATCTAAAGAAGTCAAATGGGACGCAGTGAAAAGTAACCCTGAAAACCTTAAAGCTGTTTCAAATAGATATACTTGCTAGCTTATTCACAGCAGAGGACCAATTGGTGTTGAATGCATTTCTTAATACAACAAACCATCTGTTAAGACCTGAGTGGGCAGCACGCTGAAACAGCGATGACAGCTCAAAAGCCGACTGCCGCATGCTTCTTAGACATTAATACAATACATCCATATGAGTGGGAATTGACACTAGCAAAGCAAACTATGGTTCCCATTGACTGACAGTTCGAAATCCTCTTCGGGATGAATTAGAGAAGCCCCATTCATGTCATTTTATCACCAATGCCCTCAGAGCACATGTATCTCTCATCTGTGGATTCTGAAAGAAACACTCATTCAGAATAGCTCATTCTTCTTTAAACAGAAATGGCTTTTTAAAACAGCAGGCAAACAGCATTTGGGAACCAGCTTTGACAATACTGTTGAAATTGCTAACGGTCATGTCAACATTCGTATATTATTCATAACTGTCAGATTGTTGACCTTTTTAATGTGTTCCAGGGAAACCATGCATCTTTGCATCAAACCATTGACATTTTGGTCTAATGAATTGGTATTTTAATTCACGATAAGATTCATTTGATTATTTCTTCTGGAATTTTCACAGTTCAGCAAGAAATAACAGATGTGGGCATTTTTCTAACTATGGGTATTTTTGGTAAACTTTTAATAATTTTTTTTTTTCTAAAATGTAATTTACACCACATCTCAAATTATGTTTTTGTCTGACATCATTCTGTAATGGAAACAACATGCTAAATATTTTTGGAAAATTGCTTTTCATTTTCATTATTCATCTCAACATGTTTTTCAATGGAATGAAAAAAAAACTGCACAGTGTAAAACTTAATATAAAAAAATCTAGGCAATACATATAGATTTTTTAAATGTTAACATTTTCAATTCTTTAGTAACTTTCTAATTTGTGAAGTTCAACAATATTTTGCTGCATATATATACATACACTGGACTTAAGACATTTAAGACTTTAAACATAATTGTAGCTTTAAGAGCAATAAAAAATAAAAATAAAAAAAGAGCAAAAATTATGATGACAATTGCAAAAGAGACTCCAGGGTTGGAAAAAAAAAACTTTAACGGCGGTTTGATGACGGCTCACCTGGATAAGGCACATAAAACCATGCAGCACTTTTTACTGCATTGAGATTGATGTCAGTTCTGGCCATGTATCCGTACTCATTCGGGGATGAGGGCAGGGCATTGAAATATGTCAGCAGGAAGCACACTAGCCAGGCTCCACACATCCCAAATAAAGCCTGTACATTAAATACAACATACATAAATAAGTGGATTTCTACATATCCTTGTCATGTACTTCACAGCTTACATTTTCTTCTTTTTGAACCCTTAAAGGCGGGTTTCATAAGGTCACTCACATGTCAATTAATGTCAATGCTAGGAATCTGTAGCACGTAAAATGTGACAAGGAAAGCATTAGCCCTGGGGAACTTCTTGAGGTTTGCCAACAGTAAAGCTTATTTTCATTTGACCTTTTTTTTAATTATAATTAGATTGTCATTCATCAGAGACTGAGCTGTATTTTAGAAAGATTGGTCAGTAGACCAGCTTGCTCCTCAGAATCACAACCTCTAAGAATGATTCATTATTAATGTATATATTTTCTAACGGGTGTTAAAATAGTTGTTTCATGTTTTATATAGTGTACGTTTCCGGCTAACCCGCATTATTACGGGGGGCCACTATTACTTTAAAGGAAGTGTATGTAAGATTGTGGCCAAAACTGGTACTGCAATCACTTTCAAATGACTGTAGAGCGGTGTTTCCCCTCTCACCACCCCGCCACCCCCACACCCCCGATGCAATGTATAGTATGATTATAAAAGTGTTTTTTGACATTTGATGCGTGTAACCCTGTTGGTGGAGACCTCTTAAACAAAATCAGGAAACTTTAAAATAGCACAATAGGGGCATTTGAATGGTCTGCACTACTTCTAGGTCACTAATTTAATTGAAGGACTCAAAAACATGGTTTACCGGACACAAACTTGTGGAGTTCATGCCAGTTTAAGCATTTGCAGCAACTAAAGCAAAATCAGGACATACCCATTATTAAGAGATTAAATTTTTCACTCAAATTGTTATGCTATTATAGCATTTGTAATGACAATTTGAACAGCAATGCTGAAGAGTTTTCTCTAGTGGCCTCAGACCTTTGTATCCCATGGTAGATATACCTACTTAATTATATTATAACTGTAGACATAATTAAAATTATATAAAATACACTCACAGAAAAGAGTTTGAAGAGAGGGTACTGGAAGACTTTCCACTTCTTGTCCTTATAAGCAATGAGAGGAAGGTTAACTTTGCTCAAATACTGAGAGAAAAGAAGGATCAGGAAAACAGTCCTGTAGAAAGATGACAAGATATCCCCATTAGAAAGATAGTAGCTCATACACACATATTTTTTAAATTCACAAATATTAAACATCTTTATATTTGTTATAAATGTCTTATATTTTTTTATATGTTTCCATATCTTATAAAAACCCTAATAATACTAAAATGATTGTAGTTGTTTTAATCCATTACTTTTATATTTTGTAGGTCCAGCAAAGCAAAATCAAATTCTTTCCAAGTATATGCCACGTGTGAAAACCTGATTGGATTGCTTTAAACGTAATCTTCAAGAACAAAATGTCAATAGTTCATTTGTTTTGAACCAAAACATACTCTACTTCATTTACTCATTGACTCTACTTCAATTGATTCACTTCAACAACATGCTGTAGGGTGTAGGTAAGGTTTAAGATTAAGATAGTGAGGATCAGATTAAGGACTGGACTAGAATGACGAAGAGGTTTATGAAGTAACTCAAAAGTAGCTGAAAAAACAAACATCAAATAAAGCATATCAGCAAAAACACACAAAATTCAACACTTTTTGTCTTGTTCAAACAAAGCAACCAAACAAAAACAGGCATCTTTTGTCCTGTACACTAATTAATGCTGCTAAATCTTATTTACAGGCTTAAGATGAGAAGTTTACTATGTGTCCTAATGAGTCAGGCACACATATGTGGCTCAAACCTGTTTACTTGGCGGCACCTGGACAGGGAGGGTCTGAAGGGGTGGAATCAAACCGATGACTGGATTAATATATTCTCTAAGGAATGCTCTAGGATGAGTAATGAACACTGTTTTTTCATCAAAGGATCTGAGCGATGTTTTATCATTTAAATGAAAACGCTGAAGAGGGTTGATCTCTACAGATAAAGACTGAACCCCGAGGGTGTTTTGTTTTTAAAGGGGCCTTGCATTTTGAGAGCCACAAAGAAGCCCTACATAATTACAAATACAGATTACTGACTCAGCTCTCGAAGATACATGTAATTCTGCAGTAACTCACAAAGCAGCAATTCCCCAGTGAGCTCCCGACTTCTGCCCAGCCTGGATGAAAAGCGACAGTCCGATGAGGTTGATGGTGGGAGCGATGGCCAGCGGTCCGATGAACCTCAGCACTAGCCCCACGAGTCCTGACAGGCCCAGGACAAGCTGAAGCATTGAGGCCACTAGAATAGCACCCTGAATCTACGAAATGAAAAGAAGAGTTACAATTTAAATATGTATTCATGAAAGAAGGGGATCTTCTAACAATAAGAAGAATCACAACTCTGTTTGGTCCACAAACTTAGCCTAGAAATCTAGAGGCACCCTAGCGGCAGCAAATCTAATCTGCTGCAAGTGTCGTCTAGCAACTCTCAATACCCTTCTGAGCTGTAAAAGCCTAACTCTGGTCGGGCCAATCACATCGTGCATAGAGTCAGTGGGCGGGGCTTTACTTAATGACGGCTGAGTTGCGCTTGCGTCCTACTAGTAAACACAGAAACTGGAGAAACGGTGGTCTTTCGAATCAGCTTTGACCGTGACTCTAGAAGACTTGGAGTTAAGCTTTTCTCTGAGAAAAGAACAAAGAACGGCACTGAAGTCATTCTTTAGAAGGGAAGATGTGTTCGGAGTTTTGCCAACCGGATACGGTGAAAGTTGAATCTGTCAACTTGCTCTGCTTCACTTTTGGTGCTCTGGTTGGTTGTAGCTTTATCCAATTGCGTGCACGCCGTGCAGAGGGAGTTTGAAAGACAACCGTTTATCCTGCCCCTCGGATTGAGCCCTGTCAATGGGGAGTTTCCAAACCAAACATCTTGATGTGGGTCTGGCTTGTCGGGCTACCACAAACTATGTTTTACAACCAAACCAAAGTGTTCTCGCACAAGACTGGAATTGTTTTTAAAAATGGTAGTCCGCAAGAAGTTGATTCTCTCAGAACTTGTCTTTCATAATAATCAGATTTGTCTCCGATTTAGGGCAAATGTCGCCGGTTTCACAAGACTCTGCTTTAGTTGCCTCAGTTACGTGTTCCACGTTGTTAACGTTTTAAGTTATACCCTGGTTATCGACTGTGTATTCCTAGACCGGGTTAACCTAGCCTACCGGTGATTTAAAATGTCTGGAAACCTGTACATTAATTTTTACTGCTTCTGTTACACTTGAACCAATCACAGACTGGCTTATCCACCTGCAGCGCTATTGGTGGGTTTAACATAATGACGGATAGAGAAGCAATGGATCGATGTCTGTTGATCACGCCTCTTTTGGTCTGTTTGGTTGAAAGACTATCCAATTGTGTACAAAGTCATTTGAATTATGCTTGCTGAACACAGTTCTTGCGGTCTGAATGGTTGAAGAATTATCCAATTGCGTTGAATACAGAGTTATTTAAATTTTGCTCGTTAATCACGCCTTGTGCACTACAAAATACAGAGCAGACTCCCCAGACCAATGTTCAATCTTAAATTGAGCTGGGTCTGGGGATAGACAAGCATGTTCCATATATTCTATTAAAATAGGTTTTGCCCTCAAGAAATTCTTACATAAATCACAAACTGGCTAACAAACTTCCCCTTTGAATAAATATGAATGAATGAGTCTTGAGTGATTAATTTGAGATCTCGTAGCCTATATACGACCTAGTCATATCTGTTTTCAAAATAATTGCTATGATTAACTCCTTGATTTAATACTGGGTTAGTTATAGATGTAATACTTCCATTCACCATTTATTGTAAATGTACAGATTTGAATTACCCTATACAATTGAATAACTAAATTAAAATAATTACTACAGTAAAATTATTACAGTAAAAATAAAATAACTAATCTTACAGTCAACACCCATTATTTTAACAGTTCAAAATTATCTCATTAGTATTCGTAAGTACACCTTTAGAGAATTCTTACATTTTGTACATTACATTGTATTGACAGATTCTAAATCAAACATTTTTACATTTAAAAATCTTTAAAGGGGTGCAAATGTTTATCAATCCTTTTTATTTTATTGCATTTACTATAAATTAAATTAAACATGTTTAATGACATCAAATGTAACACATATACAATGGTTTCACTCTACTAGGTACACAAATCAACAATGTTTCTCTTATATTTCGTTCTTGGTGAGTTTTTGCCTTGTAAAGTGACTTTAAAAATGAATGAGAGAATCACTAAATGATTGAACACGCTCACAAAGCTTCCAACGATTTCATTTTGGATGAGGTTTCATAAAGATGTGTCTCCAAAACTCACATAAATGTATATGTGCACTTACCATATGCATATGAATGAGATCACCCTGTATAATGAGCACAAAGTAGATCATTACCGTCCATCGGTCATTATTCCTTTTGCTGGTGACTCACATTTATTTTTGACACATGACTCACAGCTAAGAAGAGACACACTTGTTTCAAATTATGCAATTAGGTTCAGGATTGAAATAATTTTCCTACAGTACCTCACGGATGCGGACCTTCCACACCTCGTTGGCATCCACGAGGAGGGCTGCAGGATCCGTAGTGTTCGGTTGAGCGGTGGCAGTCATGTCTGGGCATCTCCACTTGGGGAGGGCAAGGATAGCCAAGGTCGGGGTTATGAAAGTGAACGTCCCCCCTTGGAGGATCGGCAATCTGAGAAGACATAAAGAACGTTTATCTTTTTGCTCAGAGCCTATTTTATATATGATGTCGGTTAAATCATAAAAACATTGGCAGGAGTCATACAAAACATTGTAATATTCCTTTCATTGAATTATGGGGTACATAAAAATCATTGAATACAAATGTTCAGTCTGAAAGGAAGCCAGACTATTTTAAATGCTCTTGTATTGAAATTCTGTCATTATTTACTCACTCTTATGTCATTGCAAAATATTTTCTTTTTTCAACCAGTTAAAACTTTTTCAAATGTTTTCTTTTATGTTGTTTACTAATATGACTCTATACTCTTATCTCTTTCCCAACCATTGACAGAATTTTCCAGTAATCCATGTTTTCACTTAAGCATTAGAGAAGCTAACTTCTGAAATAGTACAGAATCTCTGATCAAAACACAGGTGAAGAAGCAAAAACAAGTGATAGAACATATATCCAGTTAAGATGCGATCTACTGGATTTATGTTTGATCATCGTTCTGAATCTTTCTGGATGTTGACGCCAATTTCTCAGCTTTTTGTTCCAAATGGCACCTTTTTAATGAAACGTAACCACAATCAATTGTTGATTAAAAAATAATACATGAAGTGATGAATACAAGATTTTTTTCAGGATTGTCCTTGAAAACATCAGGATATTTAATAATATAACTCTGATTCATCAGAAAAAAAGTAATTTCATCAGAAAGAAGTAAGTCAAATACACCTAGGTGTGTATATCATGGGATCATTTTCATTTTAAAGTGAACCAATCCTTTAATGAAGAGGATCTGTTCTTACTTTTTATTTTTCTTATATTCAGATATTAATACAACAAAATATTCTTAGGGTTATGATGGCTTTTTGAAAAATGTCATTTGTAACAACTTTTGGTTTCCCAAGAAACTTGTGATACAGTTCTTAAAAGAACCATTATTTTCTTAGTGCAAAGAAGATTTTGATTTTGATTTTAATAATCAAAAGTACCCTTTTCCACTATAAAAAGTACTTTTTTGTGCAATGCAGAGATTCTTCATGGAACCTTTAGCAGCATCCATGGGATTTTAAAGACTGAACAAGACTTTTTTTCCCCCCGGCAGTGTACATAACTTCAGATATCATACATTGTGGAACGTTAATTACAGTACCTGGTCCCGATGGTGGTCTGTAGCAAAGTGCACAGGCCCGAGACAAAGAAGATGGTGGAGATGAGCTGACTTTTGGCAGCGTTGTTCTCTTTGATGCACAACGGCTCGGCTAGGATGAGAGGAATTGCCAGGATGCCACCGAATGCCAGTATGTAATGCTGTGTGACACAAGAAAAAGGAATGAAGAGCTATTAGGATGACACCGACTTGGGTTCATCGCAAACAACTCGTTATGCGGGGCGAGACACGAGCGAAGACAGATGATCACAAAAAATGTAGCAAATCTTAAATCCGGCCTGACTGAGCCAGGGAGACGTGTGAGAAATGGAAGACAGATGTTGGCCTATCTGTTGTGAATTGATAGCACCTCTTTACTCTCACCAGTAAGCTTCATAAATTTGTCAGGTTCATAAAAAGTAAAACTTGGCTGAATGCACAGCAGCTTTGACAGGAGCTTACAGTGCGGATATGGAGAAGGTGCACAGGAGAGATGTTACACAGCAGGAGAGGTATAGAAATTAATGTGTAAATTCATAGATTTGCTGCTTTATGTTGTCTGCACTTAAATTCCTGTTGTTTTATTGTTTTTCAGCTGTTCTAGTTTATGCTTTCACAGCTGCCTTCCCCCAGAAGTCAACTAGAGCAGCTTTTGAATTTAATTTAAAATTTCATAACCCTAGTGGGACGTGCATTAGCGTAAAAACACCGGTAATGAAAGCAGAAACGAGTTGGGCCTCTAAGGGTGTCTGTGCTGACATGAAATACCAGGTCTCTCCCTGCCTTTTCCTCCCCTCCATGACACCGGAGAGATGAAAGTGAGCATGCTGGAGGAGTGAGACTTCTTCTTTGTACTCCTCTTTGGGCTCAGCACATCATCTTACCTCACATGTCGATGTGAGTCCCTTGTGTACCTTGCTGCCCTTTCTCTCCCCCCACCCAGTTGCCTTTGATCTCCATGTGTCATCAGGACAGGAAAGTAAGTGGAATGCTTTGGGTCATGTTTCCCTCACCTTAAACATCACATAACAAGGAATAACATGATCTAGAGTGGCAGTGAAGCCACTCTAAGGTGCCTAGGCTAATGATAATGTTGATAATTAGCAGCGTCAAAGCAATCAGAAGCCATTTGTTTTTAATGATAATTGGCAGTTTGAAATGACAGAGACCATTTACAAAATGGAAACTGTGAAGTCCCGTTCACATCAAGAACGATACAACGTTATTTCACGACTTCTATTAGTGCAAACGGACACTTGTTAGCATTTTAATTATTGTTATAGTTTTCGTTCTTGGTGAAAATGGACCTTAAAGTGATCTAAATTCTGTCATTACTCATATCATGTCATTCCAAACCTGCATGACTTCCGTGTGCAAAACACAAAATATATTTTGAAGAATGCTGGTAAACAGTTTTGGTAACATTGACATCTAATCAATTATTTTCTTAAACTATCTCTTTAAGCAATGCAAGCAAAATGCAAATGGCAATGGAAATATACAAAATTCAAAATTATTTAAATTAAAATAAAATTTGAATTAAGAGCTTTTGAACTGCAAAATTGGATCATAAAATTTGTATCGATTTCCAGCCTTAGCTAGCTTGGATGCCAGCCGAACTGGCCTGGACTTGATCCACAGAGGAGTAATTATGCTCAAACTTCTTTTTCTTCTAATATTACTTATTCCAGTGTGTGTGCAGACAGGGCTGCCAAGTTTTTAACAACCAAACCATGCCAACTACTAACAAGTCCAATCGTTTATCGGGGCGGGTTCTCTGGAAAAAAATGGCATTTGGGGGTTAAAATGTGTGTTATTTTGGCAAGGTTGCCTGCTAAAATTTGCATTCCTGGCTCTATATATCACTAGCCTGGATGCCAGCCGAACTCAGCCCCGCCCACAACATTTGCGCTCGGGGGGTTCGGTCTGAACTCGATTCATAGAGGAGTGATTATCCCCGAACAGAAACTGTTCGGACCAATGAAATCATCAGGGCGGGTTTTAGACGATGACGGACAGATGATCAACAGTAACGTAATCATGCACGTCATCAAAGGGGCTTGGATTATTTGTTTAAATCCTAGAGAGTTTGTTTGTATATGCATTCATCTTCACTATTTCTCTCCGAAATGATGATCATGTTGGTAAGTGCTCTGTGTATCCTTGAATTCTTTTTGTTTTACAACACCGGCAAAAAAGGTTTATTATGCGTGCGTGCAGACAGGGTTGCCAAGTTTTTACAACAAAACGCGCCAACTACAAGCCCTAAACAATAGCTTCTTGGGGGGATTCTCCGGAAAAAAATGGCATTTGGGGGGTAAAATGTGTGTCATTTTGTCATGGTTGCCTGCTAAAATTCGCATTCATGCGAATCTATATATCACATAATAGTCGCTTCAACCTGCGGACATGGAAAACAACCTTGGCAACACAGTGCAGTTGAGTTCTGTTGACATTTGACAACTAACATTATGCATCGCTTCGTTGCTCTGATTGGTTGTAGGTCTATCCAATTGAGATCTTTCCTGGTTCGGTTGAAACGCCCCATAATCACAGCCCAATGGAGCAGTATCAAACTCATATTCTGACTAGAATTGAGTATGACCACGTCAGGCTAATATATCACATAATTGAGGTCGGTTCAACCTGCGGACATGGAAAACACCCTGCGGGAAAACCACAGACTTGGCAGCACAGTGCAGTTGAGTTCTGTTGACATTGGACAACTAACATTATGCGTCGCTCCGTTGCTCTGATTGGTTGTAGCTCTATCCAATTGAGGTCTTTCCTGGTTCGGTTGAAACACGCCCCATAATCACATCCCAATGGAGCAGTATCAGACTCATATTCTGACTAAAATTGAGTAGGATGACGTCAGGCTAAGCCCTAGCAGGAAAAGCTACTAGAAAGTAACAGTACAGTAAATCTGTTTGAAGTTTGTCAGAGTCAACAAGACTTCGAGTGTTGAAACTTTGGTGTGTGATGCAAGAAAACTAAAATAAATTGAGAATTTGAACATTCCTATTTTAAGCACAGAAACACTGCAAACGAGCTAAATGACTAGCAGACTTGTGGACTGGTACCAATTTCCATAATACCAGTTCTAAATAGTACTCCAAATTAAAATTAGTACTACATTTCAATCCGATATGGGAGAATATGGAGGATTTTAACTGAGACTCTGACGATTGATGATGATGATGATGATGATGATGATTGGGCAGTTTAAATGGTGACAGGATGCATGTAACTAATGGAGGTCTGTTAAAGACTCAGTTATGATGAAGTAGCATGTCCTTAAGCTTGCCTATTTTTCTGTAATGTTTTCTTCACAAAAAGAGTTCATACTTTTAGAGCATAGTATAAGTAGGTGAATTGGGACACAGCAGGGGAGTTCGTATTTAGCTCTGCATTGAAATTCTGACCAAAAAAAAACAGAACAAACTAAGAACCAGAGGTCAAGGGGTCAATGAAATTAGGCTTAGTGTGTTCAAACAAATGCTGCCTCTGTAGTATGTACACCCAAAAAAGGCTGGATCCGGATAAAATATGCGGATCTGTGAGATATCAAATGTGACCAGGCTTCAGTGCTGCATTCCTGGGTTTTAAGGAGTTAAACCTTATCTTTAGTCACTCTGATCATACTCTTCAAGGCAACCCGTCCATCTAGACGATTACACACCTTTTCTTGGCATGCAATGAGGAGAACTCCTCAAGCTCAGTTTAACCCTAAAAGGTCATTAAAGGTCCACTGTGTTAGTAGTTCAAATCAGGAGAGACCTGTCCGCTTAGGAGATGTGTTCATGTGTGGTGGGGGTTAAGCCGCCTTTCTCGAAACAAGAATAAATAGAGATTTGTTGCATGTTGTGTCTCACCTGGAAGCCCAGAAGAATGCAGAGGTACCAGGGTGGACGATCATTGATGGAGTAGATAAGGTTGCCGTCAGACCTTGGGTCCAGGCCCTCTTCCAGACTGTTAGCATGTGGTTCAGAGATACTGATCTTCTCAGGGTCATTGCTGGTGTCTGAAATCTGAAGGTAGTAGTAATTAGTCCACCATATTTAAGGAGACTCAACATAGAGGTTAATTGAGAGAGCAAAGGACCATGTAAATCTTATTTAGAAAAAAGATATGGAGACCTTCAATGTTGAGCAAAGATCTGAAAAAAGACAGAACCTAGGGAGCTGCTTTGTTCTCTACATAGGAAGCAGCCTCTTAACAGTTAAGGAACCTCATAAGTGACCATTTTGACCCCCTCCCCCATCCCCCACGGTCCAGGCCGTCCTCCAGACTATTGACAAGGGGTTCCATGATTCTTTGCAGGGTCATTGCTGCTGTCTGAAATCTAAAGGTAGAAGAGATTATGCCACCATATTTAAGGAGACTGAGCATAGAGGTTAATTGAGAGATCAAAGGACAGTGACCACTTAAATCCTTCCTAGAAACAAGATATGGAGACCTTCAATGTCCAAGAAAAGCTCTGAGAAAAGCCAGATACTAGGGAGCTGCTTTGTTCTCTACAAAGGAAGCAGCATTTTAACAGTTATGGAACCTGACAAGTGACCTTTTTTTTTTAACTATAAAGCCCTATTCGGACGGGATTAGATTAACATGGGGACATGGGGGTAAAGTCATTTTACCTCAGGACGTCTGTAATATTAATGGCCAATTCGCACAGGATAAGACATCTCAGGAAAACTAGCAGAAGTGGGAGGAGTAACTCGCTTTACGCACCTCCTTGACGTCATGTGCGTATGACGTTACCGTTATTACGTGAGCAAACACACAACCTGAGCTGAGCGCCAGTCTGAACTCCGTCTCCAATATATGTGTGTTTTAATAAACAGTTAGGTCCAGTCTAACGATTCTGATTGGATTATGTTGGTAATAGACACTTTCCTAGAGCTAAAATGTGTTGTGCGTTTAATAAGTGCTTTTGATCTTCGTTTTGCTTTAAATGATATGCGGAAAATACTGGACATTTTCAACAGATTTGCCCCCACCAACAACGCAAACGAATGCTTCAAGCGCCTCCAGGGAATACTGTTTCCATGAAAGGGTGTACACTCCGTGGTCCAGTTTTGATGCTCATGTTGCCACTTTAGGTGGTGTACAAAGGTCAGCATTGGCACCCTGACACTGGTTTGCGGCTATGCAGCTCCATACGCAACAAACTGTGATGCACTGTGTATTCTGACACCTTTCTATCAAAACCAGCATTAACTTCTTGAGCAATTTTATCTATAGTAGCTCGTCTGTTTGATCGGAGCACACTGGCCAGCCTTCGCTTCCCACGTGCATCAATAAGCCTTGGCCACTCATGACCCTGTCACCAGTTCTATTGACACAGATTTGATTTATAATTTTGCAATTTGATTTCAATCTCAATTCAATATCGATTAATTTGGATATATGTACTTTTTTTCTCAATAGAAACCAAGCCTGCATTTCGTGATACATTTTCTTGACCACCACAGAGTACGTTAAAGCGGACATAAAGCCTTGATATTATAGGTACTTCCCAAACAAAAGCAAATATTATATCTATTAATTCATGCTCATCCACACTCTCATTTCTTCGTAGTACTTATACTTACTTTACTTTATTTGTTCCTTTAAGGGAAAATTATTATGGGCAATACATGTAATCTGCATAACAAGATACCCACACCAATACATGATCACACATTTGTGTACAAACAAAAGAATTATTATAGCGGTTGTATCTGAAACTTGGAGTAGCTATGAAAACGTTGACCCGATAGAAGTTGTTCAAATTCTGGATACAGCACATGAGAAGAGTCTAAAGTTATTTTCTTTGCCTGTTAAAATTTATTGAATATGGACTCTAGATTTAGGTAAACCTCCAGACTAACCACTTTTGCTATATGCACCAACCGGCTCAAAAGAGATCTGTAACTGTTATATTACCAAACCAGAAAGCTATATCATACAGTATGATGGATTCAATACAGGCTTGTTAAAACAGCAACCTGACCCCCTGAGCAACTCCAAACTCCAAAACATTTTTGTTGCACCTGTCAACATGTTAGTCATAAATAAGCAAACCTAAGTATTTGTATGAGGCAACTGTCTAATGGGCTCGTTGTTGTTAATGATTAATGAGTGGTTGCCTATTCATTTGGAATCCAAAACCAGTTTCCAGTTTTTTTATGTTAATTACAAGACTAACAAGACTTGTTTTACTCCGTTACAATGTTGGTAATATCTATGGTATAATGTTCAATGTCCTTATTCTTATACAGAAGACAAAGAATGGCAGAATCATGAGAATTTTGCAACAATATTTCCAGGATGGTGCAAATAAGAGTGGTAATGAACATGCACACCACTGGGGGAACACCAATACTAATGGAGCTACACCCAGAAAGAGTCTGCTTGAGTTTAACTTGTTGAGTCCCACCACTAAGAAATGCATGGAACCATTCTATGTGGATTAACAGCCATATTTTTTTTAGTTTGAAGAGCATGAGGTGTGGCTGCATGGTATTTAAAACAGAGCTCAAATCAAGAAAGAACAACCTGGCATAAGCATTTGGATCCTCCAGATGTTTTAGAACACGATGCACCACAGTGAGGGTCGCATCATCAGTGCCCCTATTGATTTGATAGGCAAACTGATAACAATCAAGACATTCCTTAACCTCTTCTCTAAGCTTTTGCACCATAATCTGCTCCAAACTCGCGTGCGGCCAAGGCTCATTGATGCATGTGGGTAGCGAAGGCTGGCTGTGCGGTCCAGTTAAACCTACCTAAGCATTGTTGCAGGCCATGTTCACCCTTTAATGGAAACGGTATTCCCTGGTGGCTGTGGACTTTTTCAGCAGGATAATGCGCCTGTCACAAAGCAAAAATGATTCAGGAATTGTTTGAGGAACACAATGAGTTTGAGGTGTTGACTAAGCCTCCAAATTCACTAGATCTCAATCTAATCAAACATCTGTGGGATGTGCTGAACAAACAAGTCTGATCCATGGAGGCCCCACCTCGCAACTTACAGGATGTAAAGGATCTGTTTCTAACATCTTGGTGCCAGATACCAGAGCACAACTTTGGTGGTCTAACGGAGTTGATGCCTTGATAGTGCAGGGCTGTTTTGGCAGCAAAAGGGGGATAAATAATGTTAGGAAGATGGTCATAATGTTATTTCTGATCGGTGTATATCTTGCTCCACCCAGTATCAAAGTGTTTCCAAGTCGGTGGTTTTCTCGTGGAATATGGCTACTTTCACAATGATGTCATGAATGGCAATTGAGCTGGATTTGTTACAAAAACTTGGCATCCCTGCAACATCATGTAAATTTATGTTCCATTGGATGTTTCAACATGCAACTAGTACCAATACAACATTTCATTTTTTTCATTAAAATACTGTTTATTAAAATTAAGTCACATTGAAGTCTAATAAAATATAACACTTTATAAACTGGTTTAAATGACAACACAAAATACAGAAAATCATATTTCATGCAGATTTGCAGGCAAGGGTAATTTAACAAATTTGAGGGCTCACTTACAGTCATTCACAGCAATACAGGCATGACTGAGATGTTGGCTCTATAATTAGTCTGTCCAGTTCTACCAGTTTGCCCCTTTCAGGCTGATTTGCTAAGTGGTTGTGAACATGATAGGTCAACATTATCCTGCTAACATTGTAATCATCTAATAACAGCGACGAGGGCGCACTGCCTTCTCTCATGTGACTTTCCACAATTTGTTCTTACCTGCAACCCTGCAAATTTATCCACTAGTGTTATTTTAGAAAATTAATATTAATATTTTTTTTTTAAAAGATGTCATGCTAATTCTTTTGAGGAGCCTCTGTATTTTGTGCCTCCTAGAAAAACACCACTGGTTCATTTTCAGAGGAACATACCAGACATAATGTATTCCTGTCTCATCATCCATGTTATCTTCATAACTCTCTTTCCAAATACCTACATTCTTGCATAACTCAGTCAAGTCAATGAGTTTCCCAATCACCCCTTTTCTTTGGCTTAATGCTCATTGAGAAGTTCATTCAGATCTCATTCTGTGGTTGATCTGCAGTTAAGGAAAACCAGGCCAGAGCACCTCATGGGGATATATGATATAGCAAACAAGTAACTTGATTTAACGTGTTTCGGGCCAGCGCTTATGCATGTATGAATGATTTTAAGGAGATTGCTCTTTTCTTTTCATAAGCATGACCTCAGGTCAAGTTCAATACATAGTTCTTCTTTAAAATAAGGGAATTCTGATTCATCTGTGCGTGAACGAAAAAGTCATTATGAGGTTGTGACATTGATGATGTCTTAAAGGAATAGTTCATCAAAAATGAAACTTCTGTCATCACATACTCGCCCCTGTTGTTCCAAACCTGTCAGACTTTCTTTCTTCTGTGGAACACAAAAGAACATTTTTGGCAGAATGACAATGTCAGTCACCATTCTCTGTTCCTGAATGAGGGGAAAGGTGCAAAGGACAGTAAATGGTGACTGATGATGTCTAAACTACAACCTGTGTGTGTTTTCTATGGAAGACATATGGATTTAAAACAACAAATTATGACAGATTTGTTTTCAGCTTTGAGTGAACTTACAGATAAAGGGCCTAGATAAATTGACAGACAGACAGACAGACAGGCATACAGATATCAGATAGACTGACAGACAATCAAACAAACAGACATCGGATGGATGGATGGATGGATGGATGGATGGATGGATGGATGGATGGATGGATGGATGGATGGATGGATGGATGGATGGATGGATGGATGGATGGATGGATAGATAGATAGATAGATAGATAGATAGATAGATAGATAGATAGATAGATAGATAGATAGATAGATAGATAGATAGATAGATAGATAGATAGATAGGGCAAACAAACCATAGTGACGACAGAATTCTGGGGAAGCACAAAACTCTGATAAATATGTAATTTATATGCTACGTAAACCTTAATTATGTTGTCAAATGAGTTGTTTGAATGTGAAGATAAATTGAGATTTGTGACTTTATGGTTTACGAATTTACGACTATACTCAACCCTACCCGGTGGAAATACACCAATTCCCTTTTGGTTGAGATCCATGGGTTGAACTGGCAAAAATGCTACTGAATTTTTAAAATGAATTGCATATGTTTACCTGAGCAACGCCACTGCCTCAGGCACTCGACTGATGGTCTTTTCTGAATGCATACTGCCACCTTATGGTTCGTTTCGACACCGTGGGTGTTGAAACCTTTCTTTTACCATCTATGGTTAAAAAAAAAAACCCTCCAGTCTACTTCCCAAGAAGATTACACCGGTATATTTCTTTTTACCGTGTGTGTTAAATCCGCCAAAGTCAATGCTTTATTGTTTCAAGCTTATTTTATTTCTAGCACAGCAGCCAGTCACATTTAACATAAATCCGCCATTAAGGGTATGGATAATATATATTTGTTAATGTGGTTAAAGGTTTTGCATAGTGTAAACTAATTTTAGCAGCTGGACAAAAGCTTGTTCATGATCGCTGCTGCCTCGTAGTGGTAGTTGAAGGGGAATTCCTTTTACACTAGGCCTTATCCACCTGGGCAAATTTTGCATGGACTAAAAAACACCGGCTTTAATCTGATCAAAATGTAAGTAATTTTTTTGTTGTTAAATATAATACTACATTTAGTAAATCACTCAGCATTTACAGAGCCTCACAGTCTAGGCTGTGTTGCACTGTTTTACTTCGGTTAGGTTTGTAGATATGATAGTTCATGCAAATGTTTAATCATGTAGTTACTCATGAGGAAATTCCACATGACTGATCCTTCATAAAACCCAGGATATCTGCAAATTATTAAAAGCTGGTTGAGGAAGGTTGGTTGGACTACGGTGGCTATTTTTGCACTTAAGGAAGTAAACAGAGGAAAGAATGAATTTAGAAAATAGAAAGTGTGTTTATCTGAAACAACAAGATGGTGTCCAAATGTTTCCCCTGAAGCCATTTGGCTTTTCAGTCTGTAATTAAATTACTCTGGTTTTTGTCAGCCTTTGACAAGAGCTAATCCTATTCTTGTTCCTATGTTTTATAATATGTAATACAAAAGGATTAACCCAGAGAATGAATTGAGTAAATAAATTATATAGCCTACGTTTAGGCTTTACAATGTTATTTATTTATTTTTAAGTGTATATTCCACAATACTATAAAGGTAAACTTATATCTTATTTTAAGAATGCTTAGAAAAAGTCCTGATTACGACAATATTTTTTCTAGTGTTCAACATTATACTTGCAAATATTGGAATAAGACTTAATCATTTAAAACTGAACTTGACATTTTTCTGATTTTGTGGTTATGCGTGTTTGAAAACTGGCACTGTATAGCAAATTAATAATACATAATGTGTTGGCAACAAGAATTTCACTTTACCTCAACAAGCCCAGCATTCATATGGGGCCTCTCAAGACCACAAATTATGTCTTATTAACTTCTCAGATTACTCATGTTAGTGCTGCATAATTCCATAATGACTAAATGGTTATGATGATTTGAAAATGATTCTTAGAAGTTTGGAATCGAGTTTGAACAGATGCATTCAGTCATGTAAAATTTTTGACCTTGTTATCCAAAAAGCAAAATCACAAACATTATCCTCTGTTAACCCATAATCCACCACATGTTTCCAGAAAACAATGTACACTAGTCTTGTATCACATTCATATAACATGTAGCCTGTTGACTTGCTACAATCTAAAAAAATCCCCTATGTTTTCCATAAAATCACATGTGATGACGAGGAACAAGACCGCAATTGATAAGATTTCCTCAGGATCGAGCTGTTTTTATTTAGAGCATTTTTGGCACTTACTTCGAACGTTGAGTCTTTGGCGCCTTGGTTTCTTAACACAATGTCAAACTTTTCATCCTGTTGAGTGAGATGCATAGCTGACCTGTAGGTTTAGGAGTGAGGCAGCGGCCACACTTCTGATAAATTTAGAGAGAGAGAGAAAGAGAGAGAGAGACTAGTCTTTGCAGTCTGCTGGTCAGGCTAGTCGTCAAGGAAACCAGAGCTGTGTGTTACATGCGCCTTGAACCCTGTATTTATGTAATCGGCAGCTTGACTCAGGGTTTTGTAGTCATGTGCCTGCCTGAGGACCGCTGCTACGGCCACTGATAGGGCCATAAGACCACACGAGTGCTCCCAGTGTTTGTGTTGATTTCAGGCATATCAAATCAACCCTGACTGAGCATGAGAAGGACCAGGGGTCGAGCGGAACACACAAGACATGCTGACTAGATCAGTGAAAATCTAAATCTATGCTCTAGTTTGGGAAATACTAATTTCTTAAATTTTTGAGTACAATCAACTTATATGCATATATTTAAAAGTAATTTCAACTTAAATTACAATAAACTGACTTAAGGGGTACATAACACACACACACACAGTTTCTGCCAATTTCATGTTGATCTTGAGTAACTATAGAGTAGTATTGCATCCTTCATATTTCCGAAGAGTCTTTGGTTTTATCATATTTATAAAAGAGAGATACGCTGTTCCGATTCTTTCCGAAAACAGTTCAACTTGAAGAAGCGTGCAGTGGGCGGAGCTAAAGAGACACAGTACATCATGGCATTATCCCTGGATAACTTTCAATTCACTATATGTTCATATTATTCACATTATATATAGACTTGTGCACCAACTGCCAATACAACTCAGACATTAAATGATGCAGTTTCACTCACCGCCTGCAGAATTCTGTTGCTGCTCTGGAAAAACAAACTGCATCCACTGTTTCCTTAATGCTGGTTTATTTGTGATTCTTTCCCTCACAACCAAAAAAACGCAAGTGACATAGTTGATTTCTTGGGCTAAAAACAAAATGGCTTGCCATAACCCGAACAAAGCAAACAGCAAACAGCTTCCATAACCTGAACAAAGCTTGTTGATGGGCGTGAGAAATTACACCCTTGACATCATACATACAGGGTCACATCTGAGTGTATTTGGCACATAAATACTCTGCCATACATCCAACTCGTTTTTTAATTTTTTTATTTATTTTGGCCATGTTTAGCATGTGAATCCAATCCAACTCTCAATGTAAATAAGTCAGAATGCATGAAATAGCATTAGACCCCCCCCCCCCCCCCCCCCAAAAAAAAAAACATTTAAAAAAAAAATTAGTTGACTCTTGTATAACTTATAAAAAAAGTTTAAAGTGGCTTGACTTTTGATGAGTTAAAGCAACATAAAACCATATGTTGTCATAACATGTTTATATAATTTTACAGTGTTGTAAAGCAGAAACAGATGTAATTCCCTCTGTTTTTGCTCTCTCTCTCTCTCTCTCTCTCTCTCTCTCTCTCTCTCTCTCTCTCTCTCTCTCTCTCTCTCTCTCTCTCTCTCATATTCATATATAAGAGTATACGTGTGTGTTTGTGTGTTTGTGTGTTTGTGTGTGTGTGTGTGTGTGTGTGTGTGTTTAGCAAAGTAGGGTAAATTATTACCATTCTCCCATTCTCTGAAGCCATTCTTATTGCTTCTTATTGAAAATTATTTAAAATATTATTAATAATAATAATAAAATATGCCTTTTATTGAACAGTTACAGCACCTTAAGGTTATCAGGGTTCTTTTTTTAAACTCAAATATAACTCAAAATCAATATAATATAATATAATATAATATAATATAATATAATATAATATATTATATTATATCAGTGTGTTGATAATATCATATGGTATGAGGCATGGAGTGCTGGTGTACGCGTGCCATTTTGCTTTTTGACTTCAACACTTAAACTTCCTGGGTTAACCAACTTGACCAGAAATACCATGCTATTTGACCAGTATCATCAAGATATGCTTGTGAGAAACGTAGCAGTACTAGACACTGAAATGGCACCGAAATAGCACCAAACCAGCATGAATCAGCTTAGACACCATGCAAATTGATGGCAGTTTTGTGGAATCATCATTACATGAACTGTCATTTTCAAGATGATGTCAGCTGTTTTACTTTAAATGCCTTTTCACTGTCACAATTATAATTGATTAGTAGTGTGTCAGAGCAGCTCGTGTCATTATGGATTTCTCTATTGGAATGATATGTGAAAGGATCAATTGATCTCTGTGACCTCTTTTTTTAGACATCATTCTGCATTCTCATCAGCCAAATAAAATACTGCCAATCAACAGATTATATTCAATGAGCCCTTATGAACTCATCACAGCAGGACAAACTTGACAACCACTCTGAGTTTCTCATCATAATCTGGGTAAAAGGTGACACTAGCTCAACTGCCAGGGTCGGAAAGATCCATTATAGACGCTGAGATTGTGTAACTTTTCAACTGGAATTTTACTGTTTGTGTCTTTTTCTTTTTCAAACATGGTCACCGACCCCCTATGTCGAACAGCTGGACAAATGTCTAAATAGGACGTGTAACTTGTGTTCCAATGTTCTTAAAGTTGTGACTCCTCTTTCCTTTCCTTTTTTCCAGAATACCCATTTTTATTAATATAATATAATATATAATGTTCAGAAAGTTGAGGTCAGTAAGTTTAAAGTTATTTATAGTTTAATGTAGTTAATTTCTAAATTATGGTATAAATTATTTCTAAAGAAGCCGCTTGGTCATATCTGCATTTATTTGATTAAAATACAGTAAAAACTGTAATATTTTAAAATAATATTACAAGTAAAAATTTTCAGCATCATTATTCCAGTGTTCAGTGTCACGTGATCTTTCAGAAATTAGTCTAGTATGTTGTTTACTTTATCCCCAAATAATTTTTTAGTTGCAACATGCATATAAAGACCAAACTATACATACAAATTCCCAGAATAAAATTACAATAACAACAAAAAAATTCCCCTACACTCATCATCACTGAGACCCCCCATTTTTTTAAAAACATTGGCATCCTTAGGCCCTGTCCACACGAAGCCAGCGCTTTCCCAATCCTATCTTTTTTTTTCCTCGTTTCAAGAAATATCTGCGTCCACACGAGATTACAAAAACGGACTAAAAAAGATGTAGTTTGCATGCCAGGCCAGTGTGTGGCGCTGTAATTCTGCCACAGAAATACACTAAAAACGGAGAAGAAGAGTTGTGGCTAGCAGGGGTATAGCAGTGGTCGGAGGTGAGGCAAAATCTCACAATAAAATAACAATAAATACATTTGCTACTTAACAGATGTGTTTTATTAATGCCTACACCTACCCCAACCCAAAACATACCCTTACAGGTATGCAGATACGTTAATTAAATGAGGCGATATTGATGTGTGCATGCCCAGTGCCCGTAGTTGTATCCCTTACCTCTTTCACCGTGCTGAACGTAGTGTGATGACATCACCGTTTCAGGAAATATAAGGATTCGCTGTACACACGAAAACGGAAGATGATCGTTTTCAGATTTATCCGTTTTGGGACCCGGTTTCGAAAAATATCGGATGCATGCTTCTAAAACGCCGGATCCGTGTCGACGAAACGCTGATACGGTACAAAATTTATACGTATACAGCTAAACGCGTCTCCGTGTGGACGGGGCCTTAAACTCCAACCTGATGGCAATCTCTCAAACTCTCTAAACAGAGAATGCCCATGGTCTGATATAATTTTCATGGCTTTGCTAAGGCATCTGGTTTGATAAATTCTAGGCCTTTCTGAAACTCTTTTGTTCCAACTGTGACATTTCCAAATCAACAGGTAATGTAAAAGGGCAAACACTTAACATTGATTTAATATTGAATAAATCTCTTAACATTAAGATGCTTACAATGAATGGCACTGTCTTCCTAAGGAAGTAAAATCTTTGCTGTCCTTTTTTGTTTACTGCTTCTTTTGCGGATTTTAGCTGATTTGCTGATAAAAATTTTTTAATCAATGCTGAAAACAGTTGTGCTTCTTAATATATTTGTGTAAACTGTGATACATTTTTTTCTGGACTCTTTGAATAGAAAGTTCCAAAGAATAGCATTTATTTGAAATAGAAATGTAACATTATGAATGTCTTTACTGTCACTTTTAATCAATTTAATAATACATCCTAAAATTAAATCAGCATATAAGTTCAGACACAGTCCTGGGCAAATTGTAAAAAATAAAAATAAAAACACTTCTTAACTTTGAAATGGCTGCCAGTTAAAAAACCCTCTGTAGTCTATACGGTCTCGTGAGGGAATCGTTTGAGCAAAACAGAGTGGGCTTATGCAGAAATGAGTAGACCACATTCATGAGTCCAGACCCTGAAAAAGGGAAATCAATCAATTCAGACTCTGACGTGGCAGCACAGCCTACCACACAACCATGAAAGGTTCAGATCTCTGTCATTTAAGCATATCGTCATGGCTTATCGATTCTCTTCTGCAGGGACGTGCACAGGATTTTTGAGGGGCAGTTGCTCTGACCTAAAAAAGGGAACCCCCCCCCACCCCCAACCGAAACCCCCCACCCCACCCCCACCCCCCATGATCTGTCCAATTACATATTATTGTTATTGCCATTATCATTATTATTTCAATGCCCCCTAGTGGTATTTATGTTCTGCTCAGGAAAAATATTATAGGTGGGGCTATTTTTTTGCAGGGGGGTCTGGGGGTTTCTCCCCCAAGAATTTTTTTTTATTTCGTAGATGTGATTTCCTGCATTTTGGTGCGTTTGAGGCCATTTCCCTTGCCTATACCAATAAAGAACTCAAACCAGTCAATACCAATAGTCTAATAAAAAAAGACAATATTAATTTAACTGCCATCAACAGTTTATGATCGTCCATTTGTTATACCTTTCCGACAACTTTAAGTCTCACTCGACAACCGCGACAATCTCCTTCTAGTGCCGCTCATGCAGGCTCAGCCAAGGCGGTTAGAAGGATTTTGGGGGCCCCAAGCAAAATGGACATGGCTAACTTTCTACAGATAAACGGGTAATGATTAAATTCTTTAAAAAACCATTTTTAAAACATCTATAAACATTACATAGATAGACAGACCAAATATTCCTAACACTTTGTTAAGGGTTACTAGTTGGTTTGTAAACTGTCTATAAACATTATCTGGATGGTTATTATGAAGTTGCAACAGATGACTATAATACCTGTTAAATAGTTAATAAACAGTAACAGTAAAACATGCGGGTTGTCCTGATACTGTACTTCAAAATGCAACAGTGTAAAAAATGCCACACAGAATAAAGTAACTGTTCAAGATCCATTGGTAACTTATAAAAATAATATCATATTTGCATAAACTGTTACTACCATATATCCCGACACTAGCACATTAAGATAAGCTATGAAAAAAATCATGTTCCTCTGCCTCTTTCTGGTTAAATAATGTTTATAATAATAGTTAATGCTATATTAACTATTCCAGGTTATTTATGCATTGCATAAAAATAGTTAGTATAGCATGCTATGCCACTTTCATCAAAACCTATTACAAAGCTAGCAATTTTATGTCATTAAATACGATAAACAGTTATTCTGGAACAGATCTGCGTCTTCCTTATCCCGTTAAAAAAACATATTACAGTAAGTAACCATATTCCATCCGTTCGAAAACAAAGTTGCACTAACTGTTCGTTACAAGCAGCATTTGCCGTCAGGTAACGTTAGCTAACATAAACATATTTTTGCTAGCCTACCTGCTGCAAAATTACACCATTTTTGTACAAATAAAGCTATTTTATATAGTGTAATTTATCACTTACCACTATCTTGTTTTTTCTCTTTTTTCTTTTCTGGCTTCCTAAAGCATAATTCTGCTTCATGATCGCCGAGGAGGTTTTGTATTTTGCCGGCAGCAGAGATTGCGTGGTTGGGTGGCTGTTGTCAGCGACGACTGAGAGGGCCCCCTTGAGGGGGATTCCGATAACAGTGTCAATGCACTTTACTGCATTGACTATCAAAGGGGCGCTCAAGCAGTTTGTCGCTGCATTTTATTCTTAACCTGTCGCTGTCTTGAGGCCCCAGGCCAGCTCGGTGCCCCAAGCAATTGCTTGACTTTCACTTTCGGACGGGTACCCGAATATGGAAGTGAACGAGGCTTTGCGATTTTTTTTTTGTATCTTGGCCTACGTGAAATTCTGCATCCATTGTACGATTTTTTTAATTTATTTTTTTCCACCTCGGAAGGACAACGTGAGTCGAGAAGGGCATGGGCAGTTGCCCGGGCAACCTGAGCAACCCCCCTGTGCACGTCCCTGCTCTTCTGTACATATTTAGAACATGTGAAAGATGTAGATTGCCTCACATGAACACAGTCTGACTAACTGATTATAGATATTTTAATCCTATAGAATATAATGTGACCTATGATATATCCATTGCACAAATGGTTCTTAATTGTGGGAAAGTGTTTCTAAGAAATACTATGGAAAAATACATATCCTAATTAAATTCATAATCAAAGCCTTAATCAATGTTTATATTCCTATATTATTATAATGATTCTTTCCCGTTATGATTTTGCTTTGTTTCTTGTTTTCTAAAGTGTATATTTGGTCTCTGAGGAGTGACTGAGGGTCTGGCCTAGAGATGTGTGATGTGTCACTAAATGCAACAAGGTGTCGTGTGTTTGGATTTTTGAGGCATCACACGCATCCAGAGTGCAGAAACAGTGTTTGCTCGCTCAGCCCGGCTTCCGGATATGAAATGGATTTTTTTCTTTCATTTAACTTATATTCTATTTTATTCCCTTTATATTTCCTTTTACTGAAACACTAAAGAGTCAAGATGAATATTGCCTGTACTACCATCTGTACCTCTCATTGAGAGAAAGCACATGTTATCAGTATGTTTTGGGGAACATTCTAGTTACTGAAGAACTGGAGCTTAATCAGCTCCAACCTTGGAGAGACTGTTTCTGTGTATGTGCGCAGTATTCTGTGTTACAGATCAGTGTTGAAAATGGACATCCTAAGAGATGAGTGGATTTGTGTTTCTGGGCAAGTTGGTGCCTGCTCCAGACCTGGAAGGTCCCTATGGGCCTAATTCCGGGGTGAAACATCTATGGAAACGTTCATTAGATTAACTGATGTGTGGAAATGTACCATGACTGTGCATTGTCTCAGAGCCAGAACCAGAGTCAGAATCAGAATCAGAACCATCCACATTGCAGTAATGATGTGGATAGACCTCGAAAACACTATAGCTGTTGGGACAATTGTATGTACGTTAGGGCGGGGGTGTGATGAGAGAAAATTCTCGTGGTGCCCCCGCGAGCACTTGGTGTCCTACGCGCAGCGCGTAATGCGCGTGGTGGTACAATGAATGAAATTGGTTTACTAAAAAGACACTCAAAATATTATTGTATCTGAACCACATAAAACATTTGATAAATCATGAAAATAGCACAATTTGGCATGTTTCACTGTCTTCAGAAATAAAACACACACAATTACCCAAACTGCTTACAAAATCTTTTAATAATATTTTGATAAAGGTCGTCGATTCTCAAAACTGTTAATTGGAGAGGCAGGCCTTCCGTTGTGTTTACCGTTACATTAATTTGACTGACAGTACAGGTGATTCGGGGGTTGCCTAGAAACATTAAAAAAACCCGCAGCACACTTCTCTTTTCTGAATGAAAAAACGCTTACCAAAAAAGGCAGTGCAGTGCGCCTCGCGTTTTCGAACCTTAAAAACGCGTTCTGTGATCGGGGCCTAAGGCTTGGATGCAGCTGCTCGGCCATGGAAACCCATTCCATGAAGCTTTCTACACACTAGGGATGCAACAATATAGTTTGTCCATGGTTCAATCCATACCTTGGTTTTTAACCACAGTTTTTGGTTCGGTTTTTTGCTATGGGTGACAGGAACAGAAAGAGGTCAAGGAGAGTGTTTTTATTGCAATACTCTTTCTTTATTTTACTTAAAAGACTTGCAAAACCTTACTTAAACTTAAAACTTTACTTAAAACCCTTGTACACATTCATTGTGTATTGTATAATATAAAACAAATATATATATAAAGATTTACAGTTGCAGCTCAGAGATATACCGTAGCATTTAAGTATGAAATTGAATGAATAATTGTAGGCTAAAATTAAAATTCTTGTCTTCAATATACAATATACATTGATTAAAAGCTACTGTATTAAAGTTTTTATTATTTTTTATTATTCAAGAGCAGTGAGTGATTTTCTCTTTGTATTTTGTTGTTTTATAAAATTAATTTTAGAGGTGAACTGTCCCTTTAATGACGTTCACTAGGCTGCACTGCGACTTTACTTTCACTTTAGACATAACCGACTGTGTTTATATATGTTAACCGTGTGTGTATTTGACAGTATTAGCGCAGTAAAAATACTTAGTCCAGTAATTACGTGTGTTTGATAGGATTTTAGTGTGCGCGCTCAGCGGATGTAAAACAAATGAAATGTTTACCCGGCAAGGCTTTAAAACACATGCAAATAATGAACTTTCGTGATTGTGAATAACTGTTCCGTGAGTATAAATCACCAGCTTGACAGCAGCATTTCAAGCATGGCTAAACATATTTGCTCATATCAGTGCGTAGATATGAATATTTAAAACAGAGAAATATAAATAATTAATTAAATGCAATAATTCACAAACGCGTATTGAACCGTGAATGCTGTATTGAAACGGTTTAATATTATATTGAGAATTATGGCATCCATTGTGGAACTATACACTGGTCTTCTTGAGTTAATCTGAAGGCCACATGAATTTGGGAGGTCTGTATTGACTCTGCAGAAAGTTGCCGACTTCTGCGCACTGTGCATCTCAGCATGCACTGACCCCGCTCTGTGATTTTACGTGGCCAACCACTTCATTGCTGAGTTGCTGTTGTTTCCAATTTTTTCCACTTTGTTATAATATCACTAACAGTTGACTGTGGGTAATGAGGAAATTTCACAAATGGACTTTATTGCACAGGTGACAACCTATCACAATACCATGCTTGAATTCACAATATATATATATTGTGATAGACTAATATACTGTTGTGTTTCTCACAGAAACCGATCGGTTTGTATCTTAAGACATCAATGTATCGTCAGGAGCAGCAGGGTTTTTGTGCACATTGCCTAAGCATGTTTTTTGTTTGTATGTTTAGCTCTCATAGAACCTTACCCATTCACATGATTATATGACTGGCACACAGCAACGGTTGGAGTTAAAAATCTTCATTTGTGTTCTACTGAAGAAACAAACACACTTAGGCCTACATGTTGGATGCACTGGGGGTAAGCAGATAAACATCTAGTTTTAATTTTTGGGTGAACTATCCTTTTAAGTGCGCACACAGAGACGAGAGAGGTATGTATCAACTTATTTTAGTTAAGGGAATAACATAGTTTAATATTAAAAAGCGGTGAAGTATCCCTTTAAGGCTGTTGGATATAGTGTATCAGAGGTAAAATATTATATACTGTAAGGTTTCCCACACAAACTGATCATTTCGTGTCTTAAGATGTCAATGTGTCATAGTTCATGTATTACCATTCACATGCATTATACGACTGACAGACTGCAACCTTTGAGTTAAAAATCTTAAAGGTGGGGTAAGTGATATCTGGTAACCATTGCTGATATTTCAAATCACCAAAACAAACACGCCCCTACCCCAAAAAGGGTCTCGGCCTAGCTTGACAAGCCAGACCCACATCAAGATGTTTGGTCTGGAAACTCCCCATAGACAGGGCTCAATCCGAGGGGCGGGATAAACGGTTGTCTTTCAAACTCCCTCTGCACGCGATAGGATAGCGCTACACCAACCAGAGCAACGAAGGTGAAACGGAGCTCATTGATAGATTAAACATTCGCCATATCCGGTCGGCAAAACTCCGAACACATCTTCCCTTGTTAAGAATAACTTCAGTGCCGTTCTTTGTTCTTTTCTCAGAGAAAGTCTTCCAGAATCGCAGTCAAAGCTGATTCGAAAGACCGCTGTTCGCCAGTTTCTGTGTTTACAGTTCTCTTCTCTCTTCTCACCATAGACACGCCCCTTACCTGCTGATTGGCTACAAGTTTGTTATTCCCCTCGGCCCGAGTCCTTTTTCTAAAACAGTTTTGAAATAACACTTACCCCACCTTTAATTTGTGTTCTTCTGAAGAAAGAAAGTCACCTATATCTTCGGGCTGCATGTTTTCAAGTTTTTCATTAACCGTTAACCGAGGCCCTTAGCGGTTAATACTCGGTTAACCATAGTGTGCGTCAGGGTTATTTTTAGCTTATTAATTTGACGACCACCATCTCCGTAGTGAACGCGCCTATAGAGAGAAATGCACATCATGGATTACACAATCAGAGAGTAGCCTATTTCTTTTCGTTTTAAATTGTTAAAAGACATTTCAAGTTTCTTAAGATCTATTTCATGTCTGCGAGGCGTACGCTGAGTTTCGTTAAATTAGGATGAGATGCGCTCCAGTTCACGAGCAATGCGAGTGGCCGCCTGCTCGATTAGAGCATGTAACGTTAGTAAAATATGCAGCCGAGAATGATTCACACAGACTCAGCGTTTGACTCGCGCGGCTGATGAGCCTCTCCCGGCAGAGATCAAGCATCTGTGGACTCGTCCCTTCAGCTCTGGCCATCTTGCTTTCAGTCCGCGATCAGCTTTTTTGTTTTCTTCTTTACAGTTAAAGTAACGTCTGCTTTTCTCTAGTCATTCACAAGTTTCTCACTTCAAACTTTCTTTCTTCTGATCCGTTATGCACAGCGCGCGCGGCTCCCGCTCTGCTTCTGCCCTAATGCGACTTTTAGTCCAGTGCGACGTATGTTATTTTCCTCTTCATGACGCATATTTTGACTGATGCGACTCATACTCCAGAGCAACTTATAGCCTGAAAAATGCGGTAAGCACTGCATTGCAATACTTGCATTTCGCCCCTTCACTCTCATTTTTAAAGTGCTCCCACGCTTTCTTTGCCCGCTTAGAAAGCTGGTCATGACTTCTTCTTGTGGATACTACCCTATGGATACTACAAATGTCTGGGAGCGCTCTGGCGGTCTCTAGGGGTGCAAACATATATTACAACTAAATTCAAGGCACGTCATTGACGCCACTTAACCGAGCAAAATGTTTCACTCGGTTACGCAATTTTTAACGGTTAATCGGTCAATCGGTTAACCATGGACACCCCTACAAGATAAACACCAAATTAAAATTTTGGGTAAAC
This sequence comes from Pseudorasbora parva, assembly GCF_024679245.1. Taxonomy (NCBI): domain Eukaryota; kingdom Metazoa; phylum Chordata; class Actinopteri; order Cypriniformes; family Gobionidae; genus Pseudorasbora; species Pseudorasbora parva. The sequence goes on along the minus strand of NC_090196.1, from coordinate 20,206,284 downwards.
TATTCCTTTAATGAATATCTTGGCAGCTATTTAGCTTTTTCAGCATGATTTAGATAAAAACAAACTTGTGTACTTAATAGCCCTCACCACTTATATTCCCTTTGAAACTAAAATAACTTTTGTGCTGTGCACCCATTCACTTTTTTCATGTATTTGTTTCATCCATTTTCCAAAATTACTAAAAAAGTATGAAACACAAAATGCATAAAGGACCTATAGCTTAAATATTCATCTTCCCAGCGCATTAAAGTACCCCTTTAATGATTTTTATAAAGTAAACATATTGTTAGTAATATTTACAGATGAACCGACGCAGGTTTATTTGATTATCCATGCATATTGAAAAAAGAAAATCATGTTAAAGTATCACTGTATCAAATATGATATGGTTCATCAGACTTTTGAGGAACATTTAGTTTTACATTTCACACTCATTTTGCACTAACAGTAAAAAACTACAGAGCTTTGATAATAAAACGAAGCATTTAATAACACTAATATTTTACATGTATACACAGACGTTTCATTGAAGCTTAGGTCATGAATATTTGTCCAAAAGTCATGGACATTTTTTGGTAAAAATGTGTATGAACCCTATTGATAAGACATTATTGTGAGATGTGACAATATTTATATGCATTTTGTGTAAGTAGTCTGTACTGTTCTGTTACCATAAATATCAGTATCGATACCAAATTGCATGTTTTTGGGCCTCTGAGTCAAATTTGAGTATGAGCTCCATATTCTCACTATATTATACTGAGAGCCATAAAGGCCTGATGTATTCACTATATGATACTCAACAAAAACGTATGCACCCACCCAAGTTTTTATTTTTTAAATAATATTTTGTTTAAAGGTTCAATAAACAGTGCCAATTATACTTTATGACTATATTTCATATACCCGGTTTAGTAGGTTTAAAATGTATTAATAAAAAAATAAAAAATACAACTATGAAACTGTATGTGCCTTTTCAATTTTTACTGTTTTCAGGTGTACATGCTATTTTTAATGGCCTTTTAAAAATGATACTTTTACCCCTCAAATTCCCACATATGAACAAGTCAAAAATGTAAAATTAGTTCTTAAATGAAAGATTTTTTGTTCTAAAAATGAGTAAAACTATATATATATATATATATATATATATATATATATATATATATATATATATATATATATATATATATATATATATATATATATATATATATATATATATATATATAAAATGGCTAACACTGAACAGTAGAATTAGCATTGAATGTTGCGACCTAAAGTATAACCTTAAAGTATAGTCTTACTGTAAAGGTACAGTAACAAAAGGTCATGTAAATGAACATTTTTGAGAAACCTGGATTTATATGAATTGTTGAAATAAATTTGAATGAATAATTTAGATTAGATTGATACTCCAACAAAATAAAATAAAAATTGTAATTATTTTACATCCCTTCATATTTTACTTTTCTATTGTATAACTACATCATATATATTATCATATAACTACGGTATATTAACACATACTGCAGTTTGTCCAGCAGATGGCAGCATGTGTCATCTTATGCACCACAGAAAATTCCTGACATCATCAACCTTGGGGCAGAAATATCCATGGTAACCCATGAATGAATTCACACAGTTTACTGTAATGAACCCAAAGAAAAGACACCGCTCCTATTATCACATGAATGCCTAAATATTAGGAATGGCGAATATTTAACATCATATAGGGCTCAAGATTTTGGCTGGTTCATGGTGCAGTTAGCCTCTGCTGGAAAGTGCTGCAACTACACCATTCTGTCTTTCACCTGGTCACCACAATGGCCTCTGAATGAACACAACATCTGTTCTTAATCTCTAGTACAGTTATATGTCCAACAGGAAGGGACTGATAACATGTCTGTTCAACCGAATCAGGCCGATTAGCTTCCTGTGAACACAGAGTAGACAGTCAATAGTGACACACTAGGGTCACTGGCCACTGGCTTTTAATGACATGCTGAGAGGAAGCAGGATTAGAGCGGGATGATGTCATCCCTGCCACCAGCAACTGTGCCCTGAATCACATTTCTATTACTCTGTGGTGGCTTATTAAGAAAAGCCGTTGCCATTTTAATGTCAAAGAGACGCAGAGAAAGACTGTTTGTATGTGACAAAAAAACGAGGGGATATAGTGTACCGATATCCTCGTTATGAATCATACAGTGGATGGCTGAATTTATATTTTTTCATGCAGCAAGAATGCACAATTCATTCATTCAAGTCTCAGTATAACTTCTCAAAGACACAATAGATTCCAATACATCTGTGTTACATTACATCCGTGTTAGGATCACTTTATGACTCACATTTTTTGTAAAGTTTCATATTGGTTATGAATATATGTCACTTTGACCTGCAACCAAATGGACTTTTTTCTCATCTCATTCTCATCTCAGCATGAATGAAAGCTTGGTTCTGATTGTTCTTTTTTTAATAGGTCTGTATCTGAGTGAACAATCTCAGCTGTTTCTGTACAGCTAGAGTTTATAAAGTAAGGGTTTAGAGAACATATTTTCACTAATATATTATAATAGAATATATCATTCAGCCACTGTATTGCCAGTTTAGGCTCGTTCAAGAACAAAAACAAATACGATAACTATAACAATAACAATAAAGCTCAAAGAAAATCCTTATAGTTCTGAGAATAGCGGAGTCCGCACCACCACAACTATAACATCACAGAGAAGCAATATCCCAGCTAACAATATTTGGTTCCCAGAACGTTCTGGGAATGTTCCTATAACATGTATATATAAAATTGTTTTTGGTTAACCAGGAGAGTTTTTGTTACAGAAATAGAATGTTTTTTTAGGTTTGCAGAACGTTCCTCTATCTACCTAGCCTGACGTGGTCATACTCAATTCTAGTCAGAATATGAGTCTGATACTGCTCCATTGGGCTGTGATTATAGAGCGTGTTTCAACCGAACCAGGAAAGACATCAATTGGACAGGCCTACAACCAATCAGAGCAACGAAGCGACGCATTGTCAAATGTCAACAGACAGAGCGCAATACTGTGTTGCCAAGTCCGCGTTTTTTTCCGCGTTTGTTTTATATGTTCAAGGGTTGAGCGACTATTATGTGATATATAGACCCATGAGTGCGAATTTTAGCAAGCAATCTTGCCAAAATAACACATTTTACCCCCCAAACACCATTTTTCCCCCGTAGAACCCCCCGAGAAGCTATTGTTTAAAGGCTAGTAGTTGGCAGATTTTGTTGTAAAAACTTGGCAACCCTGTCTGCATGCGCGCTGGAGGTGTTTTAAAAAAATAAACATGGTACCATGATACACGGAGTACTTACCCAACATGATCATCATCTTTGTGAGAAATAGTGAAGGTGAATGCATATACAAACAAGCTCTCCGTTTAGGATTCGAGTAAATATAATCCAAGCCCCTTTGATGACGTGCATGATTACTTTACTGTTGATCATCAGGCCGTCATCGTCTAAAGCCCGCCCTAATGATTTCATTGGTCCGAACAGTTTCTGTTCGGGGATAATTACTCCTCTATGGAGCGATGCCAGACCGAATAGCCCGACCTAAAAATGTTGTGGCTAAGTTCGGCTGGCATCCAGGCTACTATCTACCTGAAAAATTCCCAGAATGTCAAAAATAACCTACATGGAACGTTCTGGGAAGGTTCTCTTTAGGTTGCAACAAAAAAAAAAAGATGGAGAGAGAACAGATTGTTCCTAGAATGTTTGTTTTTTTGTCCTCAGCCCCCGACACCCCCTTATCTCTCCTTCCCCCCCAAACCAAAAAAATGGGAACGTTAGGGGAACATTCTGTGTTTGCTGGGATACACTATTTTGCCTGATTTTAAAAGCCTTGGGCATATAAATGAAGCATGCTCTTATAATAAAAAGAACATTATCATCTGTGTGGATGCTGGTTATCATTTATATTTATTATTCTTGTATGTATGAATGGCCCTTTACAGCATATTTTGCTTCCAGTCAATGCCATTGTTCGTCTCACACAATGCAACACAGGAGTGGCGTTTTGTTCCTGAATGAATCAGTGTTTTTGAACAAATCTGTTGAGTGACTGGTTCAATAACTCACTCATAAAGGCAGTTCTATGAAAGAATCAGTTTTGGCATAGTAATATAAATGTCCAAAATCCCCTCCTCTAATGCAAAGCGAATAGTCAATCAAATTTGAAAATAGTTATGTATTAATACAATGGTCATTATTACAATAATCTACTTTTTATAAACTGTAGTCTTGATGGCTGATTCAGTCAGGGATTTAATTCAAATTCTCTCAACTTTATCTTTGTTTCATCCATTAGTTTTCTTTTATTGTCTCTCTGCTTTCATTATCCACAAGCTTTCATTTATCCTTCGTTCCTTTGATTCGTCTGCCACACTCTATGCTAATATCTGTTGAATCCATTAGGTATTATTTTTAGCTCTGCTTTACAAAGGAGGCAAATGCGGTCTAAATCTAGATGCCTTCTTTCACACACACTCTCTTTTCCATTGGCTTTCTCTTTCTCTCTAGGTTTGAGCGAAATGCATACTTTAAGAATTGGCTTCCTTTATGGAAAGTGTTGGAAATTCAATTTACACGTCACACAGGAATATATATATTTTTTTGATGTTTTTCAAAGAAGCTTCTAATGCTCACCAATTTATTTGATCAAAAATAACACTATATAATTAAATATTATTACAATTTAAAGAGGTGATTTCTATGTGAATATATTTACAAATATAATTTATTCCTGGGATAGCCAAGCTGAATTTTCAGTGGCAAATGATCACTCAGAAATCATTCTAATATGATGATTAAGGTACATTTAAACATTATCAATAAGAACAGTTGTGCTGCTTGATATTTTTGTTGAAACTGTGATGCTATGAACACTTTTTTTTCAGCAAGGACACATTACACTGATTAAAAGTGGCAGTAAAGTCATTATATTGCAATTGATTTTCAAACTGTTCTTTCTGTTCATCAAAGAATCCCAAAAAATGTGTTACGTTTTCTATAAAACACTAAGCCAGTCAACCAGATGGATAAGGATTTTGGTCCCACGTTATATTAGATGGCCTTAACTACTAGTACAATGTACTGTATACCGTATGGCTAAACACTGATATTGAAGTGGGATATGGGTAAAGCTAGGGAAAACCAGGAGTGCCACTTTCAAACCGGAAGTACCACCCATAATCTAAAATAGATTTGTTAGGAAAAACGTGGTTAGACTTTTATAGATTCAGTTCTGCATCCTGTTTGCTACCTTAATTCAAATGTGTCTTGTGAATGGCACACAACCATGCCTTTACTCACACCTTTTCATTCACAATGCGACTCTCACACGCATGCTGCGGTATATGAACCTCCCCTTCCCCCCTCCGGCTGACTTTTTCCTGAATGGATGCTGAAGCTCAGGGACCGGCAGCCTCCCCGCTGCGGCTGTGGCTCAGCTCTCTGATGGAGGAGAGAGAGGGATGCTGGAGGTATTAGTGGCTTCTGTCGCCATTACATGTGCAAGCTTGAAACATCCAGCCTCCCATTCGATTGGAAGGGGAGGGTATAAGGGAACTCTGTCATTCACACTCACCCTGCCTGAGGATTACAGCCCATAATCTGCACGGCAACAGCCCTGCTCTCTCTCTCTCACTGAGATGATGGAAGGAAAGAGGGAGGGTGGAAGAGAAGAGATAGAAAGAAGAGATGAGATTAAGAATGGCTGCTGATTCATTCATAATTTCCTTTCTATTCACATTCCCGGCCTGCACTGGGTGGGGTAGGAGGGGGAGGGGGGGTGGCTGGCGGCAAAAACTGAGCATCACATGAAGATGAAGGAGGACGAGCACAGCTTCATCCATCCATACCCCCATCTTCATCAGTGGTGAGGAAGAGGAGGGAGCTAATGACGTCATTGCAAAGGCACCGCAGTACAAAGGCAAAGTTGCAATGGAATACAGACGTGCACTCGTCATCCCACAAATTGACGCTGGTCTGCAAAAATGGATATGAATGTTCTAAAGTTGTGGATTTAAATGGGCTGAAAACGTTTTCAAATCATTCGTAGGACAGTAGGGTGATATTAACTGTGGAAAGTCTTTCCATACGCAAGTGTATTTTATTAGGACCGGTTGTTTCGGGAAAAGGGGGGCAGAGCGCATGCCAGTGCAGTGGCTCGGGCTTAACGTAAGCATGATGATGTCATTGATTCAGGAGCACAGAGGACTAGGTGCAGGATGATTTTTATTTTTTTGGCGCTGTAGTTGTCAGGAAAGACGGTGCTAACAAAGAAAATTCTGGAAGAGGTGCACACACTCCAAAAGACAAACTCTAGCATGATTTTGTCTGACATTGCAATACAAATCTACTTTATGTTGTGCCATTGAGGTAGAGACAACTGCTAAAACTCTTTCAAGAATGGATAGATGCGCCATAGAGGAATCCGTTCCTCAGGAAGGTTCAGTTCAAATGAACAGCATCGATGATGTCATAAAGCTTTTCAAATAGTGGGTCAAGGTTGGACACGTTTGGTAGATGCCGTAACTATACCATATCACATAGTCTTTCTCCATTGACAAATATTCAAAAGTAACTGTGTATTAAGATTTTTTTGTGCAAAAAATAACCTATGGAGAGTACAGTAGTAATGTTAAGGCTTCATTATTATCAGAATCATCAATGGTGCATGAGGACAGATAAACCTCTTCCCAATTTTACAGAACAGGCATTTGACTGGTCTATCCTCCTCTGACCCAGAATAACATCCCTTTGAAAATGAGGTCAGCACCCCCTCCGTCTCATAAAAATAAAAAAATAATAACGAAAGAAGATTTCGAACGGGGGAGTGTAAAGAGAGAGAGAGAGAGAGAGAGAGAGAGAGAGAGAGAGAGAGAGAGAGAGAGAGAGAGAGAGAGAGAGAGAGAGACACAAAATGAATCATGCCAGGATGACTAATGTCTTGCATAACTGCCTGAGAATCCCTCCTAGTGTTTATCAATGGGCGGTGGGCTGGCTGGATTTCATAACCCTCCCACATTCTCTTCAAAAAGATCAAAACCTGTGAATATTCACAGCCGCCAGTCATCACAAGCCACCATAGGTAAACCGCACTGCGCCGTTGAAAGCAAACTTTCTGTTTTTAAAAGAGAAACGCTGGGTGAATGTTGCATTATTGTCGTCTATTGACATAATAATTAGAGGGAACTTTAAACTCTGACCTCTTGTCAATATATTTCAACTTTCATTTGTCCTCTCAAATGTATGCTTATTATTATTAATGAACTCTTTTGTTCACTTGAAAATAGGAACGACGTGGCCTGGCTTCGAAGGGATTCCTCAAGGATGTCATGTCTGACACAATCAAACTGCGTGCCCCTTTTTTTTTGTCCTACTTTGTTTGCGATGGAGAATCCAGCTTTCTTCTGCTTTGACGTCATCAGCCATATCTGGCCTATATTATATTCACTCCCTCTCCTCAGGTTCCCCCCAGAGAGTTTGTTATTCCACTCAACCAAAATAAATTGCCTATGAAACCGGATGAATCAGTCAACCCCCTCTTCCCTCCTCCCTATTCCCATTCCATCCTTTTTTACTCAGTATTACGTATTTGAAGGGAGTCTCAATGCGTCTTTCATATCTCTTCTCCTTTTTTTTTTTCTTTCTCAAAGTGGGGCATTTCTTCCAGCACCCACTCTGTTTGCTCTTTTTAGCATCTTGCTGCTTTCCGGTTGTCACGCCTTATTTTGAGTCATGAGTCGTGTTGTTAGCGAAGTTAGCAGGAGTTTGAGGATGATGTGCTGACAGCAGAAGAGTTGAATCATCTGGAATCATCTTGGGGAGGCTGCTTCCACAAGGACTGCATTTTAAGAATAAAATGACCATAAAAGTGGCATATAAAAACATCAGGAAGCATTTTTGAAGTGGTATAATAGTCCAGTTGCATTATTTGCATATGCAGAAAGTGCTTACTAGACCAAACAAAACTTGACTGAAGTGAACCAGAAACAGCTGAGTCCCAGTTCAGAGGCTGAATTCTTTCAAAGGCTGCATTCATAGGCCGATTGTGTCACAGTGGCACGATGAAGGCTGTTCCAATTCGAATGCTTCTTCAAATACTGCCTCAAAACGCATCCTTTGTTTCCAGGGCTATGAAAGAGACAACAGAATGATCTTTCGGGGCCTAGTCGTTGAAGTCCACGTCCTTCGATGTAGCCTCTAAATTAGGACACAGCTAATGTGGTATCCTCATGGAGAATCCTCTCCACCTTCTGTCAGTTCTTGTTAGCGCTATGCTAAGCTAATAGGCTAAGCTATTCATGGGCTAACCAAAGGCTAACTGAAAATATCTATATATATTTTTTCATCGAAGGTGCTAGTGTCATAGAAGATCTCTCTTTCTAGATGGTTGATTATTGTGATATCTTGTTCTAATTTAGCCTGACAAGCCAGACCGACATCAAGATGTTTGGTCTGGAAACTCACCATTGACAGGGCTCAATCCGAGGGGCAGATAAACGGTTGTCTTTCAAACTCCCTCTACACTTCGTGCACGCAATTGGATAAAGCTACAACCAACCAGAGCAGCAAAAGGTGAAACAGAGCTCATTGACAGATTAAACATTCGCCATATACAGTTGGCAAAACTCAGAACACATCTTCCCTTCTTAAGAACAACTTCAGTGCCGTTCTTTGTTATTTTCTCAGAGAAAAGTTTAACTGCAAGTCTTCCAGAGTCGCAGTCAAAGCTGATTCGAAAGACCGCCGTTCCCAGTTTCTGTGTTTATTAGAAGAACTCGGCCTTCATTATATTAAGCCCCGCCCACTGACTCTATACACAATGTGATTGGCCCGACCAGAGTTTGGCGTTTACAGCTCAGAAATAAATCGAGAGTTGCTAGACGACACTCGCGGCAAATTAGATTTGCTGCCGCTAGGGTGCGTCTAGATTTCTAGGCTAGTTCTAATTAATAGAAAGTGCTTTTCTTAACCAGTTAGCGTTATACAGCAACATGAAAACAAAAAAAGGAAATGTTTCATTTTGACCAATGTAGCTTCACGGTACCTGTAACTTCTATAATTTTTTATAATACACTCAACAGAAAGATAAATCCATCCACTCCTAAATGTTTACAACAACCCAGAGGTCCAGTCTGTAGAGGTGTGGGAACCGATGGGATGAGAGAAGAACCTAGGTGTTTACGGAGCCAGCAGGTCAATAGCGGATGGAAGGAATGCCTTTGATGCAAGCTTTACTGGAGGAGTGTAATATTTCCCTCACAAATCCTAAACAAAGACAAGGAGCTGACGCCACCCACTTCATTTTATCTGTCCATCATTTCCAGAAAAGGAAAAAAGGGTCATCTAGTCAGATAAAGTTCAGGATTGTTCTTGATTCTGTGACGATGACGGTAAGATGGTTGGCATGGTTTCTGTTTCTCTAGCAGAATTCACACATGAAAGTGAAGTTGTAGGCGGTTTGAGGTGGCTGAGGCCTTAAAATCCTTCAGGGCAGCCAGTGACAGGAACACTGAGCCCAGACTAAGAATAAAACCTCACACTCTCTTCCTAATCTCACATGTTTCAGAATGTGGGAATGTGTGTCATCTGAAAGTGTAAGGAACAAACAATAAAACAAAACTTACACCTGAGTTTGTTGTGTTAGAGGCTAATGCAAAAGTCTGCGTATGCAACTACATAGCAATGTAGTTCAATAGTTAAAATCTAAAAAATTGATAGGGTTCAGCATATGTGCCTCTTATTTGAAAAATTGTAAATGTGTGAATTATTATTATTTATTTTTTTAAACTCAGACTCTGTAGTCAAGGCATGATTCATTTTCAAAAGTGTTTAATCCCATTTTCCTGTTAATAAACTAGCTAGTGAAATATAAGACAGCAAACTTTGAAATTAATTGTTTTAAAAAAGGTTTTAAAAAAACACTCCTCGGCTTCCATTGGTCAAACAACCAGATAGCCCCGCCCCAGACCTACCATTGGTTGAATTAATGTTGTTGTCTGACAAACAGATTGCACAGTTCCAAATAGGTTCTTCTAATGGTGCAGAAATTACACTTAAAACTGTTTTTGTTGTGAATCACCTTAGCTAGTCTGAGTAGAAAGAGCCAATGTGGAAGCATGCAATCACTGGTGCTTTAAAATGCAAAAAAGATTTACATTATTAATGTGCATTTGGTAAGTGGTGCGAGCTTAGTGTGCATTATCCAGTATGATGTCATGACACGTGTAGTGAAGCTCTCACAAGGGGGCTCATAAAATCTTTCGGTATGAAATCATCTTATCAAAAATGAAGCAGACGAGGGGAATATTGGAGAAACAGATTTAAATGCAGCTCCTTTGCCTATGATGTCAGAATTTTCTAAGGCTTTAGAGAGCGAGAGAGAGAGCGAATAAACACAGGTTATAACCTGAAGTATTCATTAGAATATTACAATTTTAATGTGCAGTGTGGCTACACTATATTTTATTCATTCTCAGTGTGTTGTGTTTACTCATTTTTCATGCTGATGTAAACGCAAATGAGATAGTCAAGTATATTTGGCCATTTTGTTCATGCTTTGGCTGAATGACTAAGTCTTGTGTTCAGTAGCTTATCTTCTTCCCACTGCCTCAGTATCCGGGAGAAGCCTGTTTGATTAAATTATGATGTGTTCATGCTCCAGTTTAAGTCCCAATCAGTGGAAAGCATTTAATGATTCAGGAAGGATGTTTTCTATTTGGTTTTAACCTGGTGATTCCAGCGGCCGGGTTACACAAGAACGTATTGATTGGCTCTCTGTCCGGGATAACACAAGTGCTGATTCTGCTGAAAATTTTTTTTTTTTATATGACATATACATAATACATACAATATACACAACACACTTTAATACTGTTGTATTTATAAAGTTAGGGAATTCGACAGTGTTAGAAAAGCACGGCTGTGGATGAGCTCATGCAAGTTAAAATTTTAAATACATTTTATTTAAATGGATAAAAATAAACTTAAAAATATAGAGCAACATAGTGAAATATACAGTCATTGTAATATACATCGATCAGGCATAACATTATGACAGGTGAAGTGTATAACACTGATTATCTCTTCATCACAGCACTTGTTAGTGGGTGGGATACATTAGACAGGAAGTGAACATTTTGTCCTTAAAGTTGATGTTTAAGGATTTGAGCGAGTTTGACAAGCCAAATTGTGAAGGCTATAGACGACTGGGAATTATTAAAACTGCAGCTCTTGTGGGGTGTTCCCGGTCTGCAGTGGTCAGTATCTATCAAAAGTGGTCCAAGGAAGGAACAGAGGTAAACCGGCGACAGGGTCATGGGTGGCCAAGGCTCATTGATGCACGTGGGGAGCGAAGGCTGGCCCGTGTGCTCCGATCAAACAGACGAGCTACTGTTGCTCAAATTGATCAAGAAGTTAATACTGGTTCTGATAGAAAGCTGTCGGAATACACTGTGCATCGCGGTTTGTGCCATATTAGGCTGCATAGCCATAGACAGGGTGTCCATGTTGACCCATCCACCTCCGAAAGCTTCAACAGTGGGCACGTGAGCATTAGAACTGGACCCAAAGCAATGGAAGAAGGTGACCTGGTCTGATGTGGTCTCCGTGTGCATTGCTTACCTGGGGAACACATGGGACCAGCATGAACTTTAGGAAGAGGCAGTGTGGTGCTTTGGGCAATGTTCTGCTGGGAAACCTTGGGACCTGCCATCCATGTGGATGTTACTTTGACACGTACCAACTATAAGCATTGTTGCAGAACATCCACAGCCTTTCATGGAAATGGTATTCCCTGGTGGCTGAGGCTCTTTCAGTAGGATAATGCTAAAACATGTAAGGTGTTGAGGTGTTGAATTCAAAGATATCCATAATAAAGGCTAGATGTCTCGTGCGCGCTGTTGGGCATCGGAGGTCCCTTTAGACTCCGGCTAAAATATTGTTTTTTTTTACACAAGCTGCACGATTAAGTCGTTTATCGAAACGAAAAGCTGCAATTTCAACGTGTTAAAGCATCCAGATTTGTAGCCATGTTAATAACGTTTGTAAGAAACCAAACCATGTGTAAATCCGTCAAGATTTCAGCGAGATAAGAGTATTTATGTTCGTACAGATCACTCACCTTACATCAGGTTCCACAGAGCCCAACAGAAAGCTTGCCTGTGACAAGATGGCCGCCGGTGATGACGATGGTGACTCCGCCGTAAGACATCTAGCCTTTATTATGGATATGTATGGTTGAATTGACCTCCAAATTCCCCACATCTCAATCGAAATGAGCATCTGTGGGATATGCTGAACAAACAAGATCCATGCCCCACCTTGCAGCTTACAGGACTTAAAAGATCTGCTGCTAACATCTTGGTGCCAGATACCACACCACAATTTCAGGGGTCAATGGTTCAGGGCTGTTTTGGCAGAAAAAGGGGGACCAGCACAATATCGTATACGGTATGAAAAACAAAGTGCAAGAATATGAAATAATGTTGCAACGTTGCAAATGTGAGATATAAAGTTGAAGTAACCTTATTTAATTTTTTTATTTTAAAATCTGGTTCGGGCAAGGGCTTCCATAAAATTCTGCTTGGATAATCTGTGATTAACCAGATTCCACAATCTGAGTTTGTCTGATAGGGTCAATAAGGAAAGATTCAGCTGTACTTGTTTTGAGCTCCCAGACAGGATGAAACTTGAGGCTTTAGCACACACCTCTCTAGATCACTGCCACAAACGTGGAGCTCATCTGCAAGTCTTACCACGGCATATCTCATCTTAGATGTGCGACATGAGACTGGCACGTCACCTCCTGCCTGCTTAGGTGCACCCGATGCTGTTTCACGCCCCGTTGCGTACTAAAGACAAACAACCATGGATCCTTGAGTCAGTGAAGACAAAACACATCAGCCTCCCCAAATACAGTCACCACCACAGTACTCTTGTTAAAGATTCAAGTGTTTTCACTGTGTACTGGGCCAAACCTTCAAAGGGAGTAAATAATGCATGCCACTCAATGCATGTGCTCCTAGAGAAACTCTTAGCATGTGTGCAGAAGTCACATTGATCCTTCTTGGCTTTTTGTAGTTTCTATCTCGCACTACTTGATCAGAAAGTGAGGTGAACATCTTTCCAATTCCATATTTATTGCAAGTCTGCCACTCTTGTTAAGTGAAACATGATATTCCAGTGACTCTCGTGTGAGGGAACAGGATGTTCTGCTTTACGGTGACAAATGTTCTATTTCTGCACTCAACCATTAAACTTTCTCTGGTGGCCTTTTAGTAAACTTTAATTTTTTTGCCAATATGGATGTAGAAGCTGGTGGGTAATGGGAAATTATTGCTGGATCAGAGCTGAGGGCGATTTAGCATGAAAGGGAGTAAACGGCTCCCAGTGGAGCAATGACTGGCAGTAGCCACATGGTGTCATAAGTTTTGTTATGGTGTCATCTGAGCATAAGTTCCTTCCTCTTTGTCAAACAGTCCAACCCCAGCCCTCCCTTTGTCACCAACAGCCGCAGACCACATCCTGAACTCTGGTTTAGCACTCTTCCTACTCATATGACTGCTATTCCACTTTAGACACTCGTGTACGAAGCGCTGTGACCTTTGCTATATCAAAACCGAGTCAGCGGACTGTACAACTGCGTTACACGCCAAAAGTAACACATTAACCAGACCAGTCTCACAATTTCAGGGTCATATTTAGCCGATAAATTGAAATAAATTTGGCACATTTCCACTTACATGATTATTACTGTTACTGATATATTTGCATTTACAGTAATAATAGTTTAACAGGGAATGTTCTCAAATTGTCATGAACAAATTAAATGCAGCAAAAAGATAAATAACAATAACATTTGATAAAAATAAACAAATGTAATACAGATGTATTGTGATTAGTGAATGTTTTGATTAACGTTAACTAAGATTAAGAAATGCTGTAGAAGTATTGTTAATTCTTAGTTAATGTTAACTAAAGTAGTTAGCTAATATTGTGACGTGTTACCATTATTGTTTTATATATGAATAAATAAATAAAAACTAAGTGTATGATTTGGGCAGTGTTTTATCCGAGTTTTATCTTGTGCAGGGGGCACGATGGATTATTTGACACCCTTTGTGCAACACTGAAAGGAAAAGACCTGAACAGTTTACTGAGCACGGCACGGCTGTTTTAAACTCATCAATATTTAAGCAGGTCGGCTTTCTGCTTCTCTCTCTCTCTCTCTCTCTCTCTCTCTCTCTCTCTCTCTCTCTCTCTCTCTCTCTCTCTCTCTCTCTCTCTCTCTCTCTCTCTCTCTCTCTCTCTCTCTCTCTCTCTCTCTCCCTCAGTTGAGTGAAGGTAATTCTTGCATAATTTGACTTTAATGCATTCTTAGCTCAGCAACAAGAACACAGAACAGCCAACGCGAAAAAGAAGTATTCACTTCAACATCAACTATGCGATAAAAACATTCAGTTGTGTATGGCTATGAGTGTATTGTCACCAATTAGACTGGAACTGACTGAACGAATGCGCTACTGTCACTTCCTGTTTAGAGCTTGTGTGGTCGTCAAGTGCAAACCTCTTTACCTCCTACCCAGATCAAAAGGTTCAAAGCGACACATGTGCCCTGCATCTATTCCTTATCATGTGCGACGCTTCCCCCTCCTCAGGAGCAACCTTTTGAACTGCCTCTTCAAAACTCCTGTCTTGAGTGTCAGTCATCAAGGCACGACCAGAACACAGTGGAATTTTTACAACAGGATATAATTATGCTGAAGGAGAAGTGTGTGTCTGTCGGTTTGTGGGAGGAGACAGAGGTTTGACCCTCGATTGAAAGGTCAAATGGCACCCCGACAGGAAGATTAGGTGTGCCATTTGTTTTGTTATTTAGAAGGGAATTGCCTCAGTCATTGTTGAATTCTTCCATTCTCTCTGTTCTGACTCTCTTCATTCGTAACTTGTTGACAAATGACTTAATGTGTAAGATGTTCACGGTAATTCATTAATAATGTCTAAACCAATGAATCACCTTACAAAAGATCACTTCACCGTTAAGCATTGATGTAACACAATGAAACCTAAATAGAGGTCATACAAGACCAAACCCTGTCAGGCAGTACAACCCAGTCTGCAGTTGTAAAGTAGGTTCTTCCCTCTCTGTGAAAGCTAATGAATAGCGGCATTTATCTGGTGGTCATGTGGACCTCAGCATAAAACAGTTGCAGTTATATCTGGCCTCCCCTTTATATCTCATGATACCATTTGTACAGAGGATGAGGAAGCAGGGAGAAGCGTGAGAGAGAAACATTCTCTGGGATGATTTATTTTTAGTTCATGTCAAACTGTTTATGCTCTCAGTTTGTTGCCTGAAACGATTGCTCTCACAAGGACGAACGAGATGTTGGAAAATGCAGCATGACTATGGGTTTGTGTTCTAACCGATACACAAAAACCATTGATCAGTCCACAATAAATGCAAAACTGTTCTGTGGTTTGTGTCATGCGGTTCTGTTGACGGTTCTTGCAGTTGCAGTGGTGTGGACGGAACATTGTGCAAAAGTACAAGAGAGATTCTCAAAGGAATGACTCTTATCTGGTTAAAAATCATGCAGTGCAACCGGTGTAGTCCACCTTAGATCGAATGACGTTGGTTATTTGAGTAAAGCAAAAACAAATAGAGCAACCAGAGTACTGACTCCCAATCGAAAGACTCTTATGAGTCGGTCCTTTTAGTGAATCAAAAACATAAAGCAAAACTGCTGCAGTTGGTTGACTCCTGATCGAATGATTCTGATGAGTCAGTTCTTTTTAGTTAATCAAAAATATAAGCGAAACTGGTGAAGTCGGATGACTCCTGAATGAATGACTCTTATGAGCAAGTTTGGTTTAGTGAATCAAAAACATTTAGCAAACCGGTGTAGCTGATTGACTTTTATGAGTTGGTTGTTTTAGTGAATACTGGTGTAGTCAGTTGACTTCTGATTGAATGACTCTTATTCAAGCAAGGGTAGTCAGAGTCATTGAATCAGGAGTCAACAGACAACACTGGTTGCACTATTTGTTTTTCAGTTGACTCCCGATCGAATAGCTCTTATGAGCTGGCTCTTTTTAGTGAATCAAAAACATAAATCGAAAACAGTGTAGTCGGTTGACTCCCTATCGAATGACTCTGATGAGTCAGTTATTTTTAGTAAATCAAAAACATTTAGCAAACCGGTGTAGCCAAATTGACTCCTGAACGAATGACTCTTAGGAGTCAGTTCTATTAATGAAGCAAAAACATAACGGTGTAGTCAGTTGACTCCTGATCGAATGACTCTTATTCAAGCAATTGTAGTCAGATTCATTCGACCAGGAGTCAACAGTCAACACTGGTTGCTCTATTTGTTTTTCAGTTGACTCATGATCGAATGACTTTTATGAGCCGGCTCTTTTTAGTGAATCAAAAACATAAATCGAAAACGGTGTAGTCCACCTCCCGAATAAACGACTTTTATGAACTGTTTCTTTTTAGTGAATGAAAAATACAACGCAACCACAGTAGTGTGATTCCTGAATGAATGTCTGTTATAATAAGTCCGTTTTTTTGTTTTTTTTTGTGAATCAAAAACCTAAAACTAACCATGAGACTTAAAATAGTTACTGTCTGGCTTCATATCACAACGAAACATGCGTTTTGTCCATATTTTATATATATTACTGAATAAAATATGTTACCACATTTTTTGTTTGTTTAGTAGGCCTATTGTTGGTGAGGCCAATTATTAGATTGCATTTAACATAAAAATAAATTCAGTTTAAAAAAATTTTTTTTTTCAATTATCTAATTTCTTTATTCTGAATATACAATCCTTAGTTACTAAAAAAAATTTAATAAAGCGTTTTATTAAAAAACCCATTGTAAAGAAAAAAGAAAGGACATTTAGTGGTTTAATTGTATAGCATGATGTTGATAATGGGGAATCCACAGTATTCCACCTATATAACCACAACAAATCAAGTCAAGGTTTTCCCATAACACACTCCAGGGTTATTTCCACCATGAAGGAATCCGGCTCAACCCTTTAACTTCACATTGATCAAACCTGAAAAGACCTTTGTCATGTGACCAAACAGTCATTGTTCTGCGCCAGGTGTACGTCCTCCTGAGAGCTCGACAAGAGCTAGCTCACCCGGTTCACGTCCGGCAGAGCAGAAAAAAAGACTTGACAGCACCTGTTTGTGAAGGTGTGTCATCGCTTCTCTGAAAGTCTGATTGTTGTGATTGTGGGTTAGATCCAACACCTACAAGACTAAACCTGCCACCACTCCCTGTTGAATAAATACCTTATTCAAACATATGTAATCATTTGGTGTTTCCTTTGATTCGTTCATGAGTGAACAGATATAAGTGATCAACTTTTCCATTTACAAGACAAATAAAATTAAGTCATGGTCATTTCCTAATACAAAAACCAGCCTCGTAACCCATCCATCTAATCTAATTCAAGCAGATCTAGCTTTTAACAACTCCAGGCTCAATCTCAAATGCACTCTATAGTGGTAATTGGATCCCTATTTTCTTTGTTAATGGGGGTAAGGGCTGTGTGTCCAGGTTATGCAACCAATGGCTGGTTTTCTGTCATCAATCACTCTACAGAAGCCTGCCTGGACTGCCTGTGACCTCCACCAAAACATTCGAGACTTGTGTTGGGCATAATTGATATGCTTGGGAGCTACTGTTTTCATTTTGGTCAAGTGTGACGTTGCCCACTGGTGTTGATCAGAAGTTCATTTTGTGTTTTTATAAAAATAGGTTTAGGCTGCCAAAAGCCAAAGGCACACAGAAAAGGCATTTTAAAGTTTAACTTCCCAGTAACATGTTCAAACCTGTTAGTAAACTGTTTTGGGCATGCTAGCCTAAAACGCATTTAGCTAAGCTAAACAGAATCGTATCTTTTAAAGAAAGGACATAGTAAGTCTACTGGACAAGCTACATGACAAAAGTAGCATGCTATGTATTTGTAGAAAATTTTTGTGAAATAATTATGAACTAGTAAAAATAATGAGCTATACTATCATAGTACATTTCCCAAAGCCTTGTTAATAGGCTGCCAGGTCTGCACAACAAAACCCACCCAATTGCTTATCAAAACTAGCCAAACATGGCCGAACCTATCCCAATATTGTTCCAAACTGCAGCATCAGTAAAAAAGTAGCCCAGTTTTGCAGGAAAACAGCAGATTTAGCAACACTGAGACTTCCACACATTCAGTGTTGCCAAGTCAGCGGTTTTCCTGAGGAGTTGGGCTACTTTTAAGTTGTTGCCGCGGCTACATTATGGTGCTTCGACACCTCCAAAAACACCGGCTAGACATACAAACTAAGTGGAGATTTCGGTCGCCCAATGGAGAAAATTGCATTGGGCTATTTTTGGACTAACCATGGGGCTATTAAACCTGGCAACCCTGCATATATTTAAGTACTTAGACTTTTTTTGGACTGAAAAAAAATCCACTTTCTAAATGACTCAGACTGAACCATTTTGCTAAACCATTTTACTAGTTCAAAAGAGTGATTCATTTCTGAATCAGATGTTGGTAAATCTGATTCTAAACAGCTAATGAAAAATACACAGTATTTATGTATATATATATAGTAAATTTCTCCAACACTGCTCCCCATCATCTGACTGGGACTCTCTCATTGTTTAGTTTCAACTGTTTAGCTTATTACTGTTCAGTGTCACATGATCCTTTCTAATTCAAATACAGGATGATTCTAATATGGTGCTCAAGAAACATTTCTTATAATGTTTGCAGCTGAATATCTAATTGAAACCATGATGGTTTTTTTTTCAGGAGACTTTGATTAATACAAAGGTCAAAAGAACAGCCTTTATTGTCATTTGAAATGTTGTGTAACATTATACAAGTCATTAGTGTCACTTTTGATAAAGTACATACATTCATATAGATTATACATTTCTTAAAAATAAACAATGCTTCTTAGTGTGATATTTTATGTAACACAATGCCATTGATTTTAAGTCGGGGGTGAGGCCTGTTGAACAGCATGAAGATGTCCACATTTTTCTAATTTTGTTTAAATATCTTTCTTTTTTTCATTTAGTACTTCCAGAACATACCTATATGTTTCCTGGAAAACAAATTAAGTACAATTTACCTTGATCTTCAAATTCAAAAAGTTTTCACCCTTAACGCATTGTGTTTCCTTCTTGAACATCAGTGAATGTTTCAACCTTTTTTATAGCTGTGTTTGAGTCCCTCAATTGTCCTCGGTGTGAAAATATGGATCTCAAAAATCATACAGTCACTGCTGGAAAGGGTTAAAATATGGGTCAAAATGCTGGAAAACTGAAGAATTTGCAGGAAAGGTAAAATTATTCACATTCAACGGGTGTGTAAACTTTCGAGCAAGACTCTCGTGTATTTTTTATATATAATATATAATAGTGTGTGCGTGCGTGCGTGCGTGCGTGCGTGCGTGTGGAAAAACTGTCAGTGTCAGTAATGACTTCAAGTTACTCCTTCAGCTTCTGGTCACCTGATCAATAGCTATGAAATAAAACTGTGGAAAAAGACAGGAACCAAGTCAACTGCACTTCTTCTTTCAATCATACACTCTAATTATTCGCTCTGTCATTGTTCCTGTTTAGCGAGTCTGTTATTTACCACTAGACTGGAAATTGTTGGCTAACAGTTGTTTATTACAGAGGAAACCTGTCCCGCTCCCCTCATCTCCGGCGAAAACATTCTTGTGTGTCCATTAACTGGCATAAAGACTCTAGTGGCGTTTATGTGGAGGTCTTTGTAGAGGCTCCTGTGGTTTTGCCTTGTAACAGCTTCACCCAACCCACCTCCACTTCATTAAACAGCCAAACCGCTCTGTCCAAGAGGGCCTATACCAGACTTATGCGTCCCCCTCTGTCCTTCCTTCCTGCCTTAGCTGATTAGCGCTGGACATTCGCTTTTATTGACCTCACAGCTAGTAGCCCAGACAACGGCAACTCTCCTTCTCATTAGCGCCCACATAATATAAACATTTTCCTCAAGGTCGGACTAAATAAGCCCCACAACGCACAAACATACACACGAGTCAACTTTTAGATGCCTGTTCTCGTAGTTTTATGATAACCGGAGGAGGCGGTGTGGCTGTTTCCTGTCTGGAGTGTTGTAAAAAGCCTCATTTTGCTTCGCATTTGTTCTGTCTTCAGACAAAAGGTCATGAGGGCTCATTCAGGCCCCTGTAAATGTAGGTGAACGCCTGTTAATCTGTTAAGGCGGTGGCAGTAGCGGAATTTGGCTTCAGTTTTTTAGTGGAGAGTTGAGCACTTTTTCACATTGTGCTAGTGGGAAATTTACAGCAAACTTCTGCTAGGTGCGCCATGTGTATTAGAATTGTGAGACAGCTGGATTTTCTCTTCTAAAGCTATGAGCTCGTGACTGTGGGCTCACACAACATGGAACTGGCACACAGATGCTGTGGTGACAGCTAAAGTGTTGTTGCCACCCTCTCAACACCCCCAGCCTACAGTCTTTCCACTTCCTGTACCACCTTTCAGCGCTCTACAGTGCACATAACATTGAGAGAAGTGTTACTGCTCAAAGCCTTTAGCCATGTAGAACATTTTACAAAATATGATTGGTTTTCTGGATTTTTACTGGATTTATGAGGTCAATTTGACTGCCAGAAATTGCATTTGTTTGGAACAGTAATACACTACGGGATGGGGACATTTGTAAAAGTATAATTGAAATAATATAATTTATTGAATATTGAAATAATTTGTAATATAAATCCTTTTTAATATTATAAATGTCTTTACTGTTTCAATGTACTTCCTGAATTTAAGTAATAGTTTCTTTAAAAAAAGACAAAAAAATACCCAGAACGATAGTGAATATGATTTCAAAACTAACAAACAAAAGTGTAAGTAAAAATGTTGATGTGTTTCTTTAACTTCTAACGCCTCTTGGTTTGATATTTTTTCATGCTACAACACACATTTAAAGTGTGTGTAAAGTGTTCAGATATTTTTCGTGTATAAAGTGTTCAGACAGGAAGTTTGTGAAAGGACCAGCACGGATGCATCACATCTGATGTTACCGGGAACCTGTCTGTATGTCTTTCAAGAAAAACACTTTATAAGATGGACCCGGTCACAGCAGGGTTATCAGCGCCGCTCAGAAGGTAGATGAAGGTGTGTGTGTTCATATCTGTCCTCTGTTACACTTCTCTCACCCGTGCCCCCTTCATGAACCGCTGATAGGAGTGCGATATGGTGAGCAGCTGGCATACCTTTCAGCAACAGGTTTACGACGCGTCTGCCACTTCAATCCTCCCCTTTGCAAAGTGCAATAAACACAAAACCTCTAAAAGTGTTCCAAATACACGAGACACATAGAACCTTAAAAAGATGATTCAATCAACTAGGAAAATTTTGACATGGGCTTTTTTGTTTTTTACTAGAATTAAAAACTTTTTTTTACATGTATATATATAGCATGTTTCTCCCGTTAGTTTAGCCTGTTTCTCCCCTGTTTAGTTAATTAGTCATGTCTATCACCTGTGCCTTGTCATTCACCTGCTCCTCGTTATCCTCAGTTTGCCCTCTGTGTTTGTCGGTACTCGTTAATGTCTAGCTGTGTTGCATGGTCCCCTGAGTTTGTTAATAAAATACATGTTTATCGTTCTCCTTCGTCTCCGTGAGCTTATCTACGAGCACAGTACATAACAAAAAAACAAAACAAAAAAAAAACAAATAAGCAAATACAAAAATAAAGTTAGGCAATTTTTAATGACATCTCAAGACTTTGGAATATGATATTTTGTGGCAAATAATAAATCTTTATTTATTTGGAAAGTAAATATATTAATCAGTGAATTAATTAATTCAGGTGAGGAATAAGAGGACCATTATTTAAATAGAGAGTTTAAGTTCAGGAATAATGAGTTGTTTAAGTTTTGTTGTATAAAGGATCATTGGTATTTGTCAAAGTTATAAATGACTCGAAGTTCAAGCATGGATTATTTTTCCTCGGTCACGGTCTCATCAGATCTGTAATGCCGGATGTTCTGCTAGAACGGTTCGCCCTTATCTCTTTGAATCTCTTTTGGATTTTTTTAACTTGATACTCAAAGGTGACCTTTTGACCCGGCTGTCAACCTCGCTGCCCTCCAAACCCTTCCACCACTTCTTTGAAAGGGACTTGACAAGAACAACAACTGTGCTCATCACTTAGGAATTCCCAACCCTTGACCTTCCTGCATTCATCACAATAGTCAGAGGCGAGTGTCAAGAGTCACACTTTCAAGTCACCGTGGCTTTCAGAATGCGCAAATCCGTGTTTAAACGTTTATTGACCATTCAAGTTCTCCGACTATGTTCCACTTGCAAACGTGACACATTCGGGAACGCTGTCCTCATTCAATATCTTCGGGCTTTGTTTCGTGTCTCTCTTTTTCATCACTCTCTCCCATCCGCATTATAAGAGACCCCCGAGAGGAGCAAATGGGGAGAGAAAGAAAGAGAGCAGAGGACTGGAACAAGGGAAATGGATAGAGGGGGGTTATTGTGGAAAAGGGGATTACTGCTCAGCATTGTCCTGCCTTAATCCCACCATTTTACTATCATTTAACACCTTTCAATGGCAGCCCCCACTTCCCATCCTCCTCCGCACACAGAATCTGCTCTCAACCTCCTTCCTCAGACAGCGTGAAATCTGTTATTCAGCCTGGGTCGAGCTGGTGGGGGGGCAGGGTGTCGGGTGGGGTGACAAGAATGGTGTTTCTTTGGCGGGGGGCGTCCGTCCGTTTTCTGACCCCAACTTCATCTATTTTCCACAGCTTGACTCAGGGGCCCCATAACCCCCTTTGTTGAGATTGATGGCCTGCTGTTGTAAGAGAAACTAACACACTGCCAAACAAGCATACATGGACATTACTGGGAGTGAGGCCGACTTTTGACGCCATTCATGGATGGTTCCCAAATGAATGATACACTATTAATTTTCTAAAGTAATCAAAATTCCCACAACAGTGCCATTTCCGCCATGTATTGTGTTTAATAGAGTTCTGACAAATGGCCGTCGTAAGAAAAAAAATCTGGGTGGGTCCTCTCTCTCTCTCTAAAAAGAATTTTACTGGAGTAGATGCCATTTACTTTAAGTAAAAATATACCGCATTGTTTACTAAACGTCTGGTTGGGCCAGACAAAATAACGGCAATCGGTTCATCATTTAGAACGGCAATAGTGTAGAGTAAGGCGCATGGCAGAAAGTTTTGACATAAATCGGTTCGACTTCACCTTTTGTTGAACTAGCTCTAGCTTTTCCCATCACATACAGATGGTAAAGGCATTTATTTTCAATACAAATTAGGAAAAGTGGAAATAAAGCGCCTAATGCGTGTTTAATAATAAGCGATTAGCGGTTAGGAGTAGGTAAACGGACATGTGCTGAATTAGAGACGATAAACATTCAATGGTTCTAACACCCATTGTTCTGGTTCTGGTAAAAACTAACTTGTCTTGCTATGGCTAATTTCATAGTGTTATACATTCAAGTTACATATTATAGGCCTACATATTACATCATTTAACTTGTCTGGCTATCACCAGATTAATCTCAATTTAAGATTGAACATTGGTCTGGGGAGTTTGCTCTGTAAGAGGTGTGATCAACGAGCATAATTCAAATGACTCTGTATGCAGTTGGATAGTCCCTCAACCAATCAGGCTACAAGGCGTGTGATCAACAGGCAATGACCCATCGCTTCTCTATCCATCTTCATGTTAAACCCACCAATAGCGTGCCAGGTGGATAAGCCAGTCTGTGATTGGTTCCTGCAAAAGTGTAACAGAAGCAGTAGAAATGAATGTATAGGTTTCTAGACTGAGTTGCCGGGCAAAATCAAATCGCCGGCAGATCAGGCTGGGTTTACCAAGTGTATCATTTGACAAAATTACAGTTTAATTGGACATGACGTAGCCTGGATGCCAGCCAAACTCAGCCCTGCCCACAACATTTGAGCTCGGGCAGTTCGGTCTTGATTTGATCCATAGAGGAGTAATTATGCCCGAACAAAAACTGTTTGGACCAATAAAATTGTCAGGGCGGGCTTTAGACAATGATGAACAAATGATGAACAGTAACGTAATCATCCACATCATAAAAGGCGCTTGGGTTGAATTTGTTCTAATCCTAAATGGAGAACTTGTTCGTATATGCATTCACCTTCCCTATTTCTCTCAGAAATGATGATCGTGTTGGTAAGTACTCTGTGTATCCTTAAATTCTTTTTTTACAAAACCGGAAAAGATCGTTTACACTCTTTTTCTTCTAACGTTACTTATTCCAGCGTGAATGCAGACAGGGTTACCAAGTGTTTACTACAAAACCCGCCAACTACTACCCCAAAACAAGCCTAATGGGGGTAAAATGGGTGTGTTATTTTGCTATGAAATTCGCATTCCTGGTATAAATCAAATAAACGAGGTTGCTTCAACCCACGGACATGGAAAACAACCCGCGATCAAAACCGTAGACTTGGCAACACAGTGCAGTTGAATTCTGTTGACCTTTGACAACTAACGCTATGCGTCGCTCCTTTGCTCTGATTGGTTATGGGTCTATCCAATTGAGGTCTTTCCTGGTTCAGTTGAAACGCCCCAAAATTACGGCCCAATGGAGCAGTATCAGACTCATATTCTGACTAGAATAGAATGCAGCCAGTTCGGATGCAGCTGGTTTATGCTTTTTTAGTTTGAGATTGAAAGTCTATAGATCTGTAAGGGTAAAAAAATGTAAATAAAAGACATTTGAAAAGCAGAAAAATTTAGTTTCCAAGGCAGTTTTAATTTCACCTTTATATAACAAAAAGGAAATCTAATCTGTTAAAAGTGGGGTTCTATCCACATCACAAAGAGAGAAAAAAGTAGAAGCTAAGAGGGGTAAGTACACCACGGGTTACCCTAAAGCTGGTGGTACCTCTAAAAGAATTCATTTTCCCCCATCCATCCATCCGTCGTTCCTTCCTTCCTCTTCACTCTTCCCTCCTTCTGAGTAAAAGTGCAGCTGTCATTCGTAGTTCTCAGTTTTTCCGCCCCCCTGCTAGCGCTCTGAGGGCCGTGGGATGGGGGTGGGCGAGAGTTGGACATTGTTTTAAAGAGGGAGGGTATGTGGGGGAAAACTGAACAGGTGCTACCCCTTCCCCCCAATACTCTCTCCAGAGTCCATCTCATCCTGCGTCCCTGAGGAGAGGAAGTCAGGGCTCTGTTAAAGGGATTAGAGGATTGGATCAAACAGAAAAGCGGCCGTTCACTTTCTGTGAGGCAAAACTATGAATTGTCACTTGCTGGTTTCAAAAATTGGTTTGAAACTCACTTTGCGGCAGTCAAAAAAGTACTTTCAATATAGTATGAGTGTGTTGTATGAATGAAATTATGGCGGACTACACCCGCCATGTTGTAATTATCATGTGACCTGGTGTCAGTTGCGTCGCTTCAGTCATTCACTAAATCCTCTCTCGTGATGGGATACTAAAGTATCCATAAAATGTGCACTTCAGAATCTCACCAGAGGTGGTAGATACTTTTTGCCTACTGTTTTATGAGTACTGTGAGTTCTATTCTGCTCACACACTGTTTTTTCGCCTACTATATAGTATGGAAGCAGGCATTTTCTTACAAAGCTTTGGTCTTGCCAAACAAAGCAACATAGCTGTTCTAAATTCACTGTAAACCCCGGCTTCTTGGGCCTTATTGCTTTATTTTTTACACATAAAAAAAAACCTTGCTTTTAAGGTATACTACATAAATTATACATGGGAATCAAACTGTAGATTGCCTTTCATTATTACATATTTGGGTCTTAAGTGACCCGTTACTACACAGATGCACCTCTAACTGTCGCAATAATATAAAACTCTCCTCATATTAGAGTAACAACTACATAACATAAGAATAAAATAAAGCATAGTTTGTTCCCTTTCAGAGCTTGGAAGGGTTGAGTTTGAGTAGGTGTTTAAAACCATCATTCCTCTCCTCGTCAGAGCTCATTTTCCAGTAGATCGCGAATATATTCTCAAAACTATAATTCTCAACATCTTCAAAAATCAGTATTTCGACAGCTGACAGCTTCTTCATCAGATCCACCATCAAGTGACAGTGACTGATATTTGATAGCATTCAGTATTTGCTCTGCAGTAAATCGCTGAGCCATTTAAAGTTTTTCTGATGATTCTTCCTATTCTTTTGTTTTCTTTTGTTTGCCTGCAGTAACTATGAGTGAAACGTCACTCCATTAGTGTGTATCAGACTTTGCCACCTTTTGGAATAAAGATGAATTGCAATTATTTAATCATCAAAGAATCAATTATTGTTGTGCAGAAAATATACTTACACTGTTACACATCTCGGGTCATTAGTGACCATTTACAAAAAACATTAATGGGAAAATAGGCTTTTTTTTTCTTTTCTTGTTATATTGTTTATAATAAATTAATTGAGGAATGCATTGAATGTTGATGTCTAACCTTAAAAATAATTTATGAGGAGGAGGGTAGTGAATGACGCCATGGGTCACAAGAGCCGAAGTATGTGTTTAAGGGTAAACTTTAAAGCAATTTGCACTGGCAAGTCTGTCTAAATATGCATAATGTATTTCCCGAAGGCACATAATTTTTTTTATCCTGTTTTGTAAACTACTTAAATGCGTTAATTGTACTAAGGCCTAATCCTGGCTTAATCTAAGCCCTGTATGTGAAACCAGGCCAATATCATGTTTGTTTTTGAATAACATGCCTAAAAGTATTGTTGGCTAAATTCACAATTCGATTTACTTCCCTTTTGAAACCTGCAGACGACTACTGAAAGATGAGCAATGGGTCAAACCCATCAGATTATTATGGTGGCAATATCCTGATGGCAACAATAAACCTTAGAAGAAAACAATGGTGAAGGAAGTTAGGCTCGCCTTTGCCCCAAGTGAATTTCGGACAGGTTGAATGAGAGGTCAGAGCAATTTAACACCACTTCACTCAAAGGGGAAGGTCAGGCTTGGGCAGGTGGTGGTCAGTTTAGCAAAAGAGTGTCTGCATTCTCTGTGTGTGTGTGTTTGTGCAAGACAGGAAGCAGAACTGTTGCGCTAGTAAATACCAGCACGCAGGCATCTGACACGATGGGAAGCTGGAAAGTCTGAGATACAGGATGGGGGTGCTTTAGTTGAAACAGAAATAGGCCTGTGACTTCTAGCTTCAGTGTTTTGGCATGTGGAGTGGAGGAGGTTTGTGCAGTGTTGGGTTTCACAATTGCTGGCGTCCTGAAAAGAGAGAAAAAAAAAGTGGTGGTTGTTCTCAGCGCTAGCTAGCTTCCTGTTGCGGCTTCGTGTCTCTACGTGTGTTTGTTTGAGTTTGTTTATGAGGATGTTTCTATGACTTTAGGATGTGAATGAGTCATTTAGGGCCAGTGTGAAGTTTCATTCTTACTTTGTGTGTGTGTGTGTGTGTGTGTGTGTGTGTGTGTGTGTGTGTGTGTGTGTGTTGCAAAACTAGTTTGTTTGGCGCCATTAAACGATTTGTCATACTCAAATTTATGTCTGTCGTAACTTCACCTCCGATTGCATGTTTTTATGCCTGTGAGGATGTCATTTTTAAATATGGTTTTGCGCATCAGGTCCAATAAGAGATATATTCTGTAGATAAAGCATTGCTGAAGTGCATTATGTTATACAGAAGCGTATCCGTTTTGGTGTTTGTCGAGTCTCCATTAAAGGTATAAGGACAGGGCTAAAAGGAACATATTGATTGTAATGTGTTTCCTGTTCTTAGCTTTCACTCTGGTGTCAATCTTCAGAGAGAACACAGTGTTCTTACAGACTGTGTGTATGTATAGCCTACTACAGACAGACAAAAAACACACATCTCTGAACAAATGATGACAATCATCATAAAATCAACAGGAAAAAAATAAAGAAAATAAATAAAGAAAATACATAAATAATAAAACATAAAGAAAATATATATTTAAAACCAACCATTTTCTGTCACTTTTTAATGTAAAATAATATTTGTAATCTATCTATCTATCTATCTATCTATCTATCTATCTATCTATCTATCTATCTATCTATCTATCTATCTATCTATCTATCTATCTATCTATCTATCTATCTATCTATCTATCTATCTATCTATCTATCTATCTATCTATCTATCTATCTATCTGTCTGTCTGTCTGTCTGTCTGTCTGTCTGTCTGTCTGTCTGTCTGTCTGTCTGTCTGTCTGTCTGTCTGTCTGTCTAATTTTCATATTATATTAACTTAAATTATAATAATAATTATACAATTTTTGATATTTTGTAAACAAAAAGATGAAGTTTGTCTTTGCTTTTTGATATTTTTCATCTTTTTATGACATGTAGCTATAACAGATAAGTAAATTATGTATAAATATTAAAACATTTGAATTCAAAAGTAAATAATTATTAAATTAGAAATAAAAAAATAAAGAAAGAAAATGTAATTATTAAAATAATACTAAAATATTTGTTTATAGTTTTATATTTTTAATAATTATATATAATATAATATATATACATATATATATATATTCTCATATATTTCATAACTAATTGTTTATATAATTTTTTATTTAAATATAAATAATATAATATACATTTATAATAGTACAATTTTCTATTTTAATCTGTAAAAAAATGTGTTATGTTTCTCGATTTACCATAATAGATTTATTTTTTTGTATTAATGTACTGAGAATTTGAGGGGAAAATGTGCTTATTAATGTGCAATAAAATTGCAAAACATTAAACTTTAAATACATATTATACAGCAGTGTATATATATATATATATATATATATATATATATATATATATATATATATATATATATATATATATATATATATATATATTTATATATATATATAATTATTATAAATATATAATATAATTTTTATTATTATTATTATTACATTTTATTTCATTTTTAGTGTGTATGACCTATGTTTCACCCAAGCCAGGTATGTGCGTAGTAAGGTGTAATCATAAACATCAAATTTGTACCTTTGTCTGTGTAATAACATATTTGTAAAGACAATAAACCCTACCTCTAAACGCAGTCCTTTCTGGAAATGACATGTGTACTCTACCTATCTTGCAGTGCTCATTCAAACAGAGGCTGATCCATTCAGAACCCCAGAGTGCACTGCACACTCATTCATTCTCAACACAAGCCCTGCCTTCGCTCTCTCTCATTCACTCGCTCACTTTCTTTATTTATTTATCTCCCGGGTTTGCTTAGCAACCGCGCCGCAAAGTGAAGCACTGCAGCGGTGAGTCAACCTGCTGTCGTACCGACGAGAGATCTGGTAGGACAGATGATATAAGCTAGAGATGGTGTCACACTGAAGTGATGTTCTAGTACTATTAGTCTAAACAAGGTGAGAAATTGGACACAACCAGGTATTAAAATGATTGTGAACTGTTAAAGCTCACAGAGATGCACAACTTGAGTTCCCTATTGGATCAGAGTACTTTTTGGACATAATTGATCATTATAATTGAAAGGCACATTACATGCTATTGCCATTTATGATATTTAATTGTTTTGCACGTTCACACTCTTCACACTTCTTCTTTAGCCCAGTTCTCTCCCTCACTTCACTGTTCTTGTTTTCTGAACCATGAGACGTATTAATCATTTCCTGGAGTGCAGCCATTTACAAGGCAGGTCTGAGCTCCTGTGATCTGAGTGAGTCTTTAACTCACTTCCTGTGTCTGGCTGAGTTGTGTGCTGAGTGGGCGAGCTGAAATGACTAGAGCCTTGTCACAGCACTGGAAAAAGAATAAGAAAGACAAAGACACAGCGAGAATATAAATCTGCATCACAATCTGTAGGTGTGCATCTGTGTCATAATTCACTTTTTAGAGCAATATTTGCCACCTGGTTTTGATTTGATGACGGATATTTATTATCTAACCATGTTACACATGTTGGAATCTATTATGTATCATATTTATTGGTATACACTCACCTAAAGGATTATTAGGAACACCATACTAATACTGTGTTTGACCCACTTTCGCCTTCAGAACTGCCTTAATTCTATGTGGCATTGATTCAAGCATTCTTTTGAAATGTTGGCCCATATTGATAGGATAGCATCTTGCTGTTGATGGAGATTTGTGGGATACACATCCAGGGCACGAAGCTCCCGTTCCACCACATCCCAAAGATGCTCTATTGGGTTGAGATCTGGTGACTGTGGGGGCCATTTTAGTACAGTGACCTCATTGTCATGTTCAAGAAACAAATTTGAAATTACTCAGACTTTGTGACATGATGCATTATCCTGCTGGAAGTAGCCATCAGAGGATGGTGGTCATGTTGGTCATAAAGGGATGGACATGTTCAGAAACAATGCTCAGGTAGGCCGTTGCATTTAAACGATGCCCAACTGGCACTAAGGGGCCTAAAGTGTGCCAAGAAAACATCTCCCCACACCATTACACCACCACCAGCAGTCTGCACAGTGGTAACAAGGCTTGATGAATCGATGTTCTCATTCTGTTTACGCCAAATTCTGACTCTACAATCTGAATATCTCAACAGAAATCAAGACTCATTAGACCAGGCAACATTTTTCCAGTCTTCAACTGTTCAATTTTAGTGAGATCATGCAAATTGTAGCCCCTTTTTCCTATTTGTAGTGGAGATGAGTGGTACCTGGTGGGGTCTTCTGCTGTTGTAGCTCATCCGCCTCAAGTTTGTGCGTCTTGTGGCTTCACAAATGCTTTGCTGCATACCTCGGTTGTAATGAGTGGTTATTTCAGTCAAAGTTGCTTTTCTATTAGCTTAAATCACTTATAGCATCAACAAGGCATTTTTGCCCACGACTGCCGCATACTGGATGTTTTTCCCTTTTCACACCATTCTTTGTAAACCCTAGAAATGGTTGTGTGTGAAAATCCCAGTAACTGAGCAGATTGTGAAATACTCAGACCGGCCCGTCTGGCACCAACAACCATGCCAAGCTCAAAATTGCTTAAATCACCTTTCTTTCCCATTCTGACATTCAGTTTGGAGTTCAGGAGATTGTCTTGACCAGGACCACACCCCTAAATGCATAATAATCCTTTAGGTGAGTGTATATGGCACTGAACCCTAGTTCATTTCTGATCCCAAGGCCTGTTGCATAAAACAAGTTTTGTTCAGTTAGTCTAAATCATTTTTAATTGATTTGGTTCTATAAAATAAATGTAATGTAGCGCTAGCTCAGTCACGATAACAACTTATGCTAGGAAACTAACCTGAGGTCTTTTCCATAAAACAAGTCTACCAAAAAAGCCAGGTTTGTTAGCCTGACTTATTGTCAGTTGATTTGTTTCCATAAAGCAAACTGAACATAGTTCAAGCTCAGCTCCAAGTCTGCCAAATAAGCCAGGCATCTTTCAGTTAGTCTGACTTATTGCCAGTTGATTTGGTTCCATTAAGCAAACTGAACATAGTTCAAGCTCAGCTCCAAGTCTGCCAAATAAGCCAGGCATCTTTCAGTTAGTCTGACTTATTGCCAGTTGATTTGGTTCCATTAAGCAGCTCAAAATCAGTCGACTGAGTTGTTAGGTTAATTCAAGTCAGGTTTTGTAGTGTAATCCCAAATTTTCTTAGCACATTTTATGGAACAGGCCTCTGGTGTGTTGGTATAACAACAGTCTAACCAGGTTTGCTCAAGGTAGTGTGGGTTGTTGAGGCACAAAGTTTTTACTTTTCTCTCCCTTTTTGTCTCTGTGGCTCTCTCCCCCTCATGCATGTTATTTTTAAAAGCACTTTTAAATGATAATGACTATTTTTACTCCTTTTCCATCAAGCTGCGTGGGCTCACACAGAGACAGCGGTGGATGATTCATATCGGTTGGAGTGATCCTTTTGTGAACTGTTGCCGCCACATCCCTGCTGTATCACGGCCTTCATAGAAAAGAAGCCACGAAGGGCCTTGAAATGGATGGAAGCAACACAAACCAAGAGCTGTAAGCTCTGGGCTGACATTCACAGAGCAAATCTATTCATAGCCGATGGGCAAATTCAAGGTTTAAATATCTTCATTCCATTTGCGCCTGTTGTTGTAGCTTGTGATGTGCAGCATGAAAGGTTTCTGCTAATAGCCTA
The DNA here is from genome assembly GCF_024679245.1 of Pseudorasbora parva. Classification (NCBI taxonomy): domain Eukaryota; kingdom Metazoa; phylum Chordata; class Actinopteri; order Cypriniformes; family Gobionidae; genus Pseudorasbora; species Pseudorasbora parva. The sequence continues at coordinate 20,174,057 of NC_090196.1, read as the reverse complement.
CATCTGTTGCTCATGCTTAAACTTAAGTTGATCCTATTGTTTATTTTTCTAAATGATTAGACTTACGGTTTTCACCTGGTAGATGGTAATACAAAGAAAAAAAAATTAAGAACATTGCCGTAACTTGCAAGAAACCTAATCTCTTAGGCCATGTGTCCCGTCCACCAAAGCATTTTGTCACGCGGCTGGCTGGCATATTCAATTGTTTTCAATGGGAGCGGCATGTTTTTAGAATGGCATGAGCGTAACGAGGCGATGACGAGTATTTCACGCTCAAGTGCTGAGCGTTAGGCGTTTTTTTACTGGTCGCCGAGAGATGAAGAATGTTCAACATTGAGTTAAACGCTCATTACTGTCACTTTTCACCCAGCCGACAGTGGAAGAGGGGTGGGACAAATACAACACAACCAACCGCCACATCCTGCTTGTAAAATGTCAAGAGATGAAAACAAGCAGCATAATAACGGAAAAAAATAATTTAAAACCAGAGCCAGAACAAATACTTAAAGGAACTGTATATGAGAAATGTATTTCAATTGATCATAAAATGACTCTGATATGTCAAAAGAAATTATTATATGACATAAAGAAATTATTTTAATTTTAAAATACTTATATCACTGACAATAGTAATCCGGCCAGAATATTGTCATTTAAAAGTTGTTGCAGCCCTCAATCAATGTTGATGTTGACATGTGTTTTGGCCTGAAGCTCCACCCTCCACCTATCAACCAATCACAAAGTCAGTAGTGTTTGGGCATCAGGGTTGCCAGCTCTGCTCTAGTTACCACAGCTGCAGCTACAAACGTTCTGCCAACAATCTGGCAACCTCGAGTTTTGCAAGCAAAGAATCTCTGAAAAAAAAAAAACTGAAAAAAATACTGCACTTCCAAAACGCTCTTAAGAACACACAGCAAGGTGTTTTCAGCTGAGCACCTAGCATTTTCAGCTGGCTAAAAACGCTTTGGTGGACACGCAGCCTTAGTCTCTTTCTGTTAGCGTTGAGGCTAAACATTAGCACAAGCCTAAACATTAATAAGTTTTATCAAATACACACATTTAAAATTGAGATTGCCCTACCCCCTAACACCACCTACTTCTGACTAGCAATAACAATTAGCAAATCATGTTCCTTGGTGTAATATAAAATGATTAAGATAATGGCTTAAAAGTGTCTTTTAATACAAGCCACCCCAATTTCCTGTTTCAGTCTTAAACACATGAACAACAAATGTGTTGCACACCTGATCGCTAATAACACAGAAACACACTTTCGGTCCTGGTGGATTAGAGAATATGGCAGCAAAGTCCGTCATGCTCTAAATCAACAGCACATCTCATTTCAGCAGGAACGGAAGGAATCTTGTGGAGTTTTTGTCATGGAGAGACAAGCGTGGGCTGCGATGGAGCACCGAGCGACAGAGCACTTGTTTTCCGTTGCTAAAGTCCAGAAGCGAGTGAAAACACAAAAAAACAAAAGATTTCATTCCAAACAAAGCACTTCTGTGTGTCCCTTCTTGGAAGACATTCCAATACAGCATTCCAGAGCTTGTGTAGGTGGAGATCTCGACCACTGGGTATGAGGATAATTAAGTTTGTAATTTTTAATGAAATGTCCCACCTACACACACACACACACACACACACACACACACACTGAATGTCTTGAAACCTCTTTGTCTCTGTCGAACTACCTCGCTTTCTACATAAATAAATTACATATAATATACAAAATTGCATTATATCTTTATATACTGCCAAAAGTTTTGGGATGCCTGCCTTAACATGCACATTAACTTTTATGGCATCCCATTCTTAATCTGTAGAGTTTAATATGGAGCTGGAGCTTCAACTCTTCTGGGAAGGCTTTCCAAAAGGTTTAGGAGCGTGTTTATGAATTTTTTTTTACCATTCTTCGAGAAGCGCATTTGAGGTCATGCAGGACTGATGTTGGACAAGAAGTCCTGGCTTGCAGTTTCTACTCAATTCAATAAAATCAATCAGGTTGAGGTCTTGTGCAGGCCAGTCAAGTTCCTCCACACCAAACTCGCTCGTCCATGTCTTTATGGGCCTTGCTTTGTGCACTGGTGCGCAGTCATGTTGGAACAGGAAGAGGCCATCCCCAAACTGTTCCCACAATGTTGGGAGCATGAAATTGTCCAAAATGTCTTGGTATGCTAAAGCATAAAGAGTTCCTTTCACTGGAACTTAGGGGCCCAATCCCTGAAAAACAGCCAGAAAGATGTTGTTCCCAATTGTTTCCACTTTGTTTTAATACTACTAACAGTTGACCGTGCAATATTTAGTAATGAGGAAATTTCACGAATGAACTTTATTGTACAAGTGGGAACTTATCACGGTGCCACGCTTAAACTCGCTGAGCTCCTGATAGCGACTCAAGCTGTGTCATTTCAGAAGGCTGCGTCCTCCAGAGGTCGCATTCGAAGGCTACATACGTCATAAGGCCGTCTCATTTCAAAAAAGTGAGTAGGACACTCCAAATGCGACCTTCGAATGCGTCCTTCTTTCACAGGAACTCGGAGTGTAGATGAGGTGTAGCCTTCACGGCTGGAGATAACCAACAATTCTTTGCGTCGCCGTAAACAACCGTCAATTTTTTTTATATATTATATGAAAAAACGGCACCACCGCCAGATATACATGCGAGCGTAGGTGGGATGTTTAAAATAAGTACTTAAAGCTTTTTTTGTTTTTTGTTTTAAGCTCTATTACCTCAAACAGATAGTTGTGGTAAACAGGATTACAACTGTTTAGTGCATTTTAAACGTTTAGAACAGTACATTGCTGTCAAGACAAGAAACATTTCATAGTCATTTTCAAGTTATAAATAATTTTCATTCATATAACTGGCGTGAGAGCGCAACGAGGCTGAACTTGTTGGCATAGCAACGTGATACTTCCTGCCTGTGTGTCCTACGAAGGATGTCTCGTTTAATTCTGATTGAGGACACTCCATCCTACACAGGACGAGTCCTCCAGAGGACGCAGCCTTCGAAATTTAACGAAATGAGACACAGCTTTGTTTTCTTTCACAAATGTTTGTAGAAGCGTCTGCATGCCTAGGTGCTTGATTTGATACACCTGTGGCCATGGAAGAGATTGAAACACCTAAATTCAAGTATTTGGAGAGGTGTCCCAAAACTTTTGGCAAAATATCGTATGTGTGTGTGTGTGTGTGTGTGTGTGTGTGTGTGTGTGTGTGTGTGTGTGTGTGTGTGTGTGTGTGTGTGTGTGTGTGTGTGTGTGTGTGTGTGTGTGTGTGTGTGTGTGTGTGTGTGTGTGTGTGTGTGTGAGAGCCTGTTTATGTGGTTTATGAGGACACAAATTTGTATAACCTACATGGGTATTACACTGGTATTACACTATAAATGTGGTTTATGAGGACATATCAAATGTCCTCATAATTCAAATGGCCTTAAAAACATACTAAATGATGTTTTTTTTGAGAAAGTAAAAATGCAGAATGTTTCCTGTGATGGGTAGGTTTAGGGGCAGGGGCAGTGTAAGGGGATAGAAAATACGGTTTGTACAGTATAAAAACCATTACGCCTATGGAGAGTCCCTGTAAACCACATAGACCAACATGTGTGCGCGCGCATAACATTTTAAATACTAAGTTTTTAATATATTTTGATGTTGTAATACTTTTACATTGAATCTCCAAACACAATTAATCGATTGGACAGCACATATATAGTTATATATGAAAACAAATCTCATTAAAATCATTTAATTCCAGTATGCTGAAAAAGCAACACTTCGGGATTCCCATCCCATGTACAATGCATGGCTCTCCATCAATTTATGATGAAAAATATCAACATTACTGATGTCTTAAGCAGTTGTGGCTTCTTCTGAAGCCTCTTTGTATTCAAAGTGAGTGTGAGATGGAAAGCAGGAGGTAAAGAGATCACTTTGCCAGGGGTGAGCTCTCTCCCCACGTTGGCGGAAGTTCTTACTCTCCATGTGGGTGGTTTGGAGAAGAGCCCGTAGCAGTTAAGTGTGATAACAGCGTATCCACTGTGCCCACTATGGTGTTTACTCACAGCACTCAAATTCTGTTTTGCCCTGTGTAACCTCCAGGATGTTTAGTCTTGATAAGAGGATTGTTTTGGAAGAAAAGAAAGATGAGATAGTATATATGCGTCCATATTTCTTTTAAGAAAAAAAGACAGATGTTTCAGCTTTAATTGGTATGCGAGTCCTTGGCTTGATTTACACTATTACTCAACCGTTTTAGTTGTATCAGTTTCTTGAGATGCTTTTTTAAAAATAAAAATGTCCTTGATAGGTTCTCCAATGACATCGGTCTGTAAAAAAAAAAAAAAGAAAAAAAAAGCACATTTTTGTTAAAAATGTACAGAACGTCTTACACTAATAAACCCATCGGTGGAGAAAACGGTTGGGTCATCAAACCATGTGTTTTGGCCCAAATGACTGGTTGGTTACGCACCTGCCCGTTAAAAGTGATTGAGAACAGACGAGGTCATCTAGCCAGGGGTGGCCTGTACTCCTGCAACTCACATAACAACACAAATGGAAGAGTGCAGCTGGTGAGCAGAGAGGTGGTGGGTGGATGTCGCCTGACTGGGACGGGTAGGGTTTGTGAGGAGGGTGGTGCTGGAGTTGCTGGAACTTGAGCACCGGAAATTGCTGGGCATGTTGGCAAATCCTTCACAGGACAGTTTGTAACAAGAGGACGACAGGGACTAAAACCCTTCACACGGGATTAGCACATTGGCCAAGTATAGTCACAATGTGTGGGGTTTATTTTCACTGCTTAAAAGACTTACAGACCTGTAACAGTTATAATGGGACAATGGGGACATGTTGTCTTAAATCCATTCTCTTGGACGCTAAAAGCTATAAAATTGAATTGAATAATATTAACATATTATTTGTAAATAGTAAAATAATAAAATTATATATATTGCCAAAAGTATTAGGACACCCCTCTAAATCATTGACTTCAGGTACTCCAATCACTTCCATGGCCACAGAAGTATAAAATCAAGCACTAGACATGCAGATGCTTCTACAAACATTTCTAAAAGAATGGGTCGCTCTCAGGAGCTCAGTGAATTCAAGAGTAGTACAGTGATAGGTTCCCACCTGTGCAATAATTTCCTCACGGAAATTTGTCACGGTCAACTGTCAGTGGTATTATAACAAAGTGGAGGCGATTGGGAACAACAGCAACTCAGCCACAGAGTGGTAGACCGTGTGAAATCACAGAGTGGGTTCAGCACATGCTGAGGCGCACAGTGCGCAGAAGTTGCCACACAGTTGGTGTGGGGTTGTTTTTCCAGGGGGTGGGCTTGGCCCCTTAGTTCCAGTGATATACAGAAACATTTTGGAAAATTTCAGGCTCCCAGCTTTGTGGGAACAGTTTGGGGATGGACCCTTCCTGTTCCAACATGACTGCGCACCAGTGCACAAAGCAAGGTCCATAAAAACATGGATGAGGGAGTTTGGTGTGGAGAAACTTGACTGGGCTGCACAGAGTCCTGACTTCAACCAAAAAGAACACCTTTGGGATGAATTAGAGGGGAGAATGCGAGTCAGGCCTTTTCGTCTAACATCAGTGCCTGAACTCACAAAAGCGCTTCTAAGAATGGTAAAAAAAATCCCATAAACACACTCCTAAACCTTGTGGAAAGCCTTCTCAGAAGAGTTGAAGCTGTTATAGCTGCATGCAAAGGGTGGGCTAACTCCATATTAATCCCTACGGTTTAAGAATGGGATGCCATTAAAGTTCATGTGCATGTAAAGGCAGACGTCCCAAAACTTTTGGCAATATAGTGTATATATACTGTATATTTACCAACTTTTTTTAGATGCATTTAATCGATTTGACAGCACTTTATATTAGAATAAGATATTAAATTAAATACATTTTGAATAATGATATATTAAGCTATTTACAAGGTTATTATATTTCATTATTAAATTAAATTATATTTTTATATATTACATAATGAAATGCAATTTTATTAAATAACAGTTCTTATATATATATATATATATATATATATATATATATATATATGTGTGTGTGTATTTTTTATATAATTAATGTGATATTATAATATATAAATGTTTAAGCAGATCTCCTAGTTATAGTAATGCAAAATAAATTAGAGATTCAATTCCAGATCACAGAATTAAAAGTACAGGAGTTTCTAATATGAGAAAATTAATTATCTAATACTACTCCTACTCAGTGTTCATGTGGGCAGAAATTTAAAACTATTATTATTATTATACACTATTTTCCATGAGAAATAATAATTACTCATTTTAACCCTATTTCTTACTCCCACACAGGGATTATCCCTTTATCTGATGTATGCAAAAGCCAAGAGAGTGTCAGATTATACAGCTTGTTTTGCCAGGACTTGCTTTTAGAGCAGGAGCCTGATCTCCTGACAGGAAGTGCCGCGGGGGGGACATTTAATTCTAACCAACCCATACCTGGAAATACCAGCCTGTCCACAATGAAAGTTGTTTTGCTCACTTAACACTTAGTAACACTTTATCTTTGAGGGGAAAATTGGATTTTGATTTTCATTGTAAAAATGTCAACGGTTAATCTAGTCTTTGGTTAGCTTTACCATTTAAATACTATTTAACTAGTTATATATTTCTGTGAGTGATTCATGAAATGTGTTCAAGTATTTCATATTATTCTGCTTTAAATAAAACCAAAAAAGGCATCTTTTCTGAATGTATTTGAATTTTTAATGAGTGAATTCATTAAATTTGAGCAAAGAATTAGGACAAAGAAAAAGGAGAGACATGAATACATTTGAATAGACAAAATAGCAATTTATTAATAACTTATTTCTTTACATTCGTAACATTGAGGGGGGGATATTGGATTTGTAAAACAACCCCTCCCCCCAATCAGGCCTTCGCTTTGAGGGACAAAGAAACACTTCTGAAAACCATCACTTTCCTCACAAAAAAACTGCATGTCACAGAACTTCCCTGAACAGGAGACACAAAACTTTCTCCCAGCTTTGTCAACACAGACCTCAAAAAAATCAGCATTACTTGTTTCGACCCTCCATTGCCCTCAGAAAAATTACAAAAAAACGAGTAGTATAAAGGCGCATGGGTCCTAAATGAGCATGCATCTGAAACCCCGCCGCAAAGCATTCGAGGAATGCCTCATACACGTACAAGTTTGGATGCCCCCTCTGAACGTGCAAGTTCGTATGGCCAGGTTCGCTAACAAAAAAAGGTGAAGCATATGGGAACCGCTCTAAAAGATTACCGCACAATAACACTTATGTACAGAACTAAGGCAAGAGAATGACGTCTTTGATTCGTGATGGTGGTTAAAAGGCTGAGAAAGGCGGAATTGATCCGTAAAGCAAAACTGTAAATATATTATACATATACACATTGATGATCTTGCAAAAAACCTTCTAAAATTTTTGGCATTTAACTCTTCGATAAAGATAATAGTGATCAATATTCAGTTCTTTTTACATAAAGAGGACAAAAAAGAGAAGAAAAATCTACAGCCGTTCCTTTAAAACAGATGTATTCTAACTACGGCAAGGCTTACCAACATCTTAATATACACATGTATAAATGTTTCAAAAATTTCTCCACGCAAATAAGTTGGAGTACAGTACACTCTGCCATCATTACCGAAGGGAAGTCTCATCCCAAAAACAGGCAAGTCTTCATTGAAGACAAGAAAAGCACACCTAGAAAATGTCAAGGTGCAAGTGCTAAACAAAACAAATGAGTATTTGTCATTGTTCAGTTCCAGTTGAGTCTCTTTGGCACACCAGCCCCAATACATTGGACGTTCTTTCCATTTTGACAGTCTTTCCATGCTTGAATATGTATGAATACGTATATATATGAAACAAACTACTTTAAAGAGTCTCGGAGATATAGAGTCACATGATCTCTCTCCGTTAAACAGCAGCGTAGAAGCTCTGGGCACACCGCATGCCCCATCAGTGGCTACTCTGGTCGGCCGTCATCTCAAGCCAACATCAATAACGTCAGGAATCCCTCGACAAGAATCGGGAAAAATGAAACTTGCGTTTCGCTCGATTGGAGTAAAGGTAGGGTCCTCACGTGGACTCTAGAGGGTCCAACTGAAAAACGTTGTGATTGGTTGGCGTAGTGAAGTACAACGGTTGGGTCGGGGCAGCCACGCGGTTGTCGCACGGGCTCTTGAGGCCCAACGTGCGCTCAAAGTCCAAGAGCTGGCCCATGAAGTTGAAGTTGGGTGAGATGTTGGACTTCTTCATCTTGACAATGTCATACGCATCGTTCATGGACAGGTTGAGCTTCTGCATGAGGTACGCCACCGTTACGGTTACAGAACGGCTGATGCCGGCGAGGCAATGAACGAGCACGCCGCACTTCTGTCCGCGGGCCTCATCTGAGGGGGAAAAAAAGACGAGATGATTAGTTATCTGTGCGCAACTGACTTATGAATATGCAATTGTACATAAGCTCGGCTGTCAGAATTCATTACAGTCCCTGCACTGACAAAAGGGGCCTCATTCACTGGGATTTCTAGTGCATGACTGAAAACAACTCGCTCATTTTCTCAGGGAATGCGACATGGAAATGGGCTATTAAGGTTAATCAAATGATCCTTCCGCTCGCCAGGTTACTTGACAATGGTACCATTTGGGCGTGTAAATGTAGAAGTCATGGCAGCACCCTGTCAGGGCTAACAGGATGTCAACACTGCCCTGTAAATGGTCCTCATTGTGTGGCGAAACATTGCTCTGTCCTAGATTACTTTCAATGCTGCTAGCTTCCTTCCTGTTGAGCTCAAATTACTGCCTCCCCCCTCCGTCTCCTGTTTCATCATAAGCCTTTGTGTCACAATTGCACAACCGCGGGATATGTTACTATGCAAACAATAAAAAACGGTGCCGTCCGTTTGGTTTCAAAACATTGAAATGCCCAGTAGTTTTAATCAAAACAGGGACTGAATGAAAAGCTAATTAAAATTACAATAATTGTGTATACAATTGATTCTTACCAATAAAGCTGATGGCTTCTGGGAAAAACTGTGAGAGATTCTGGCTCCAGTGATCGGAGATGGGAATCTGCTTGTACTTAAACTCCCCAGCATTCTCGAACATGTTGGGAAGATTGGGAGTCACGTTCAAGATGTACTTGATGCCAAACTCCTCCAGGATATCCAGGTTCGTGGAGTCCTTTGCACAGCCCAGATACAGATGCGGCAGGATCTCCACGGGGAATGAGGGCTGGGGGTTGGACAGAGGGCTGCCGTCTGAATCGGTAGCACTGCTTGGGTCTCGGTCAATGTCTGACTCGATGTCTGAGGAGTCTGAGCTGATCCGGAGTCCCCCGAGACCCAGGACCTGGGAGGTCGGTGAACTGCTGCTGGAGGAACCGTCGAGGTTCGTCTCGCACATTGTGGGGAAATCAGCTTGAAATTTGCTGAAGCCACCTGAAAAGGTCAAATTAGAAAACCATTTAACATTTATTCCTTAAAACTAACTAGCTATTATCTGATGAGTGTTTATTTATTGTTTTCTGTTTCACTAATAGCCATTCAATAGATACTAGTAGCCTACTCTATTTACTCGTTTACTAGTACCCATATGAACATTTACATTTCACCAGTTGAAAAGGCACTAGAGTACATATTTGTAAGATAGTGTGTATTTCTACTAGGCTATATTTTCGATTTGACTAGTAACTTGCAGAATATAAAAATGTGTTTAGTAATATCATAAAGAAATGCTAGTTTCTAATAAAAACAAATCACCATTCAGTAGGGCATATTTCAGTATTTACTATTTGTCAGTATGAACCGCAGATTTTTATAGGAATAAATAGTAAAATATTAAATTTGTTTCAAGTATCAAATGATTAGGTAACATGCGATATGACAAATAAGTAGCCTACTAGTGACTAGATAGATACTAGTTAGTAGCCTACCATAATTATATAATAAATGGTTACAAGTGAAATACTGCAGTCGCTTATTAGCCTACTAGCAAGTAACTCATAAATGCTATAACATAAAACAGATGATATTTTGTTTCCAGAAAAAAAGAAAGATGTGGAAATGAACGTACCCTCCAGATAGAACGCTTTGTAGCCCTCGTCCTTCATTCTCCTCAGCAGTAAACCCAACACGGATCCGCCGTCGATGTTTTCATTCCACTCTCGGCTGTACTCGTCGTACAACACGATGGTGTCCGTCTTGCACCTCCGCGCGAATCTCTCCCTGTCTTCCCCGTTGGAGAGCAGGGACTTGATAGGCAGGTTGCCCTTCTTGAGTCGCCGGAGCATGAGGCTCGGGATGGCCACGTTAATGGCCGTTTCGACGTGCGACGATTCGTAGAGCTCTTGCGCTCGGCAATCCATAACGAGCAAACAGTCTCTGCGCGTCTCTAGCTGCTCCTTCAGCCACTCTACCGTCTTGCTTATGGCCATGACCGAATCGAACTGCACGGGTTTGAACTTATCGAGCATTAGTGAAATAAGGTACGGTGCCGTGAGAGCTTAAACTGCGGAGAAGACGCGCTGCAAGAGGCCGTGGACGTCTCAGGCCTGGAGCATTGAGATTCTCACGTCAAATTCTCTTCTTCTGCACCGTCGAGATGATTAAAATCCTCGGGTTTTCCTTCGAGAGTCAAGCGCAGACTCGCTCTACTTCCACCCCATTCATGCAACTGTATGCATTTATCAATGACTCACACTAGCCAGTGAGTGCGCGAGCCACAGCCACTGACGTTGTCATCTGTTATATAACCGCTCTTCTCTCGTCGTCGATTTTTCGGACGAATCAATCTAGGTATCCAGTCGAAAATCGCTCAGAGACTAACCGCGAAAGCAAAACGCTTCGAATCGTAGCTATATTTCCCTTCGTTATTTATCCGGAGAACACTGAGTCCTCCGCTCTTTAAGTCTTAGATGCGCTCTCTGTCACAGCGAGCTAGTGAATGGATACAAGCGCGAGGCGTTTCAATGGATACATTATGTCGGCCAGCCAATCAGGAGGCGCCGAGCAATCGTCGCCGTGGAAACGGGGCCGGATGGAACAGACTGTGTTGATGAATTGTTAATAAGTTTGTCATTCACAAAAACGGAAAGGAATTTCCGCTCCGGATCAGCGGAGTGCAAACAAACAGTAAAGAGGCACTACACTGGAAGGAAGGATTGCGAGTGTATTTGGTGAGGGGTCTACATCCTACCTCGTGCTCAGGTTACACACTTGAACTCCGTTTAGCCGCTTTTCGGTTTCGTCCAGCTGCTATTTGTAGGTCGGTGTGTGGAGTGTAAGTTAGTAGCTACGTTGTTGCATGCCGGCGATAAAATGAACAGAGTCAATGTTTTCGAAGTCGGTTTTTAATCCCATATGAACTGTAAATAAAAGTGACATTTCAAATTGTCATTATTGTTTCCCATAGCTAAAACATGGCCAATGATCAACACACAATAAACCTATGTCGAATGGGGAAAATAAATAAATCAGGTAACATTAGGTTAGGCTAAATAATAAGGCTAATAATAGTTACTTTTTTCCCACATTCATTTACGATAGGCTATCGTTTTTATTTATTATCCTATATGTATTCGCTTGATCTATTGCTCAATTCGAAATCAATGAAAGGGTGCGCGAACGAGCGCCTCAATAAACGCATAAACAGGGCCATCAAAATAGTTTAACACCAGATGCAAATTGCGAGTTTCTCCTTACCTCCTCTAGTCATTTCCTGAAAATGTGCGTCGAGATACCATGTGTGCAGGCTTTGGGGGAAAAAACGCACAAATCCTACAGCTGCACCGGATTCCTGCGCCTATTAAACCAGATGTCTTTGAAAATATTTTTACATGTCAATTTTATAATTGCTCTCGGTTTCAGTAGGACAAGGTTCATTTGAATTGTATACGAATGAACTACGGCCCTATAGCCTATTCGCTAAAGGTCAGGTCGGGTCTCTGGTGCTCAGAAAGCTCGAAAACAAGATGTTATTTAACTTGTGGCATTTGCATAAGGTAGGCGAGTTTAGAAAGATTTTTGCTTAGGTGGGTTTACAGGGACAGCCTGTGGCTAAACGAGTATGCTAAAACAATCATATTCACGAAATATGTGTTCGCTTCGCTCTTAATGAATGTAGTAGCCCAGATTAGGGTGACCTGATTAACATGCTGTCAGACATCCTGTCTCCTGTGTCATTTGGCAGTGAATTGCTCATTAATTGTCCATCAAGCTCTCTCTCATCATTCACATGCGCAGGAGTCACATGGGCCAGAGGTGTGTTCAGTTTCAGCCGCTTAACATATGAAACACGACACAGTACCAAGATAATGGCCATTATCCTGTAGCTTGTGGAAATCCTTCTGGGGAGGCTGAATTGTATTCTGATTGTAATCCACTTTGGCTGCTTTACTGTCCATCTGGGTGAGCTTTTGTCTTTTAAGAGACATGGTCCTCACTCTCTACAATAAATCGCTGATGCTTCGAATTGACAGTAGTTTAAACGTTTAAAACACACACACACACACACACACACACACACACACACACACACACACACACACACACACACACACACACACACACACACACACACACAAAACAAATAATAAATAATACAGTAACAAAATTAAATAGTAACGAAATTAAATAATACATATAATAAAAATACATATAATAAAATAAAAAATATTACCTATAAGACATAAAACCTAAATGGCTGATACATACAAGAATATAAAGATAGAATACTTTGTGAAAATGGAAGAGGTAGATAATAATAATTAGTTTTACAAAATTTCAATTAATTAAAAGAATTACATTAATTGCACTAAATATTAAATCAAATTAATATTTCAAATAGCCTGTTAAAGTAAATAAAGTCAGATAGCATCATAGTTTAATAATTATTATTTTTAATATATATTAAAAAAATTATATTAATACTAGAAATTGTAACTTATATACTTTAATATTTTATTGTAACAAAATGAGATAAGGTAAAAAGAGGCAGATTTGTTTATTGTAACATTAAAACGACATTAATACAATTTATTAATAAAGCATGTTAACAAAATTGTAAAATAAATAAATAAACAGAGACATATAGCATCATAGTTTAGATAGCATCTTGCTGTTGATGGAGATTTGTGGGATGCACATCCAGGGCACGAAGCTCCCGTTCCACCACATCCCAAAGATGCTCTATTGAGTTGAGATCTGGTGACTGTGGGGGCCATTTTAGTACAGTGAACTCATTGTCATGTTCAAGAAACCAATTTGAAATGACTCAAGCTTTGTGACATGGTGCATTATCCTGCTGGAAGTAGCCATCAGAGGATGGGTACATGATGGTCATAAAGGGATGGACATGGTCAGAAACAATGCTCAGGTAGCCCGTGGCATTTAAATGATGCCCAATTGATACTAAGGGGCCTAAAGTGTGCCAAGAAAACATCTCCCCACACCATTACACCACCACCACCAGCCGCCTGCACAGTTGGTAACAAGGCATGATGGATCCATGTTCTAATTCTGTTTACGCCAAATTCTGACTGTTTGAATGTTTGACTGTCTGACTGTTTGAATCTGAATGTTTCAGCAGAAAGAGAGACTCATCAGACCAGGCAACATTTTTCCAGTCTTCAACTGTCCAATTTTGGTGAGCTTGTGCAAACTGTAGCCTCTTTTTCCTATTTGTAGTGGAGATAAGTGATACCCGGTGGGGTTTTCTGCTGTTGTAGGCCATCCGCCTCAAGGTTGTGCGTGTTGTGGCTTCACAAATGCTTTGCTGCGTAGCTCGGTTGAAACGAGTGGTTATTTCAGTCAAAGTTGCTCTTCTATCAGTTTGAATCAGTCGGCCCATTCTCCTTTGCCCACAGGACTGCCGCATACTGGATGTTTTTCCCTTTTCACACCATTCTTTGTAAACTCTAGAAATGGTTGTGCGTGAAAATCCCAGTAACTGAGCAGATTGTGAAATACTCAGATCGGCCCGTCTGGCACCAACAACCATGCCACACATTTAAAATAACTTAAATCGCCTTTCTTTCCCATTTTGACATTTAGAGTTCAGGAGATTGTCTTGACCAGGACCACACCCCTAAATGCATTGAAACAACTGCCATGTAATTAGATAATTGCATTAATGAGAAATTTTTACAAGTTTTCCTAATAATCCTTTAGGTGAGTGAGAAAGATATTTTGGGGATAGAAGGGGATAGAAGAGATAGAAATGAATACCTCTGATTTTTTTTAATGAATTAATCCAAAATCATGGAAGAATTTTCACTTGTTTTCACACAGTAGGCTTTATCTATAATACTGACAGAATAAATATGAACATTTATTTTGAGAATTTTTTTAGACGCATTATTAAATTACATTAATCTGTTAAGTTTGTCAGTAACAAATGCTTTTTTAAAAACATTTTTAGAATCAGCTTCATCATCATTTATGTAAAACCACCAAGCAGACTCCAGTTAAAGTCAACCTTTAAACAGACACACGCAGGTCATCCGGCTCCGGCGACCGGCTTGCAAATAGATAACCGCTCAGTTCTTCCTGCTATTATCACAGTGCTGATGATATCTTGTGTGTCAGAAGCAAGCGCAGCACAAAATAGCCCTGTGGTTGGAACAAAAGTCTTGAACTTTGCTGGCATTTTCATTTAGCCAAATACATGTTACAGATCAATTGTAGTCATGTATGAATTACAATGTTTTATCCAAATCCATTCAAATTCCTGTAGGGAAATGAATGGGATAGCATGTATTGGGGGGGGGCATGACAGTTCTTTTCCCCCGTCCTCAGTTCCTGGGTGGGACTGGATGTTTTGTAAGTTGCTGCCTCTCACCAGGCCCACTAGACTGAGGTTTAGACAATGCCGGCTCCGCTTTTATCTGCCGGCTCCATCGGGCCGGGTCTCTGTCTCACATCAGGGTCTCTGCTGACCCCCCACCATCTCTGAGAGCAGCTCACGGTGCTCTTGGGATGAAAGGTCAATCTGATTGTGTTGTGAATCACCAGGGTTTCTCTTTTCTTAAACTAGCTGCTGCCCCCACCTTCTCTTTCCACCTATGATACAGTGCAACTTCCTACCCTCGTGATGTTTACTTCCTCTCTCACTGTTGACTGGTTGGGGGGTTGGTACACATTCACAAACAGCAAAACTGCAAATTAAGAAAGCTGGTTAAGAGGTTAAAAGAAGGTGACAAAAGCCATTTAAAGTGATTGTTCAAACATGCAGTGCAAAACCTGACGGTTGAGAGAAAGTGTCATTCTCAGTGTATAATATATAATAGATTAGACTGTAGCTATTATATTAGGGTTGGGCTAAAACATTTTGATATTAATGTATTTGTGCTGAATTGGATTAAACTATGTTTGTTATTTTTATAAATCAGTTGAAGATACTGAAAACATGGATTCAATATGTTGAACTCAAGAAAGTAAATATGTACTTATATAATATGTAATGTGTGTGTGTGTTTGTGTGTCTGGTCCTGGTAAGCCCTATAAGGAGACAAATTAATTTTTTATAATTTTATTAGAATTCAACAAATAAAAAAATACATTAATTAAACTTAATAATAATACTACAACATGTTAACACAATTGTAAAATAAATAAGATAGTATAATTAATTTATAGTTTAATAATAATTAGATTTTTTATAGATTATATATATATATATATATATATATATATATATATATATATATATATATATATATATATATATATATATATATATATATATATATGAATTGTACTTAAATACGATTTTTATTTAAATAAATAATAGAATATTGTGTGAAAGAAGTGGAAGAGGCAGATACATAGATTAATTTTATTTGTATGTTTTAACAAAAATGTAAAAATGACTAATTAAGCTTAATATTAATAATAAAACATTAACAAAATTGTAAAATAAAGTCAAATAGCATCATATATAATTTAAAAATACTTAGATTTTTAATAGATTTTTTAATTATATTAATTTGAATTGTACTTTATATACTTTAATAGGACTTTTATTGTAACAAAGTTAAATAGATAATAATATCAACAAAAATAAAGAATATAAAATTTTGTGACATTTTTTTAAGAGGCATAGGCTACATAGATTAATAATTATATTTGTTATAATATATATTTGTTTATTTCAACACAATTTTAAAACATTACATTAATAAAACGTAATAATTATAATAAAAGATCACCATATATAGTTTAATAATAATTTGTCATTTATTTATTATTTATAATATATTAGTTATTATTAATTAGTTATTATTTTTTTATAAAATAATTCGGAGAGTTAATATAAATAATTTGGACATGTTTTGGTCCCCATGAGAGTTTATAAATCACACTAAAGTGTTTTTTTTTTTTTTTTTTTTTTTTTTTTGAAAATGTAAAAATGCAGAAAGTTTTCTGTGATGGATATGTTTAGGGGATACAGTTTGTACAGTATTAAAATCATATGTCTATGGAAAGTCCCCAGAAAACATACAAACCCAAAATGCGTACGTGAAAATAAAAAGTGGTTGCAAGGGGGAAAACACCAATAAAACCAGCACAACGTTCAAAATTCTGCCTATTTTCATAAAAATCCTTGTGAATAAAATACATTACTGTATGAGACACCTCTTATAATGCAGCTTTTCTCCTTGTAATTTCATAATTGGCTTCCAGTCTGTTTGAACTCTTAGCAGGACAATAAATGAGTTTGCCTTAGGCTGAGAGGAGGGCCGCATTAAAGGACACTCCTGGGAATCTAATAGAGGTTTCAAGGCTGGGCTGGATTTAGTTGTGCACAATAATGCACCCTCTGAATCAAAACAGGAAGCAGAGCCATGAGGGTCTCTCCAGAGAACCGCAGTAAACAAACAGCCCCGGTGGGCTCTCCAGCAGCCCTAAAAACAGGAAGTGCTGATGAGGAGGATGAAACCGAGTCAACAACAAACTATTAAGTCAGGACAGCTTTCACTCGTATCGATTGCCTTCCAATGCATTATTCATGTTATTAAATGCATAGATGGACATTCAGTCATGTGACTATTAAAGGGCAGGACACATAGACCTATAAAACCATTATCACCCCACAGGACATGTCTTGTCGGATTGTGATGGTTCATTTTCATCAGGTGTTCCACAGTCGTCACGTCACATTAACACACTTAAAGCTCTTGAACTCTGAAATTACACTTTTAGAAAAAGCCCATTAAAATTGTAATTATGTCTAAGAGTGTTTCCTCAACTGCTGGCACTTTTGACCATGTGCACATTCAGAAACACTTCGTTTTAGTTTTAATTGGTCCATTAACAATTTCCAAAACTTTCAAAAGTTTTTTTTTAAGAAAGTCTTTTCAGAAAGACTTTTCAGACTGCAATTATGATTAAAAATACAGTAATATTGTGAAATATTATTAGAATTTCTAACAACTACTGAAGACTTCAGATACAAAAGCCTCTAAATCCATCAGGCGCTTTTCTAAATAAGCATTTGTCAGGCTTCCATGTATAGGTTTCTATATAAGTACTGGTACTTCTGAATGGGCTGAGGCCGGGATTTAGTGTTTTTGTATTTTAGTATTAAGTGAAAGTATTTTATGAACGTACACTCTATGCTGAGAGAGCATTCACTTCGTAGTTATCTCATTTTTGACCAAAGTGGCTTTTAGAAGATTTTGCATCTGAACTCTTCATTTGAATATATTCTAAAATATAATGTATTCTTGTGATGACAAGGCTGAATTGTTAGCATCATTCTTCCAGTCCTCAGTTACATGATCCTTCAGAAATCATTCTAATGTGCTGATTTTGTGCTCAAAAGACATTTTTATACGTTAAAAAACAGATGTGAAAGACTGGAAAGTTCAAAAGATAATTTATTTGAAACAGAATGTTCTTTGTAATGTAAAAATCGCTACTTCCATTTTTGATCCGTTTAATGTATCCTTGCTAAATAAAAAATTTATGTATTTTTAGTTTTTTTGAAAGTAATAAAAATCCCCACCATTCTCTTTCCATCACGTGATAACAAAACTAGCTGCGTAGTAAACTTTGTTGGGACAAACTTCACTTAATAAAGCCAAATGAAAGAATGAAAGTTTCATAAGCTTTACATTTAGTGAAGTGTAAAGAGAAAAAAAGGGAAAAAAATTGCTAACATGAATTAACATGTGTTGCTAACATGTTTTAAGTCATCGCTAACATGAGATAGTATGTCATTAATGTGTTTTAACACATTGCTAGCATGAATTTGCATGTTTTAGCATGTTGCTAACATGAACTAGCATTTTGTTAGCATGTTATATAACACAATACTAACTTGAATTAGCATGTTGCTAGCATGTTTTAACAGATTGTTTGTATGAATTAGCCTGTGGCTACCGTGTTTTAGCACTGCTTGCGTGGATTAACATGTTGATAACATCTACCAAATTGCTAACATGATTTAACGCTCTGTTAGCATGAATTAACATTCTGCTAACATGAATTAGCACATTTTAACATTGCTTACATGGATTCGCTTATTGCTAGCATTTTTTCAGTACATTGATAACATTATTTCACACGTTGCTACCATGAATTAACATGTGGCTAGCATGTTTTACTAAACTAGTTATTTTGCTTGCTCTATTGGCTAGCTTGGAGATTTTTTTTTTTTTATCTGGCCACCGGTAATTTTATAACTAGCATTTAATATATCCTAAATACAAACAAATTATAGTTTCCAATTTTTGCATTGTTCTTCAAACATTTAATGTAATGAATCAAATATTACGATTTTATTTTAAAATATAACATTTTAATATGAAAAGTTTTGGTCTGGGACAAGAGTAGAAGTTACATTTATGAATTAAAGGTCTAAAACTATCCAATATAACAGATGAAGGCATTGCAAGAGAGCTTCCAAGTTTTAATGTGACCTTCTGATAACAAAAGGAAAAAAGTTGAACTCAGTTAGTTTTAATAAATATGTAGCCAGAGTTAAAGAAACACCAATAAACACTCTTCCCACCGCAGGCCGAGAGTGAATGTTCATATTTCAACACATTCTTGATGAATGAAGTAGAGGCCCAGAGCTGTTGAGAAAGACCCTTCTGCAAGGCGTCATTCCAGACCCAGCTGTTTTCCTCAACCCCTTTAACAGAGGTCCTGCAGATCCTGAAATATGACAGGAATGTGTAAACAGAGGCAGACAGGGGGCCCCGGGGTATCCTGGGTAATAGCGGAGAGAGGGGAGGGTAATTGAAGGAGAGCAGGATGAAGGTTATTATGTGTTTGTATGGCAACTGAGGAGTTGATGGCGTGTAATTACAGTGCTGGCTGAGAGGGGAACACTTTACATCCTCTTACAAGTCCCAGCAGCGACCCACTGGTTTGTGCTGAGGCGGAATGGAAAGGCAAATTGCAGAGTTATAGTGGAATGTGTTTATTCTGTCCTTTCTGCACCTCTACGCTTTGCTCTCTTAATGTTGTAGACCATAATGATTGCAAGCCTGCTCATATCATTCCTGCAGGGCCTGGTCTAGCCGACGCATCAAAAGTTTTCCAAAAATCTAGAAGTCTCGCTTCAGCCAAGCAACTGCTATTGAGATGAAGGCAATGGATAAACCCCATTGGTTGTGACATATACACAGGAAATAATATAACAACCTCAATATGCAAACTTTTTTATTTACAGACATTTTGGCCTTACAACATTTGCCACTATGAAATGTAAAGTTTTTTTTTATAAATAAATCTTTATTAAATAAAAATAATTAAATATTATTTATATTATGTTTTTATATAACATACAATTTATAACGTATTTAATATAGTTACATTGTTTTAAAATGTAATATTATATTTTATACATGTACATTTTATTATATATTAAGTATCATATATTAAGCTTTTTATTCATGTAAATACATGTACAAATTAAAATGTGTACAAATAATATTTTAATACAATAATTAATATTATATCTTACATATTAAAGGAAGTGTATGTAAGATTGTGGCCAAAACTGGTACTGACACTACTTTCAAAAGTACTGTAGAGTGGTGTATCCCCCTCCCCCGAGGTTGCCAGATAGGCTGCAGGATCCTGCAGGAATGTTTGTAGCTGCAGCTGTGGTAACTAGGGAAGATCTGGCAACCCCGATGCCGAAACACTACAGACTTCGTGATTGGTAGATAGGTGGAGGGCGGAGCTTCATGCCAAAACACAACATGTTCATCAGCATCAACATCAACATCAGTTGAGGGCTGCAACAACAACTTTTAAATGACAATATCCTGGCCGGACTACTGTTGTCAGTGATATAAGTATTTGAAATTAACATGATTTCTTAATGTCTAGTGACATATCAGCCATTTTATGAATAATTGAAATACATTTCTTACATACAGTTCCTTTAAGCTTTTTATTTATGAACATTTTAGCCAATGTTTTTATTCAATAAATATTTTTTCAGATAAACTATATTTATATACACACACAAATACTCGTGCTGTTTAATGAGTTGAAATTAATCTCGGATACCAGCAAGGGTTCAATTCCATCATCTGTAACAAGAATTATACAAAAGTGTCAGGATCCATATTCAGCCTCGCTTCACAAAGACATAAAAGCTGCTCGGAAAACGGCTCATAAGGCCGGACCACCCACCAAGGTTGAGTGTTCGTCCAACACATGCCCATTTTTAGCCAGGTAAGTCAGACCCAAAGCATTGCGTCACCCCTCAAAGAGTTTCAACAGTTCCTCAAGCAAGACGGCGGGGCTATTCTGGATAGAGCCGCTGGAGACGGTCGATAGGCTGGGAGCTGGAGTGGTACGCCACCCCACTAGCATATTCACAGCATCTCTTTTATCCCTCTGTGAGGGGAGTCTCTCACAAAGGTCATGCTACAAGAAGGTGCGAGGATCCAAAAAGCAGCTCTGCTCCATAATAATATCTGAAGTACTTTGCTCCGGGACCACCCACAAGGTTATGGCCAGTCCCTCAGCCTCAATGGGAACATTGTTTCCCCTGATATTTGGGAATCTGATCTTTCTTTTAGTCAGATTAAGACATCCTGAAACAATTACTCAAGTGCCATTCGATTTTTCTCACGGGCAATTGAGAAAAATGGTCTGCAGTGCCACTTGGTTCAAAGTAGTGCATTAATGCAAAAGGAGAGGGTGGCACCCATTGCATTCTTGGATCGGCACGCTGTTCTGCCTATATTTAATGCCCAGACTAAACCAGTCCTCAACTTAAATACAAGAGTGTTAAATCTCTCAGTCCAGTTTGCACAAATTGCAAACTACATTATTCACTTTAGTTGAGTTTAAGGAAATGCACAGGGTAAAAGATGAGATGCCACCATTCCCAGAGGATTGATTACATTAAGAATTGCAGACAGTTTTTGTAATTACAAGTTTTCTGAAATGTTCTTTAACTATTTAAATGAGACATTCTCTGATTAAACATGCTTTATTTTTTTAATTTCCAGAACAGAAATATGAACATTGGATAAAGCCACATTGACAAGTGAGTCAAAGGATTTTGGATATCCGTTTTCATCACTCCATTAATGAGAAAATAACAATTAACAGCCAGGGGGAAAAAAAGTCATTGTTTTTTGGAATAAAATAAGGCAAGAAAACCCATACTGTAAAAAATGATTTTAAAAATAAGTTACCTGGTTGCCTTAAAATGTTGAATTCATTGAAATAAAACATTTGAGTTAATACAATGAACATTTTGGACAATTGACAACCTTTATTCAAATATTATTAAAAGATTGTGTACGCATATTGGGTAATTGTGTGTTTTATTTGTGAAGATGCAGTGAAACATGCCAAATTGTGTTATTTTCATGATTTATCAATTTTTTTAATGTGGTTCAGATATCAGATATTAATTTTATCAACTCTAATTTTTTATTTTAATAAACTCAAAATTAAGACGATCAGGTTACTTACTTTTTGAAGTTAAACCAATAAAAAAATGTTAAAGTGAAGGAATAAAACAGTAAAGTTTGGAGTAAATGCTACTGAAGTAGATATTTCTTAAGTAGATTAAATGCAATAAAATACACAAATAAACATGTATTTTAAATGTTTTCTTTCCATAAGTCTGAAACAACATGAAAAGCCAAATAATAAGAATGATCAGTGCATGAAAAAAACAATGATTTTGCCTGTAGTGTCTTGCTTTAAATCATTAAGTCCAAAGACATATTAGGCCTACTTAAATCTCACAGCTGTGAATATTTCACTTATATTTGCAACGCACTTTCATTATTTGGACATTTGTGAAAATTGAGGGGCCTTCAAAACATAATTGGTAATGCCTAGCTGTACAGTGTTCATCCGAGAGCTTCTGGATGCTAGCAGACAGTCACCGCACTTGAGGGAAAACAGAAGCTGCGATAATTACAGTGTCTGAGGTCAGGTGAGCCCCTACCAGCTGCGGATGTCCGTGGTGCTCGTCAAAATCCCTGTTAAAGTTGTCATGGTCTGACAGATGTAGGTTTAACAAGAGGAAAAGAGCAGATGCTACCGAATCATTTCCACAGTCTCATTTTCACAACCTGCAAAAGCGTGCGAAAAGAAAAGGGGTGAGATATTACAAGTTTTCTTTGCCTTTTCACTTCAGCAAATGTACCAGGAAATGCAACTCACACATTCATACTGAAAACAAAAAAGAACAGTGGATCCACACATTGGCAATGGGTTTCTTTAATATTATTAAACTCAAATACCTTGTATGTAGTGAAACATGAACTAAATAAACCCTATTTACAATTTTAAAAAAGGATGCTTTAGTTTGAATTCGCACAATGTGGTTCATACTGAAATGTAAGATTTTTAGGAAAACCTGAAAGCATGAAGGTAATGTAAATAACATTGTTAAAATTCATTCGAATTATCCCCAAAATGTAAAAAGTGTTACAAATTCCCATGTGTACGTATAGCGTAAATTAAAGATGGGAAGCACAAGAATGAAGAAACTTGTTATCATGATAACATTTTCACAGCAATATACAGTAAGATAACTAGCATAATCTTAACTCCCAAAACAGCAGAATAACAGAACAATAAGCACAATATTGTCAGCCTGAACCCAATAAAGTTTGAATCACTTGCAGTTAACTATTAGTTTAGCTAGCATTAGCATATAGTAACATGCCAAATATAACATTTCCTTACAACATCTTATGTAAATTGTAGACAGCAAGCACACAAATGAGGTTCTTACCATGCTAGCAATTTGTACCGCAAAAGTATGAACTAGCATAATGCTATCTCCCAAAACAGAAATTAGAACATTAAAAGATAACATTCTCAGCATGAAACCAAATCCTATAAAGTTTAAGCATTTAAAAATAGCTCAAATGAATTACTTGCAGTTTACTAGCTAGCAATAGCATATATTAGCAAGTCAAACATTTTTTTTACAACATTATGTTAATTGTAGGTGAGAAGCACACAAATTAGGTTTAACCATGCTAGCATTTGCACAGCAATATCAAGTGGAAACCTCCCGCGATCTCTCTTGAAGCCAATACGGAAGTAATGTAAAGTGCAATTCTTGAACTGGCCTCTAGGGACAGGCTCCAGAAGAGAGCAGAATCTCATTAAGCCCCATGTTAAAATTCTCAACTTTACAGCAGAAAAAAACATCTTTACAGCCTGGTACAAATTGTGGTTTTGGCCTATAAGGCTAATTTTGATCTTCATGACATCCGCCGTCTATAGCCATTGCGTCACCTCAGCTCCGCGCACATCCCGCCTTCTTGCCCATCTTCTGTTATCTGGGAGTGACTCGCGATGACTCGCTCGCAAGATGGCGACGGCCAGCTCGTCTCTACTTTAAGCTTCAGAACGGCTTATCGGAATCCTATGGGTGACGTCACGGACACTACATCCATATTTGTTTACAGTCTATGAGCAATATACAGTGTAATTCAATTAGCATAATGCTAAGTCCCAAAACAGCAAGATGGCCGAATTCTCAACATGAACAAGTTTAGGCATGTGAAACTAACCCATCTGAAATGTTTGCAGTACTAGCTTAGCTAGCAATAGCGCACATTAACATGCTAAATGTAGCTTTTTTTTCATATAAAATGTAATTGAAGGCAAACTTGTATAACTAGCATAACTAACTCCCAAAATGTCAACTTAATACACTGCTGTTTTTAGCAATGTTAAATTAACATACATGTAGTACATATTTGTTCATGTAGCTTTGGGGAAAAATGGTTGAGAATTTGATTATTTTAATAAAGTTATTTGAGCAAGGAGCGCTTTTTAAATGCATACAGCAGTAGTGATTCAACTTAGCATACTTAGCAATAGCTCAGCTATAGTATAATTCACATCTCATGTTAAATTCAACCACAAAATCTAAAGAGCCTAACCATAAACAGACATAAACATCATTCCTGTTAATCTGACTGAGATTGCAGCGGCGAGACAGGTCTGAGACAGAGAGCATACTGCTCACCTCAGCATGACGTAATCCTGACAGCTTGTTGGATGAAGGTTTGCGTACGAAACACCGTCATCACCTCATCCAGGCGGGCTGCCAGCATGGTCTCGTGCACAACAGCATCTTAAAAGATTAGGAAATGCTTCTTAACCTGCTTAACACAAAACTACCTTTGGCAGTAACACAGGCTCACCTGACCAAATGTGACAACCACTTCCACAAAAGATCATTGCAGGCAATGCTAGTGAAATTGCAAATATGCTAGTGAGCTTTATTGTCTAGAAAGCACAAAACTCACTAACAAGATCTCTCTTTAAGCAACCAACAAGATCAACGGAGAGTCTGAGTCTCCCACATTCATCTAGTAGGTTATTAGTACAATATGCATGTCAACAACAATGCTGGATGCTATTAGCTTGTCAAGCTACAAGCTAATCATGATATTAAGTAGTTATAGACGCTATGAATGAAAACATAGTTAGATACACTATGACCTATGAACAAAAATTAACTAGCTAGCAAACTAGCTATGGGGAAAATGTAAGTTAACATTTAATAAAACAAATTAGGTTGAAAAATACATTTAAAAAGCTGTTTACCTACTGAAAAACATCACTAAACAAAGTCACTAATGTACCAAAACGAAGTTGCTCTCCAAGACTGGGCTACCATTATCTCGTTTGTTTCTATTCTTAACAATTTTAGGAATAACAATGAAATTATGATGCTAACAACATATGAACATTAGTTGTGTTCCTACTCCTTGAGCTAAGATACCTGCTGAAGTTCACTTCACATGACAAAAAGCAGGAACATCCTGCAAAGTCAAACAAAGAACATGTTCGCTCCCTTCGGATTGAAGTGAAGTCCACTTTGTAGGGCACTTGTGGTTGAATAGAACACAGCTTTTATACACAAAAAAGTGTTATTTATACAAGTACATACAAGTGCCAAGTATATACAAGAACAACCCATAGACATAAAGTTGATGCTAATTGCTAATTGCATAACAAGAATTGTGCATTTAGCAATTAGCATCATCTTCATATCTATGGGTTGTTCTTGTAAGCTATACTTTGCAAACACTTTTCCCCCCTACAAATAATTTCTAACACCAATGCAATCATTTGGCTTTGCTTTATCAGTTAACCAAATAATAACTTAGTGAACAACAGTACATTAACATATAGCCCATGCAACAGACTCAAGCGCTGAGAGGGTTTACAGATGCAATTACTTCCTAACATCTTTCACTAGCTCATCCTCTTTTCTTGTCCTCCTCCTCTGTATCCTCTCAGCCTCCGTTATGGGAGAGGGCTCGGTGACAGATGGTTTTGGGACATCCGGCTGAGGGTTGGGATTTAGGGAAGCGGCTAATCTAAAACAAAAACAGCAGTTGGCAGGTACCGCCCCCTCAGCTGAAGACAAGCTGAGTGATCAGAAGAGTTGAGAATGGTCGAGAGCACCTGGAGAGGATTACAGACAAGGAGACACACACACACACAAAGCGCTCTGTTCTCTAGGGCATTGCTTTGTTGGCAATTTTTGGGATTAGCAGGGCCTTCCCATAACACACCTGCACATCAGTGTGGGATGGATGGCGACCATTCGCTTACATAAAGACTTACAGACAGGAAGAAGACATGACATAAGTGGACTAAGCGTGTATTATCCTACTGTGTCATAAAAAAATAGGTAACAGAGACGCAGTCATTGCATAACGCTGCTTGGAGTATTATGCCGCATATAATAATACGTAGCAGGTTAAGACAATTGCGCTGTAATTGTCTTAACCGCTATGTATTATTAGATGGATTGTGACTAATTGCAAAGAATAAAGATTTAAGGGTTAGGGTTAGTTTAAATCATTATTTATAATGTATACTCATTTTAATTTATATTTCAATTTATATAATTATTTTATTAAAATTTGTTCATTATATATATATATATATATATATATATATATATATATATATATTATAATATATTAATTTAATAATATATATTTTGAATTATATTATATATTTTATTGTAATTACATACATTTTAATACAATTAGAATTTAAATATTTTTATGTTTAAAATTATATTCCTCATAAAGTGTTTTTTTGGCATTGTGACTTTTTAAAATTTTTTTAACAATGACTATTTTCAACTAAATTGAAGATTTAGTAAATTTGCACATTACAATTTCATTATACAGTATATAGCATTACAGTGATTGAATCGGTGACATTATTTACCCCAGAGTCTCATCTCAACTTTTTCATTTTATTTTGGGGTGAGATATTAACACTTATTCATGAGATTCACCCTCAGAGACAATTAAAAGTTTGCTTTTCTAAGCATGAACAGTTCAGGGAGTTTAGAGCAGGGGCCTAACTTGACCTAACTTTTCCAACAAGCTGAAGTGAAACTCTCATCATGCAGCCAATCCAATCAGGCCAGATGGAAAGCTGAGACTAACGTCACACACACTCCTTAAGGACGAATTGACAAACAACGCAGGCTCATTCAGATGTACTCCACCCGGCTAGAGACCCAAAAAACAAGATAGGGTGTAGAGAAGGAAGATTACAGGGATGTCTCCTCCTGCCAGCTCAGGAGGCATCAAGGGAATAGGCTTTCTTAAGGAAATGCCATCAGGATTGAGATGTGGCGATGAAGTCTGGATGTTCGAGTGGCACATGACTGGACAGTCACATGGACACTCAGACAAACGCTGAGATGCAGTCCTACACATGTGTGTCTCTGTAGTCAGCCACAATTAGTGTTCAAAAGACCGGGGCTAGTTGTCACATTTTTTAGTTGAGTAAATAAACAGATTTATTAACACATGCAATTTGGTCACGAACAGCCAATATCTCC
This sequence comes from Pseudorasbora parva, assembly GCF_024679245.1. Taxonomy (NCBI): domain Eukaryota; kingdom Metazoa; phylum Chordata; class Actinopteri; order Cypriniformes; family Gobionidae; genus Pseudorasbora; species Pseudorasbora parva. The sequence goes on along the minus strand of NC_090196.1, from coordinate 20,146,674 downwards.
CAATATAATTTTTTATGATTTGTCTCATCTCATTAGTATTTGTAAGCATTCATACATAATGTTTACATGCTGAAATATCCAATATGGATGTATTGCCAGCATCTAAAATGTTAAAGAACCCTTCATATTCACAGCTTTAGAAAATAAAAGTCTTTTTAACAGCTTTCTATTATAAACACATATTTGTATAGTTATTGTTGCACTACAGATATTGAGCTCCTAAACCCACACATACCCTAAAACTTAAAGATATTGTAGTAAAACTTTAGAATAAGGTTTCATTTGTTAATCTGCACATCAGTTATATAAACATTACTTCTAAAGCATTTATTATTTTCAATTAATATTAATCTCAACATTTACCAATACATGATTAAAATTAACAGTTGTATCTGTTAACATTAGTTAATTATCTTGAGCTACAAGAAATATGTTTTACTATAATATGTTGTACTGTAGTACTGTAACAAATGTATTGTTCATTGTTAGTTAATAGTTAATGCATTAAATAAGCTAACTAAAGTAATGGCGCATCATTCAAGTGTGTTTGTAATTGTTTTAGCTATAGAGCTCAAATGGTAAACAAAATAAAAGATAATTTATTAAATTATATAATTTTCATTCAGTGAAACATTTTAAAATCTAGGCAAGGTAAATAATTTAACAAATAAATAAAACATTTGTTTATGACTTTAAGAATAAATCAAATAAATATTTGTCTGATAAATTAATACATACAATAAAATCAGCCTATTCATTTCTAAAATAAGAAAGTGCTGTCAAGATGAGTGTTTCATAAGCTGCGTCTCATTTCGTTAAATTTCGAAGGCTGCGTCCTCCGGAGGACACGTCCTGTGTAGGATGGAGTGTCCTCAATCAGAATTAAACCAGACGTCCTTCGTAGGACACACAGGTAGGAAGTATCACGTTGCTATGCCAACATGTTTAGCCTCGCTGCGCTCTTACGCCAGTTATATGAATTAAAATTATTTATAACTTGAAAATGACTATGAAATGTTTCTTGTCTTGACAGCAAAGTACTGTTCTAAACGTTTAAAATGCACTAAACAGTTGTAATCCTGTTTACCAAAACTATCTGTTTGAGGTAATAGAGCTTAAAAAAAAAAAAAAGCTTTAACTACTTATTTTAAACACCACACCTACGCTCGCATGTATATCTGGCGGTGGTGCCGTTTTTTCATATAATATATAAAACAAAATGACGGTTGTTAACAGAGACGCAAAGAATTGTGGGTTATCTCCAGCCGTGAAGGCTACACCTCATGCACACTCCGAATTCCTGTGAAAGAAGGACGCATTCGAAGGTCGTATTTGGAGAGTCCTTCTCACTTTTTTGAAATGAGACGGCCTTATGACGTATTCACCCTTCGAATGCGACCTCCAGAGGACGCAGCCTTCTGAAATGAGACACAGTAATAGTCTGTGCAAAAGTATGCAAGTAACCACACTTTCTGTACAAACACATCAGATTACTAATGAGGTCAAGTTGGATAGGGATAAAACAATAAAATAATATACGCTTCCACAGGAAGTTCTGTTCCTTTTTTCATTTCTACAGTACAAAGTACATACGTTTTGACAAGGTCAGATTTCTCAAACCGGTTGTGGGGAGACAGGACGGATGTTGTAGGTTTTGCAATGACCCCTGGTAGCACCTCTTTCCAGTTAAAGGACCGGCCCCATATGTGGAAGGTGGGAAGTTCCGTACGTCCTTATCAGCAGCAGGGACAGCCTGTTCCCACATTTCCTCCTCCTGCTGAATGGACACAAGAAAGAAAAAAAAAACAGATATCTATGAAAACCGGAAGCTCATGAGACTTTACAGGAAAATGGCCCTTTGCTAGACTTTGTGAAATGTAAGCATAACAAAGAATATAGGCTAGTTTCAGATGTGAGAGGAAATCGTAGAGACAGAATCAGTGTATAGAAATGGTATAAATGCTCACCAACATTGGTGTGTTTTTCCACATGAATGGCATTCCCGGGTGAACAAAAAAACCTATCAAGGCAAAACGGTTTAAAAAAAGCAAAGCGACAGACATAACAATATGTAGAACATCAATACTAATCACTTCAATGTAAAACACAAGTCCACAACAATCCGAATTCCCTTTGGTGTGAAATAAAAACACACCAAAAGGTCTCTTTTTTTGTTTTGAGAATGTTCCTTTGAGATTTTATTAAGTGCAGCTGTTTTAATCTGCACACCTCTGTGTCCTTTGAACTTGACATCTCTCTTCTGAAAACACATCAGGTTCCCTGTGTTATTCAATCAAAGTAAAACTAAAACACACTTGGGGTCATAGGATTTGCTACAGGCCGGGCAAATGTGTGACTTCAAAGGTTGTCGGGCTTAAAAAAAGTTTGAGATAAGAGCACAGGGGGTTTTCGGTTAGCAGGATAGACTTGTTTCAAGGTTCTGGAGAAAAGCCAAGGAGGAAAGTATCCGGGTGGGGGGTTATTAACCCTTCACACCTTTTAAAACGCCTCTCTTAAGGAGATTTTAACACTTTGAGAGTTTGTGTTAACCCATTGTTTTTCATTCATTTCGTCTTAATTTCCATTGCAAATTTTAAACTCGTAACTTTTCACAAATGCCTACAGGATTCAAACAGCTGTGATAAAAATATGCAAATGCTCCACACCCTTTTAAATTGTCAAATATAATAATTATTAGAAATGCTAAACGTCATTCAGAAATTACCTGATTACTTGAAAATATTTAATAATCATGACATCAAGACATGTGACATGCCTATACATCAACTATTTTAAATAAAAGATCATATTTTTGACCCAAAAAAAACATTCCATGACATTTAAAGGGATCACCCTCAAACCTTCCTTGGTGTATATGACGTTCTTCTTTCAGATAAATACAATCCGAGTTATGTTAAATCTAAATCAAATTAATCTAATCTAATCTAATCCAAGCATTACAAATGGCAGCTCAAAATTCAAAAACCAAAAAGTGCATCCATCCATTATAAAAGTAATCCACACTGCGCTACACTTCTTCGCGAGTTGAATATGTAAGGTGGTCGGCCAGGAGCTAGATATTTTATTTTATGTGTTAAATATGGATATTTTTCTTACACAAAACCATCGATTCGCTTCAAAGGGTCTTTATTAACCCTTCCAGACCCGTGTGGATTACTTTTATAATAGATGGATGCACTTTTTCTGGTCTTCAAATTTTGGGCTGCCTTTCACTGCCATTATAAAGCTTAGAAGAGCCAGAAAGAGACATTTATTAATACAACTCCGATTGTATTCATCTGAAAGAAGAATGTACACCCCCTAGGATGGCTTGAGGGTATCAATTAATCATGCAGTAATTTAAAATTTTGGGTGAACTATCCCTTTAAGTACAACATTGTTTTCCTTTTTTGTCGTTTGTTCTGATATCTGTAGTCAAAATTCATTACCCATGTGAGGTTGGAACACGTTTATATACCAGTAAAAAATAAATCAAAACTGGGGTGAAACCACCTGGATTTGGAAAACACCCCACTCAATAAACCAGGTGTGAGGACGCTTTAAAACACATATGTGAATAGCAACGGATGCTTTAAAGGTCACTGAGAGATCTCAAGATAAGTGCACGATGGATTTATGACAAGACTAAAACAAGTGAATCCAATTCAGCCCTATATATCCAAATGCTTTAAAGCAGCAGTTATTTCTGGTCCTCAGATTTCTAGTAGTTTTAATATACTGTCCAAGAGCAATGTGTTTTTTCTCAACCTCTATTGCTCAAACCGGAGTTTCTCTCACCAGTTCGGAAACTTCAAGAAAGATCTCCGACCCACAACAGGTGTATACCATCTTTAAACTTTCCGCTCCATAAAACGAACTATATTTGTTGAAAGGGAAAACCTCTCAACAGACGTTCCCCTAAAAAAAAATTGGAGCAGGTCTATTCTGTGCAGGTGGCACTGCAGCAACAATACGAGCGACCTCTTTTCCATTCCTCCATCTTTATCTGTTCTTCCCTAGAGCAGAAGGTCAGAGGAAATTCCCTCTGTAAGCGTATAAAAGCTCTGATTCAATGCGAGCCAGTCCTGGCTAACAGAAGGAAGAACTAGTCCTCTGATGTCTGTGGGGGGATAATGTTTACCTTCCTCTGCCTCATAAGCAGGGAACCACTTTACCATATGTGGGTCTTGCAAGAGCCTGCATGCGCACAAATCCATAAATAAACAGACACATGCGCGAGCAGGCAACCGCACACAACCCCTTTTACACAGGGACACGTGCATACAGTTCTATTGTCTTCTTTTTGTTCTTTATTGGTTTAGCTGGTCGCTCTAGGTCATTTCCAGTGCCCCATCGGAGACAAGCGACTTGTGTTGTGCACAGAAAAGTCACAAACTACAGTCTTGGGGGAGATGGTTGGTAGGAATTCGTTGCAACAAAAGTCACATGCTGGATTTTTTTGTGTAAAATGACAAATTCTTAAGAGTACCTGATTCTTATGAGTAGTTATCAAGGCTGTTGCATTTATTTGGTCAAAAATACAGAACAGTGGTGTTGTGAAATATTATGACAATTTAAAATAATGGTTTTCTATTTTGATATACTTTAAAATATAATTTATTTCTGTGATGCAATGCTGAATTTCTAATCATCCATTACTTCAGTCTTCAGTGTCACATGATCCTTCAGAAATCATTATATGCAGATTTAGTATCAATGTTGGAAATAGCTGCTTATTATTTTCTATAACCTGTGATACTATTTTTGAGGATTCTTTGATGGACAAACAAAAACAGCATTTAATATAAATCAATATAAATCTTTTGTAACAATATACACTACAATTCAGGGATTTCTCTCTTTTTCTTTCTCTTTTTTTGAAAGAAATTAATGCTTTCATTCAGCAAGGGTGTGTTAAGTGATAAAAAATGATTTTGTAAAAAAAAAAAAAAAAAAAAAAAAAAAAAATTGATTGATAAATGAATATAGAATATAAAATGATTTCTGATAATTAATAATTAATTCCATGGATTGTTTTTACTGCAGTTGGATGCATTGTTTTAAATGTGAGATTGTTGTGAAGACTTAAGCAGAGCTTCTGCACACAGAAGGATGTGGTACGCAAAGCAAACGAGCACCGCTGGGCCCTTCTGTCGATTGGCTCCCTGCTTCCGTCTGACCTCCACCCAGAGGAAAGCCACAAGGCTGCGGCTGATTGAGAAAGAGTAAACAAGACTGCGAGTGTCTCTGAGGACACTTACTCAGTCTCTCTCTCTCTTGCATGCACATGCACAAGCCATTCATACAGCCTGGGACACAATCGCATCAAAGACTCGAGCTGTAATTCATTCATAATGGTCTCTATTTACATAACACATGTGATGCAGCAAACAAGGATACAGTAAAAATCTGTGCATGCATGTCTATTCTTTCAGTCTTCCTGGAGGATGACAACCCTCTCTGCTGTCAAAACATGACTGGGATGTTGTCTTAGCTGCAGCTGTCCTCTTTACATTGACTTTTTTTTAGGGTGTATGATCCCTCAAACCCCCCTCCTGCCATTCCCTCATCCTGCTTTCAGTCTTTTCATCTGGTGTCCTTTTTTTCATTTTAAGTCCAATGTCCTCATTTGGAATGACACAGCTGGATGTCTTTAAGCTGAAATGAAAAAACAAAAGAATACAGGATTTGGTGTGACCCCCTCTGCAGGCCAGAAGAAGTTACAATTGAGGCGAGGACCACTGGGGTTGGGTATCCCCCTTATACAGACGATCCCTCGGTTTCCTCGTCAGACCGGTCCACTTGTTGTGTCTGTTGCAAAAGCCGGACTTGGTTGTCCAGGCACGTCCTCAGTTTGTCTTCGGTCAGCGTAAGACGCTCTTCGAGGACGGCAACGGTCTGAGAGACGAAAACCAACAGTTTAAAGCACAATGGCATTAGTGATATTTCGTAGACAAAAAATATCTATTAAGAAAAAGGAAGTCTCTTTCTGTTGGGCAACACAGCTAATTTGCGTAGCCAACTTGAACTTGTTGGGAAATCTGTGTGGCAAAATCGTTCAGCCTCACACGAAATTGCATGGATTCCCATTGAAATGACTGAATTCTGCCCACAACAACGGTCAAGCAACAGTAAATATGACCCAACCTTTAAACAGAAGTTCAGATTCGTCTAGGAAAAACAAGCTACGTCTGATCTAAAAAAGCTACTTAACAGACTTGGATGACCTTAAAGCAGTTCACCTGGGTCAGGATGTCCAACTGCTGCACAATGTTCTCCAGAGTGCTAGTAAGGCCTGATGGGATGCCCGAGTGCTCCGCTGCAGATGTTGTCATGCCATCAGGAAACCTTTCTTCTTGATGCTCATCCTCCTTTTCTCTGGGTCGTGTATGAGATCGAGCTGGACCTGGGTAACTACCTGAGATGGGCTGATCTCTGCTGCTTGTCCCAACGTCATGGCTCCTTACATCCTGAGGAAACCAAAATTTTAAGTTCTGACCCTCTCACATTCCAAACCTGTATGACTTTCTTTCTTACATGGGATATTTAGCAGAATGTACCAGGTGCTCATTTCTGAAGAAACGAAATCAATAATCAGCATAAAAGTAGGTAAACTGTTGTTTTGTTTGTCACTCAAAGCTATTTTATGGCTTCACAAGACTTCACAAAGACTACTTTTAGGGTCCTTTTTTGTCGTTTTTGGAGATGGTATGCAGTGATGCACCAATTTTTTTTTTTACCCGTAACACTGAAACTGAAATTTAAGTTAAGAATGCCAAAATTTGATTATTGAATTTAGGAAAATAGGAAATGTAACTTTATAGGATGTTCTGGGTATTGTGTTCTCTGCCATAGTGAAGGTCTTCAGTAATGAGCCACCTCTCAATATTTCATACAAACAAATTTTACATATTGCTGCTTTACAGTACAAGTACAGTCTTGTTCAAAATAATAGCAGTACAATGTGACTAACCAGAATAATCAAGGTTTTTAGTATATTTTTTATTGCTACGTGGCAAACAAGTTACCAGTAGGTTCAGTAGATTGTCAGAAAACAAACAAGACCCAGCATTCATGATATGCGCGCTCTTAAGGCTGTGCAATTGGGCAATTAGTTGAAAGGGGTGTGTTCAAAAAAATAGCAGTGTCTACCTTTTACTGTACAAACTCAAAACTATTTTGTACAAACATTTTTTTTTTCTGGGATTTAGCAATCCTGTGAATCACTAAACTAATATTTAGTTGTATGACCACAGTTTTTTAAAACTGCTTGACATCTGTGTGGCATGGAGTCAACCAACTTGTGGCACCTCTCAGCTGTTATTCCACTCCATGATTCTTTAACAACATTCCACAATTCATTCACATTTCTTGGTTTTGCTTCAGAAACAGCATTTTTGATATCACCCCACAAGTTCTCAATTGGATTAAGGTCTGGAGATTGGGCTGGCCACTCCATAACATTAATTTTGTTGGTTTGGAACCAAGACTTTGCCCGTTTACTAGTGTGTTTTGGGTCATTGTCTTGTTGAAACAACCGTTTCAAGGGCATGTCCTCTTCAGCATAGGGCAACATGACCTCTTCAAGTATTTTAACATATGCAAACTGATCCATGATCCCTGGTATGCGATAAATAGGCCCAACACCATAGTAGGAGAAACATGCCCATATCATGATGCTTGCACCTCCATGCTTCACTGTCTTCACTGTGTACTGTGGCTTGAATTCAGAGTTTGGGGGTCGTCTCACAAACTGCCTGTGGCCCTTGGACCCAAAAAGAACAATTTTACTCTCATCAGTCCACAAAATGTTCCTCCATTTCTCTTTAGGCCAGTTGATGTGTTCTTTGGCAAATTGTAACCTCTTCTGCACATGCCTTTTTTTTAACAGAGGGACTTTGCGGGGGATTCTTGAAAATAGATTAGCTTCACACAGACGTCTTCTAACTGTCACAGTACTTACAGGTAACTCCAGACTGTCTTTGATCATCCTGGAGGTGATCATTGGCTGAGCCTTTGCCATTCTGGTTATTCTTCTATCCATTTTGATGGTTGTCTTCCGTTTTCTTCCACGTCTCTCTGGTTTTGCTCTCCATTTTAAGGCATTGGAGATCATTTTAGCTGAACAGCCTATCATTTTTTGCACCTCTTTATAGGTTTTCCCCTCTCTAATCAACTTTTTAATCAAAGTACGCTGTTCTTCTGAACAATGTCTTGAACGACCCATTTTCCTCAGCGTTCAAATGCATGTTCAACAAGTGTTGGCTTCATCCTTAAATAGGGGCCACCTGATTCACACCTGTTTCTTCTCAAAATTGATGACCTCAGTGATTGAACGCCACACTGCTATTTTTTTGAACACACCCCTTTCAACTAATTCAACTAATTGCCCAATTGCACAGCCTTAAGAGCATGCATATCATGAATGCTGGGTCTCATTTGTTTTCTGAGAATCTACTGAACCTACTGGTAACTTGTTTGCCACGTAGCAATAAAAAATATACTAAAAACCTTGATTATTCTGGTTAGTCACATTGTACTGTTATTATTTTGAACAAGACTGTACATGGTGACATTAGTTCAATGGAACTAATCATCATCTTTTTGCTAACAATAGCCAATAGAAACACAGAAAACACTACATGGGCCTCTGACCCAATCATGCATAAAACCAAAATCTTGACCAGTTCCAGAACAGAGAGACAAAGCGAGATTGGGGGTGGGGGTGGGGGGGTCATACATTCCTGCCCTAATGCAGGAAGAAAATCGATTGCAGCCCCTTACTTCCTGTGCAGCGTCCTGACTTCAAAGCTCAGGCCTGAGAGACAGCATCACGGCCTAGGAAGGGAGGGGAGGAGGTGAACAAAGCTGTCAGTGTGTGGAAGGGTTTGTTCTGGGGTCCTCCGGCACCCACCAGCCACATCTGGGAAACATCTGCTAGCCTCATTTACACGCTTCACGCTACGCTCCAAACCTAGTATCATCTTCTGTGTGTGTTTAGTTTCTCTATCATAGTGGAAAACAGCCCCTGGAAAATACCATCTGCAATAGTAGCTGCGTCTCATTTGTGAAAATGACTGAAAAGGTAAGGGTCTATATGTATGACATGAGGGATCAAACAAGGAAAAAAGTTCCAGCTCAGATTCCTCTAAATAGGGGCCTTTGCACCAGATAGCTATAGGAACTAAGTTTTAGGAATTAGCCACCAGAGCAGTCCCGCTAGAACTAAATGTTCCCATAGGACCATTTTCCGGCAGTTGGAACTTTGAAGTAACATAAGGAATCACTTGTGCCATGTCGCTCTGGTAGTTGTGCTGGACTTTTATTTTGACAAGATGAGAATTGCTTAGCCAAAGCCTAAGCACACAGCATTCATTAGTTTTTGATCTGTCAAACAATCCTATTGTATACATTATTCGATCAAACTGTTAAATAAAGTAAAAGTTAAGTTGGATTTCCTCCATCATAAATGTTGAGAAGTACCTTGACTTCGGCCCATCTTTCGCCGTTCCATGTTCGTTGAGTAAATATATAGGCTATAAACTGTGTTTATAGTTAGTAGTATACTAGTTTACTAGTCAGTGTGTGCGTTCAGAGAATTATAATGCTTAAAATCGGTTGAAACTGACATTGTGTCTTTGGTCTGCCACAGGTTTAATCATGAAAATTATAGTGTTTCCCACCCAGGTATGTCTATTAAAAGACATATCTGTTGTTTCACCGGTAGATTGAGTAATGATATTATGATTATAAATTACAAAAAATAAAAAATAAAACAAAACGCATGGATGAATGGTCCACAATGAGATCAATGACTTTGAAAGAGACACATTTTTGAGAGAGGTACATTTTCAGGATTATTTTAGTACTTGTACTTGTTGAAAGAAAGAAAGAAATGCCAAAGAATTAATAAATAATTTGAATTTCATTAATAAATACATCTATAACACTTTTAGGCAAACCCAAGTGACCTTAAAAAATGTTTAAATAATAATTTTAGAATACTTATATTTATAATATTTTAGAATATAAAAATAATTAAGTTATTAAATGCTTTTAATAATAATCATTTATAAAATAATACTGACAGAAAAAATAATGTGCATCTTTAACTACACATTGAAATATGAACAACCAGTGAGTCTTAAAATTGTAAGCTGTATGTGGTTCAATTTTTTTTTTTTTAAGTATACAGTATGGGTCGGGCACAGATCATAATGTTTATTGGACAAAACAGTTAATTATGGCTATTCTGAGGCTTTCTAGGGGGGGAAAAATCAGAGGTAACCTTTTCAAAGAAGAAACAGTTCTAACATTAGAGTTATCTTGCATTTCATACTGGCATGACTAATCGCACAATGCTCAGAAAGGTCAGATTTGGCCCAGTGTTTCTTACTCAATGGGCTCAGGTCGGGCAAGAAACTAGCCTGTGTTGCAGGATGAATGAGTGACCTCTTCTTGATTGCCTCACCAGTTACCATGACAACAGAGGTACCTGGGGTTGCTCGCAAAGAGTTACACTCATTCCGTTCCCTTGGTGACAGTGTAAGCGATATGTGAACCGATTTCAATCTTTCCTGGACCGTTCTAAGAATGGGCACCTTATTAACAACTGTTGTGTTCAGTCTAAAATGGTGTTGCAGTCTGAAGTTTGAAGTGGGCACAGGTGGGTCATTATAGTTTGAACATATTCATTCAGATGAGGCCAAACCGAGGGTCTTTATGCCAGCACAGATATAATTTATGTCAACAGGCTTGCGGGCCGCTAAGCAGGTACTTCACTGGGCCATTGGGAATATTTATGAGCTCCCTCAACAACATAGAAAACCCCACAACAACCCTTTGAAATATCGCTGCGTTACTCATTGAACACCTGGGAAATGGAGCATAATGACTGGATACTTGACAAGATCAGAGCAGCCATTGAAGTCGTGTCTGGTTGTATACTCATTAAGAAATGGGAAGACACCTTCTCAATGGCCTCTTCACAACAATATCGGCTCCTCGTTAGCGCTAATATTAGAACGATGTCTCCGTGTCAGTGAGAGAAATGTCAAATGTCATTCAATTGCAAAACAACTTAGGGATAGGCACTCCCAAAATGGTTAGTTTTTATTTTTAAAAAAGGGAAAAAAAGAAGAAGATAACCATCTCTTCTCACTGCCACTAAACCACTGACTGATCTGGTCTTGTGACAAGATATTTCCTTGTCACAGGATACCATGTAATGCCATTCAAGTGAGCTCTCTTGTACAGGGAAATCTTTATTGAAATCAAGGAAGATCTTTGACCTGCAAGCCTCTTTATACCCCAAATGTCTCCATCTCTTTTTATTTTAACAGTCTTTCTATGGATCAGAGGCTGCTTTCCACCATGTAAATTGTCTTCTAAAGGCTGTCTAATGGGGTTTAAGCTAGTGGCTCCAGACCTCAATGAGACTCGACTTTGTGACTCAATTTGAGACTCTGAAACAACTGACGGGGAAAAGAACAATTTTATATTCATAACCTTTTAAAAAGGTATTCATTGTTTTTAATGCCCTTTGCTCTGACATTTTAGCAGATAATAAATAAACTATTAATTAAAAAAATAAAATGCTCTTAAAAGAGCATAATATTAGCCCAGAACTCTAGACACACCTTAGCGGCAACACATCTAATTTGCAGCTAGGGTGGTCTAGTAACTCTCTGTTGGATTGTGAGCTGGAAAAACCAAACTCTGGTCAGGCCAATCACATCGTGTATAGAGTCGGTGGGAGGGCTTAACAATGACGGCAGAGTTGTGGCAGTTAAAAAAATATGTTAAAAATCACTGCACTGCTATGTCATGTTTTCATATTTGCACATGTCCTACTTCACTGATTACGATGACGGCTATTTTTGCAAACCAAGTCTGACACTTCTTTATCATGGTGTATTTGACCCTCATGCTGGCTGGCCTAGTGGAAAAGTGAAACCAACACTTGTCACTCTGAATGTAGGCCATATCCTGTCAGGGGACCAAAGCCACAGCTGTCTGCACCACCATGAGCTTCAGATAGAAGGTCAGGTGAAGCCCAAAGAGAACCTGCTTTTGCTTTGGTGTGTATGCTATGCAGTGCTCAGGAAATGGGCTTTGAAATGGGTCTTTGTCCCGAAATGAGAAACACACACTTCCGAGATGAACAAACACATGCACGTACATGCCAACCCTGACCCTGGGCTTCAAAAGCAGAGCTGTTTGGTTAGTCTTCCAGATGAAAAGATAGAAAACACAAAGCTCTACTGAAAGACTGGAATATCAGAGATGGCTCCCGCACGCTATGGTAGGGGAAGCAGACGCTTCCTTCTTTTTCCCTCTCCGTCTGTTCTTGTATCAAACCACCGTTCGCTCGCCCACACGTTGGCTTCAGGGAAGATAAATATCCGTTTTCAGAGATACCTCAAAACTGCAGCATTTTATAACCAGCTCTGTGACTAAGTGGTTATGTCACATTTCGATTGTGACTGAAGTGTACACCCTTATCAAGAACACAGCAATAAAACCTGCAGATCGCTGTCAGTACCCTCTCATCCGTTCTCCATGAACCGTGTTCACAATGAGTGCCGATACCACCAGTGACCTGAAACCACTAAATGCCAAGTCCACAGGATATGATATAACATGATTATGCAAACCTGGGTGCACTGACAAACCTGCTTAATCAACCTGGAATAAAAATAAAGGATTTAAAAACAATCAGACTGAATGATGTAATATCATTAATATAGGGGATTCTTTGTAATTCATTTAATTAGAATCAAAAGCATAAATTCGACTGGTGGAACTCAAATCAGAAGCCCTTGTTTGAAGAAAATGGGGGATCCCTACGCAAAATGGGAAAAGAGGGATGATGAATGCTGTGCTCTGACCCAATTCCTATTGGAGGCAAAGTTTCAGATACCACAGACTGGATGAGTCATCAGGCGCATTCACGCTCACACACGCCTAGATGGTTCCTAACACCCTAAAATCAGGTTGAAGGAATCACAAAACCGATATATATATATGGAAAATTAAAACTATCTTGAACATCAATAATCTAATAAACTCAAAAAACAAATCTGTAAATTAATTATAATTTAATACTATTTTTTTTACTTATTTTAATAATCATTTATTTACTAGTAATTATTATTATTATTAGTAGTAGTAGTATATTTTTTATATTGTGAAATATTATTACACATTTAAAAAACTGCTTTGTATTTTATTATAATTTTTTAATGAAATTTAATGTGAATAAAAGCTTTTTAGCAGCCATTACTGCAGTTTTCAATGTCACATGATCCTGCAGAAATCAATCTAACATGCTGATTTGGTGCTCAAGAATACAAAGTTCAATAGAACAGCATGTATTTGAAACATATTTTTTGTTACATTATAAATGTCTTTACTGTCACTTTTTTGCATCCTTTCTGAATAAAAGTAATACTTTCTTTCAAATCTCGACAATAATAATTGAAAGCAAGGTGGTTGTTTTTCTTTCATAAAGCGAGTGTGATTTTGTAATCGACCAAGTTCTTGGAAACCATGCCCATCATTTCCCTATCAAGCACATTCTATAGCATTCAAACACCTCCATTCATTTTCACTCAAGAGCCTGTGACTCCCGGTGCCCAGCAGAGTCGTGATGAAAAATTCAGCTTTAAATGTCCTTGTGAGTTCGTTGCCTGAAACGCTTGTTTTGTCTGGGACGCAGCTCCTTTTGTTATTTTTTTGTGCCCTGTTGCCAGGAATGCAGGCAAGGTTAAACATACAGGCTGCATTGTAGGTGGTGGTGGTGGTGTCAACTGAGGATGTGTAGGAGGAAATTTAGCCTCTCGGAGTAGGCAAAGATGAGTCACAGTTAGAAAACTGAAGGTTAAGTCTTGAAGGTGCAGTTTATGCACTATTTTAATTTGTCATGACATAGACAAACAGAAATTTGTTTACTATAAAATGCTACTGTAGGAGTTGATAAAAATATAGACCTTAAAACAGGCTTAAGATATCACGCAGTCAGCCTCAGTGTAGGGCAAAAAAGAAAATGAAGCTAGCTAAGCTACCAACTATTCAAAAGCAAATATGTGCTTATACAAAGTAGTTGCACAAAAAAATTAGGTGTAGACACAGTTTTCACTAGGAAATTGTAGCAAGTAGACTGTGTTGCAGGGATGACATCAAAACCCAGAAGACAGGGAACCCAGTAGTTCCCTCTAGACTTTCCTATGGGTTTTTATAATGGGCTTTTTCAATTTATGAGCAAGTTAGGACCTGTGGAAAACGTAAGTTGACCATACTTTGATGTTTTGTTCTTGGTGTGTCTACAATTTACGTTGCAGAATAAACCAGTCAAGCTTCATCAGCTTATGTTTCCACAGACCTTATTTTACTCATAAACTGAAAAAACCCATTATAAAAACCCATAGGAAAGAAGGAACCACTGGCAAATTAAGGCCCGATATACTTAAAGTAGGCCATTTTATCTTCATTTCGAGACTTTAAAATGGCTTGCTTTATGAAATGGCTTTAAAGCGAACTTTTCGGAAAAGTACACTCGGCTGGTAAACAACTTCAAACTCCAATTGGTCCAGGACAATTACACAATAGGTAGGTGTGCACTGAGGCTCCGCCTTCTTTTACGTGGAACTCTTCTCCAGTTTATTTCTTCTGCTGAGTCCGTCAAGGTCAGATGTCCCCGGGTAAAAACATAAACACTGGAGAGTTGCTATATGGTGGAAATTGAAGTTGTGCTTCTGATGAAATGAGAATGAGAAAAACCCTGTTTTTCGCTACACTGCAATACAGTAAACAGAATAACTTTTTTTTGTTTTTATCAGTAGAGAAGGCAAGTTTAGCATCGAGTGTAAACTTTACAGTCCAAATATAATGCATGGCAGAGAAAAGTGTTTGGCTCAGGTCAGCTCACTGTGGTGCTGCTCGTAGCAGATACAAATTGATGCTCGTTGTGGCAGCCGTAATGTTTCTGAGCAGGAAACCATTAACATGGCATTACGCTGCGGATGGAGGGCAGGAAATTAAATTCGGCTGTCTTTGAGTAACTGATGTCACAGTTCTCCCTGTGGGTAATTGATTATTACTGGCTTCCGCTGGCTAAGAGCACCCTGGATGTGGGTCATGCAGGGATGAGGAAAACAGAGAGTTACGGTGAGTTGATTCAGTTCTCGAGTTCAACTCGCAGTTTCCATCGGATTCCAGCAGTCTGATTTATTGGAGAGGAAGAGTATCAGTAAATAACGACTTTAAATTCAGTATGCTCATGCAAAGCTAACGGCTTCAAAAGACTTGGAAAAATATGGCACTCAAGTCGCCTCGACTACTTTTATGATACTTACCGCTTCCTGTAGTAAACTACCTTCCCTGTCACCTTATCTCACTTATGTTGCTATCTGAGTCTAGTCTAGAATCCAAAGAAGAAGGGATAAGGGGGTCATGTAAATTGACCAAGTGAAATCACTAAATAAATAGAAATCAAACATGTCTATGATAAAATAAAATAAATAAAATAAAAAACAGACAAATTGAATACATTTAATAAATTATAACTGATATCCATCCATCCTCCCATTAAAAACAAATGAATCCCAATTTTTTCTGTAATTTTTATTTTTATATTGTAATTATTCACAATTACACTCCAAATTAATGTAGAAAAAACTTTTTTATGAATGAAGGCCAGTATCACTGGCACTAAAGTACCCGTGTATATTTCAGTTTCCACATGGTTACATCCGGTCGCGTCCGCACAGCTTTCAAAGTATACTCAACCGCGGATGGCCGAGTTCAACACATGCGGCATACAATTTTTCTCACTACCAGACATCGGAGGGCAGCACAGAGTCGAGTCATCAACTGGAAAATCGCTCGACAAAAATGTCAAAATAGTTCAGAAGGAACAACAACACAAACGCTCGTTTGGAAAGCTATCCATTTCAACATTAATTAGGCTTTAAAAAAAGTAAATTTTATTTAAGTGAACTTAAAACAATCTTCAAATAAACTCATTCAAATAAATACCATATTTACCTGCAGCCTTTATATATAATCAATATACAGAAAGTAAATACAATTATCAAACAATTTACGGTCTTAACTGCATAAATTATTATTTTAATATAGATTAATTCTTATTAAAGCTAAAATGTTCTGTTACCTTTGTTTTTTGATTAACATTAAAGGACAGACAGCATTAGTGGCTGCTGCTGCGCGGATCTGGCGCCCTATCAAGCATAACTCGCACAAAAACTATTCTCGTCACTTCATAAAATGATTGTAGAATCACTGTAGTGAGATGGGCTTTGTAACGACGTCTTTAGTGCCTTTTATGGGTCTTGAGAGAGGAAATGACATTGTGGCTAATGGAGGCCTTTCTGAGCCATCGGATTTCAACAAAAATATCTTCATTTGTGTTCCGAAGATGAACAGAGGTCTTACGGGTCTGGAAGAGCATGAGGGTGAGTAATTAATGACAGAATATTTTTATTATTTAACCCGACTGCTCTTATGAGAATACTTAATGTATGTTCAAGTGTGAAAGATAACTCTTCTAGTGCGCTGTCTGTGTGCCTTTCTGTGTGTCGTGTGTGTCACATAGACAGGACATTCACAGTGCATTCTCTTGTCTTGTCCCATTTAAATGGTTTAAAAGCATGTAACACTAAACTAAGACTTAATATGTTTAACGTATTAAACAGAGAAAATGGTGCATGCGAAAAACTTGATTGAGCAAACACATGCTGCCAATCATAGCACATATCTGCCATGCTGCATAAGCAAGGAGAGGAGAAAATCAGCAAAGTCCAACAGCATTAGGAATCCAAAGCTGCAATAAAAAACAAGCTGCCCAATAAGCACTAAAGCACCATGCTTATCTTGGCTTTTATGCACAACCATACTGATCTCACAGCCAATGATTAACGCCAGGGTCAACAGCACACTGACTGTAAAAGCTTTGCTATCAGCAGGAGATATCACGTCGCCAACTGACACCTCATTGAGACGTGTTGGATTCAACCCCCATCGGCAAACTGTTCACACCAAGAGAGAGTCCACATCCTCTCTTCTGCTTTTTGTGGCTTGACAATCAAATGCTCTTTTATGTGTGGGAGAAAAAAAGATAAGAAAACACTTGCAAGGTTAAACGCGAACATGATGTACTACCATGCCGTACAAATGTTTGACACATAAAGGCCATGTGCTGTACATGTGGCACGTTGTGCAATCATAAGTGACAGTGGGAGATCTTATGGTGTTAATGGTGTTGTCATATAAAACGTCTAAAATGTGTGAAAAAAGTGGGACAAACGTTATATGACAGGTGAGAGGCTGATTTTTAATTATAAATAAAATGCATTAAAAAAATAGGCCCCATTTTATATTAGGTGGCCTTAAGTACTATGTACTTACATCAAAAATTAAGTACAATGTACTAACTGTGTTCAAATTGTATTGCAAAGCACTTTTGCTGATATTGAGGTGGATACGGGTAGAATTAGGAACAGGTGTGGTGGTGTGGGTCAGTTTAAGGGTAAGGTAGGTTTAAGGGAAGTGCCAACTGTGTAATTACAAATGTAACTACAGAAATTAATTACAGACGTAATTACAAGCAGGTATTTTTTTTAATATGTAAGTACAATGTAAAAACATGTATGTACAAAATAAGTGTATTGTATCAAATAATTAATTACAGTGTTAGTACATAGTAGTTAAGGCCACCTAATATAAAGTGGGTCCAAAAATACAAATAATCATTATTCGTTATCAAAAATAATGTTTGTTATTTGAACTAATTAATAAAAAATAAATGTTACATACATTCAATTATATGTAAAATTATATATAATAACAATAATAATATAAATCAGGACATAATAACTACTTTTCACTTGGTATTTTGGTGCCGCTAATAGCACAAGATGCTGAAAATAAATATAATAACAGTAAAAAATGGCATATGTAATTCAATAATTATATACGTTTTTTTATTTCTAACATTTTGTCTCAGCCTGTCACCATCCTCACTGCACTTCCCCTTATTTTAAGGTGCAGTCGGCACATTTGTTTCCGTTCTCACCCCTCCTCTTCTTGCTCTTCCTCTCTCTCAATCACCCACTTCTGCTTTAATTTTTAATTCTCTTGCTCAACCTCGGCCGTGCACAGCTGTGGTTCAGACAGAGCCAGAATACTGTGAATTTTCCATTTAAGAGTAGGACATTGTCACAAATGACCTGGTCCAAAGCCCACGGTCTCTAAACTGAAGCAAATGCAATTTAACTACAACAGAACATTGAAATTAGTGAGGCACGACCCGCTGTTCACAAAATCGTGACATGCTGGTGCAGAAATGAGATGAGTTGGTGACACCACAAACGCCATCAGAAGTGAACTCACAAGAAATATTGCTGTGAAGTAGAAAGCTGAATGCTAAAATGGAAAATAGGTTGGAAAAGAAACAGAAGCTGAGTGGCGGCCCCTGTGTACTTGATAATTGAAAAGTAGTGTTTCAATTACTGGAGATTTGCTGGTATCAAATTACTTGCTTCTAAATGCTGCTGATAATATATTAATACATTATTTGTGTAAGTGTATCTGGAGTGGAAGACTTTAATCTTTTCATTTTACTTCAGATCGCGCATGCTTTTTCTTTGTTTCAGTCGCGTCTGACTCAGAAATGACCACTTGAAAGATGAGCACAGGATTTTTTTTTTTTGGAGAAGTTTTATGAAAATGGAAAAATTTAAGCTATGAAATATAATAATTCCGCTGGATCCATGCCACATTCAGCACTGGCACGTAGGTGCTAGCATAGGAGAGAATAGTTAAATCCTGCAAATCCCCAACGCGTCATTCACTTCAACTCACCGGCGCTGTGAACCCGCCTGCGCTGAAAGAATAACTACACTTATCTTAGAAAATGACAGGAAGAGACAAGCGACCACTCAGTTTTGTTAAAGGATACGGATTGCGAAAATTGACAGACTTCATTGAGCCTGAATACACAATAAAAGGTTGGAAAATGATCACATCACGGATTTGTTATTTGCAGTTATTGATCCTGTTGAGTTTAATAAATATGCCTATACTGGCTAACATTGAAAGGTTTGCCTCAATGTGTTTTTAAAGGTCGCATGGCATGGATTTTTGTATAATTTTATAATGTTTCCTGAGGTGTACTTATATTGTTAGTATGGTTTTTATATCAAAAAATGTCATACATTTTAGAAAATTTAGAAATAAAAGGCATTTTTTCTATATACCGATATTAGCCCTCTGGCTTGAATGCTCTGTTTCAAGGGGGCGTGTCTGCTGTGAGACTTCAGTGTAAACACCCACTGCTGTGATTGGCTGACATCTTTGCATTTGAAATGAGTGGCGGGTGGGGGGTGTTAATGAGGAGAGCAGAACTGCCAGTCCAGACAGAGAGAGATGGAGAGCTGGGAAAAGATTTGCTGAGGAAGTGTTATTGTACCGTGTTGTTGAGAGCGCTTTGAGCACGAGTTTATTTTGTTTGTATCTGAGAGCTCTGAATAAACATGAGTGAACTTTGTAACGTTATTTCTCTCACAAAATGCTTTCACCACAACTAGCAACTAACATGACATCAACATGAATACAGTAAGAGCTTCTGTTGAGCATAATTACTAGAGCAGCGTCAATTCAAACGGCAGTTTGGGCAAGTGTGCACTGCATATAAACGTGATTGACAGAACCGAACATTATAAAGAGTGTTCTTTGATCGCTCTCTGTAGTTTAATCATTTAAATGACAGATTTATTTCATGATACTAACAGAAACAACGTGAAGTTGATAGTTTTAGTCACTGCGTTACGTTTAGGGCATCAAGATGGCCAGTGGCGGGACTGACAGTATTAAACGATTTAGAAAGAAAGTGTGTGTGAGAAATTGAATGATTAGCTACACATCAAAAATCACTGATCCCAGATGAGGCATTAATGAACAGTTACTCACTGTTTGTGGCCGTGCTGTTGAATCCGTATGGTAAAGCCTGTGCTGACATTGTGACTGATAAACTGAATCCATTCTCTACTAATTCTCTGGGTGGGCAAAGCTGAGGAAGGGGAGGAAACCTTTCCTGTTATGACATCATAACGGGAGAAATCAAGATCAGGGTCATATCTTGTGAAATTCTGTCGCGTTTCTGGGTTATTTACATGTCTTTGGTCTGTGTTGCATTTATATTTCTTTCGAAACACACCAGAGTTCGTTTGGAAGTGGACCGAGACCCATGGTCCGCTTGGTTGGTGCACACCAGGGTTTGTATGGCAGCGTTCACACTTGAACCGCACTAACCAAGCACCAGTGTTCATTTTAATCTGACCAAACATGCCAAGTGTGAACACACCCTTCATGTCTTCTAGGGGTTTCTTACTTTTAGGCTAGTCAACTAGTTGGTTACAAAACATCTCTTTAATCAAAAGTATGATTAGTCACACCATACACTCCTAGCTAATATAATATTTATGACATTAAGAAGGGAATTTTTTTTATTAATTATATTTACCATGGGCTAAAGATATGTTCTTGTACTTTCTCGCCTGCTTGTTTTTCTGTTCCCCACTGACTCGAAAACTGGCAGACAGGCAGCGTTCCTTACAGGAGTCTGTTGTGCGTCTTTTCGTATCATTAACCTATTTTAAATCCGCTTTCAAAGAATTATCCACTTTTTAAAATATTTACCCCTCTCTGCAACACATGCCAAATGACGCATTCGACTGGCATGGAAGTAAATCATTTCCGCATTACAGTGCTTAAAACATAAAACAAATAAGTAGAACAGGCTGAGACGTCCTAAGCATGAGCCAGTAATGAATACCAAATGCTGCATTTAATCTGCAAATCAACGTATCAAAAAAAACATACAAGTTTCCCACATTTTAACTCCCTTTTCTCAGGAGCACAGTAAGTGTCTTAGTGTGTATTTCGCACTATCCCCTGCTTATAAGCTTGCAGCACTGCAGCAAAGAGTGCGTGAAGACAGAGTGAAAGTTCAGCCGTTTGATTGACAGCTACAGCAGCAGGTGGCGTGAGGTCCAGCTGAGCCTGTGCCCTTCACCGAGCTCCGTCAGGGAGCCTCAGCCTCAGCATGCCACCTCTCAGCTCCACCATTACTCCCTAAACCGGACAGACAGAGCCTTCACGTCAAATCAGCCTGAAAGCTACATCTGCTGGCGACTCACTGTTGCACAAGGGTGATTCAAAATTAGACATTTTAATTACACTGCCTTAAAAAAAGCTCTAATATCTTCTATTAACCAATATAGTACAGATATATTATGCATCCCTATTTGTACTGTGCTCTAGCAATATACTAACATCAAACTCTTTGTAAAGGTAACTTGTGAGTATCTCCAGAGGCCCAGTGCTTCCCCACTTTGTGAATGCGCTCATTTTCCCCGTGCCACTGGAGAAATGAGGCATTGATGAGCATGCGGAGGGGAGATGATATCGGCGGCACGGAGTCTCAGAATAGTGCCACCATGTGAAAAGGCCACAGGCTTGAGCGCAGCATATCCGTAGGTCAACCCCATAAAGCAGAATATCAAGGCTCCCCTGCGCTTCCTCTCATATGAGCCAGTGCCAGAGGCGGCAGATTAGTGAGAAGAGCTTCCTGTTGCTCTAAATAGGTATGACATCTGCAATTCAAATTGGAAATGTAAAACTACAGGTGCACTCCTCCACTTGCTTCTGGTGTGTGGTTTGGCATGTACTGCACAAGCCAAATAATGTTTTTGTATAATTGTAAAATCAAAGATATTCAATATGGACGTTGCTTTCTGTGAGCGATTCTGGTTCAATTGACAGCCCTTAGCATAAAGCGAGATCTCATGCCGTCTCACTTTATCCCAGACTTACAAAGAGGCTACCTGTCTGGCAGGCTGTAAGCTGATGCGAGGTGTTGCTCAAGCAGTATAGCCAACAATTACAGACATTGAAATCTTTTCATTCTTGTGCAAGCCGATTAGGCCATATATGCAGAAAAAGCACGTCTGTATCGGACCCTTTCTTTGCAAGTTCCCACAGTTTGAATCCTTAGAAAACCTAAACCTACACTCGAAGTCCAAAGTTACCCTAGATCTAGAGAAGTCTGCTTAAACTTTTGGCCTCAAGAGGTCTGTGCATTCCATTCATGTTACAATAAGAGCTAAAGAGTCACCTCTTAGTTTAGGTGAAGCTGAGAAACAGACCAAATGTCTGTACCCAATTATACAATTACCTCCATTGAGAAATGTATTAATACTTTATATATTAAACGCATCCTAGAATGATTTGAAACAATATTTTAAATTGTTCTCTGACTAAATCTAAATAGAGGGTATGTGGCTTATTTAAGGTCAAAAATTGTCTCGATACGGTTTTACAGGTCCATTTATAACCCCAGAAATTGTCCCTAGGATGTAATGCTCTGTTTTTGCCTTATTTGGAAGGGTCATGAATATTAATGCAGAGTTCGGCTCTGATTGGCTGTTTCACTGCACTGATGCTCAATGACAGCTAGCACACCTATACCATCCGTCATGGAAATTAATTTACAATGATAGCTTCTTAACTTTGAATCACGAACTGAACTGGGTAGCACGTAAATATGTTGTTTGTACAGTAACGTTACAGTTTGACAGTAGAGTACTGATTTAAAAGTCGATTTATTTAGTCAAACAAAGTAATGTAGAACCCACTCAAAATAGTCAGTGTCATGTTTACTACTCACCCACTGCAAAATAATCATACTTCAGTTCTCAAAAATGTATATTTATTAACAATTACAATTAACAAATTGACTAGAAGCCTTGTCAAATGACTATCGTTTCAACTTAATGGTGAAGAAGGTGACGTTAGCTACAATGATCGACTGAGCGATCTGTAAGCAACTAAACAGTAGTAGTAAACGTAGCTTCTGAGTTGTGTTAATGATGAAAAATATAGGCTAATTTAGATTTCAATCCGTCAAAAGGGATCGACATACGTATCTACTGTTGTATTTTATGACAACACTGGCAGGAAACAATATTAACCTTTGTCATTTGACAAACTGTTATGTGAGCTACTTGGAGTTTCCAATACTAGTATCTTGCGTTAGATCTAGACAACACAGGGGTTATTATATTATGATCTGCCGTTTTCGCTATCCTCGCGCGACACTTGCCACTGAACTGATGATTCAGATGCGCAGTTCCGCCTGACAATGAACATGGGCTGACATGCAAATGTTAGGGGCGTACATATTTAGGATCTCAGCGATTGCGTCACAGGTGGCGTTTTGTGGCATTTGACGTGGCATGACGCTTGTTTTTCTGTGGTGTTTTTCACAAACAAGATTTTGTGTTTGAGAGGTGAAAAGGTGTTTGAGACTCACTGCATGTGATGTCCATGTCCAACTCTTTTTATTTTACTATGGCAAGGTTAATTCAATTTTTCATTCTAGGGCACCATTAATATTTATATATTAGGAGTAGATACAGTAGTAGTAGTAAAACATTAATACTTATTATATTTTAAGCATTATTATTGTTTATTTATATATATATTTTTTATTGTTGTGTTTAGTAGTAATGATGATGATGATCCACCAAGAAGGAAGAGTCTTCTGAAAATAACATTGAATCCAATTTTTCCCAGTGCCAGGGAGGATGTTAAAAACATGACACGCCTTAGTCAGAGGCTAAGTAGACACAGCCCATAATTTTACAGACAGACAGAAGTGAAACTGGAATAGAGTTTTGGGCATCTCTGGGGTATCACATACACCTACTACTTGAAAGGTGTGAAACTAGTGGCTAATTTTACCCCTAGCCAAATAAAACTCTGACATCTTCCTCCCATTGCTTCCATATGCTACAGTGATAGATATCAGTAAGGTGGGGAAAAAAACAGGAAGAGAAAATAGTGAGGCATGTCCAGAATGCACTGGGACTTGAGCTTCGGGCCTGACACCTGACCCCAGTGCTGCTTTGAGGGGGTCAATGCAGGTCAAGAGAATGATGGGAAAGAGGATTTGCCAGAGAAGAGGTGGATGTTTTCCAGTGTTGGCTTGGAAAAAATGCAGACGCACTTAGGCAAGTAAACATGAGAGTCACCAACGCCATTCCTCCACAGTTCTTCCATCAACTACTTGAAGGTTAGGCTGAGGGCAAGCAGATTCCCGCTCTGCTAAAGTGAGAGCTACTGTTTACACTTGTGCTTTCGCATGGTAATACCGAAGGTTGTCAAGCAATGGAGACCCATTACTGCAGTTCACTGGAAACCCAAGGCTTTTTATAGCAAGTCAATAAAAAGATTTCAGTGTTAAAAGTGGATCCAGCAGACCAGAGTGGGTGTAAATCACCTTTTATCATTTTAATCTGGTACAATGACCACAACAGAGCAATGCCTACAATAGAGGATTTCCCTGATCCAAATCATTTTAACAATACAGTCATTTTAAATTCAAAGTGGTTCTTCCTGATTCAACAAGGGCTCCCGCTGAGTGATCTCCATAATGACTTCATTTACTTGTGGTCATCACTTGGCCTGATGACCCTTCTTTAACCCCAACAGTTCTCCAGAACACCTTCACAATGGGGTGGTGTACTAATACAAACATAGTGATACACTCGTGACAGGGCTCAGCAATATGGATGGCCTATTGGGTCAGTGTTATTTTTGTGACATTTGGTTGCAAATTTTTACTTTTATTAAACTTATTTATATTATAATAATCTTTTTTATATAATATTATTCACATTTTTAATAATTTACTTGTATACATTATATTGGGATACCCCTCCAAATCATTGAATTCAGCTGTTCCGATCACTTCCATGGCCACAGGTGTATCAAGCACCTAGGTATGCAGACGCTACAACAAATGTACAAACATTTGTGAAAGAATGGGTCGCTCTCAGGAGCTCAGTGAATTCAAGAGTAGTACTTTGATAGGTTGCCACCAGCACAATAAGTCCATTTGTGAAATTTCCTCACTACTAAATATTCAACTGTTAGTAGTATTATAACAAATTGGAAGCAGTTGGGAACAACAGCAACTCAGCCACGAAGTGGTAGGCCACGTAAAATCACAGAGCGGGGTCAGCGCATGCTGAGGTACACAGTGTGCAAAAGTCGGCAACTTTCTACAATCAATAGCTACAGACCTCCAAACTTTGTGTGGCCTTCAGATTTGCTCAAGAACAGTGCATAGAGAGCTTCATGGAATGGGTTTCCATGGCCAAGCAGCTGCATCCAAGCATTACATCAAGTGCAATGTAAAGCTTCGGATTCAGTGGTGTAAAGCTGGAGATAAACGAGTCAGGTTAAATTTGTGCTTTTAAACTTGTCAGATAAAATTACTGACTACTAATAAGGTTTTCTTGAAATTGCAAGAATGACATGATAGTCTCGGCAGCATCACCTAAAAAAAAGCACACAAAAAAATCTCCAAAACACTCAGCATCTCTAAATTCATCCACTGTCACCACTGGATGACTAGTTGACCATCCTTGTCATTTCTAGAACATAAGTAGAGTGGTAATTTGGAAGCATATAGTTTGTCTAGCCAGATTTAAGGAGTAATGATTACCTATGTCTACACTTCATGCATGATGTAAACCCTCTAATATGTATATTGTATATAGTATTTATTTAGAACCTCAGACTCCCAAGTTAAGCCGAGACACATTTGGGTGAGCAAAATTAAGAAAAATAGGGCACTCCCACAAACACAGAGAACACTGCAAAGCACATGACTTCTACCGTGCCAGTCAATTCTAGGGATACATTCTGTAATTTGATCCTGGCTAATTCAATTGATCCATGCAAAATCAGAGACATCAGTGAAGCGCTTGTTAAGCGTGTTTCCTAACTCATTGCACTCACATGAGGTAGTCTGTAAATAGCACAAAGACGAAGAGGCAGAGCAAGTGGGATGAATGCAGTCTTCATGAGAGAGGTGGGGGAAGCGGAGGTGAAGCAAGCAACCAATTTCCCCCCCAGCAGTGGCGCAGGTTTCTAAAAATACATTCATGCAATGTCCAACGAAGAAGAGATAATGAGATTTCAGAGGGTTGTACTGTCTGAATATGCTAACTCAAGGTCTGGAAGGTGGTCATGAGTCGGGTACTAGTGGGTGCAGGACACTATAGTTTAATTTATGTAAGTGATGATGGCAAATTAAAGTAAACTGTGACATTATACCCAAAAGATTGTCATACAGTGGACTACCAGTAAAAAAATAAAAAAATAATTGGGACCAAAATTATTCCGACAGTTTGACCTGACCATGTTTTGCTTAAGCGTTTTTCTTGAATTACTGATGTGACCTTTTACACCACAGAGTGAACAAAATGAAGCATTGCTTGGTCATCGGTTGACCTAAATTGCTATTATCTAATTGTGTACTTAAATTTAACAGCTGGCAGCTAATTGGTTGATTGTAATCCATTACATACCTTTCATCCTTTCAAAGTTATCTGACATTTATTAAAATTAATTAGTTTTTTTAACTTCTTCTCGTCATATTTTATTACATAAAGCTCTGAAAAAAATTAAGAGACCACTTAACATGGATTTTTCAATGTTAAGTGGTCTCTTAATATTTTCCAAAGCTGTATATTCTACTTTTTAAAATAAATCATAGGCAAGAAACATGGGCTAGAATAGGTATATGCTCGTCCTGTGAACTACATGTGCACTTGCACACAAGTTCCAAACACAAAAGGTGCAAGAGAGCAGGGAGATGGAGAGTTTCTGACCCTGGGTCATTTCTCAGATTGAGGAGGGATCTCTCAGTTTTGTGCTAATGGTAACCTGCTTCCGGGACTGATGGAAAAGAGGCCCCAGACTGGCTAAGAAACTCCTGCCTGGTCATCACATACATCATTTAAACATCACTACGACAACAAAGAGAGATTTGTCATATTTGCAAATACCTCAGAATTTGGTTTGCTGGTGCAGTGGAACATTAATTTAGTGTTAATTCAATTAGAAAATATGTTGTTAACTGGCATAAAATCTTAATCTCGAAAAAAAACTGACAATAAACCACAAAAAAGTTATAATTTTAAATGCTAGTATGAAAAAAGGATATTCATATTTTTCTTAAAACTAAATATTGCATTTATGGCAAAGGTTAAAATGTAATTATAAAAGTAAATATAGAGGAAATGAGCATAACAATTAATGTGCAATATTGACCAATTATAAATGATTACGGTTTGTCATAAAATACTGAGGTTCATGCTTTATTGTCTAGTATGAATGACATGGTTAGCATCAAAACATTGACCACAATATATGAATTACTTCAAAAAATAAATACATAAATTGTTACACTAATCCTTCCTGTACACCAGGCTAAACTTCACAATAACTTAACATACATTTTAGAGCTTTTTTTTAATTTTTTTTACTAATTACTAATTATCAGGCTTAAAAACAGCAAAACAAGTCACTTTGAAACATCAGAAAGTAATGTAGGTAAATTCACAAATACAAGGAAACAAGAGGGTCACTGTGTGGGATTTAATTTAAGATAAACCCCAATGCTACACAAATGCTGGATAATCTGCTTTCGAATTTGGTAATCCTAAATCGACTGCAAAGTATCTGTGGGAAACTGCGACACACAATGAGCTTGTCACTAATTGCGAATCAGCAAGACAACAGGAATGTTACCATATAACCCTACTGAAACCACTGCAGGATTTCATTGGTTTTCATCTTTAAAATTGGTTCACTTCACTGGTTATTGGCATACAAAAAATAAAACTTTACAATTATTGCTTGCATTAAAATTGTCTTGTGAAAACAAATCCATTTAAGACAGTGTTTGAAGGGTTAAAAGGTGATGTGTACACAGACATTAACGCACTTTGAGATAAGGACTTCACTGACCTCAATCTCTTAACACCGCATATTTGGAGAGTGGTTGAGATAAGACGTGAATAATGCGGTTGGCGTAGATGCTGCTTCTGCACGAGGAGGCCCTGGGAGGAATGTGAAGCCTTATGGTTAAGTGCACTTTAGCTGGGACTTGTCTCCTTTAAAAGGTACATGTCAAAGCCCCCTGGCGCAATTCAACCCAAAGACTTCCCCTCATCTTCAAGGGAATAGGTGTGAGGGGTTAGAGGGGAAAGAGAATGAGTAATGCTAACACATTTCCCAGAGGCAAGGATGAATGCAGTGACTTGTGTGGGGTTAAGCCCATAAGGCCCGGACGGGTCGGCAGAGAGGCGCCTGACAGCCCTCGCGGGCCTGTGGCTGGAGGTGGATGTTGGGGCTTGGAGGAGAGCGGCAGGGAGAGCGGGACGCGAGGGGTTGAGGTTCAAAGGGTCATGGACATTCCCTGCGTGTTTCATTGTGAGGCCGAGGCTAGCTGACGCCAAACAGCCAACAGTGGTGCTGTCGGCGTGCGTGTGGTGTTTGTGTAAAAGAAAAAGGAAAACAGTCGGAAAAGGGCTGGTGTGAGAGAAAGAGGGAGGGCTGTGGTGTAAGGCTACAGAAAAAACAAACAGGAAAGAGTGTGAAAAGTACAATTGAAAGAAAGGAAACGTTTACAGTCATTCTCCAAAAAATATTGACTTTCTGACTTGGATGTTTGAAAAGTCAGGTCAGTTTTTTCCAAAAAAACTTTAAATTAAAAGGTACATTAATAACTCAATGTACTGGCTCTTTTTCACCTATAAAAAACAAACAAACAAAACAAGTGGTATGTCAGATTTAATTAAATTAAAAACAATTTATAATATAATATAATAACCTGGCAAATTAAAAACAGTTGTGTGTGTGTGTGTATATATATATATGTGTGGTGTGGTGTGTATACCAATTCGCTGCTAGCTGTTAAATTTAAGTACACAATTAGATAATAGCAATTTAGGTCAACCGATGACCAAGCAATGCTTCATTTTGTTCAGTCTGTGGTGAAAAAGGTCGCATTAGCAAAAGCAAAAACATGGTCAGGTCAAACCGTCTTAGTTTTTAATAATGCGTTCGATTTATATAGCGCTTTTCAAGGCACTCAAAACGCTTTACATTGAAGGGGGGAATCTCCTCAACCACCACCAATGTGCAGCATCCACCTGGATGATGCGATGGCAGCCATATTGCACCAGAACGCTCACCACACACCAGCTGATTGGTGGAGAGGAGACAGAGTGATGAAGCCAATCAGGATATGGGGATTATTAGGAGGCCATGAAGGACAGGGGCCAATGGGCAAATTTGGCCAGGATGCCGGGGTTACACCCCTACTCTTTTTCCGAAAAACTTCCTGGGACTTTTAATGACCACAGAGAGTCAGGACCTCGGTTTAACGTCTCATCCGAAGGACGGGGCTCTTTGTCAGTACAGTGTCCCCATCACTATACTGGGGCGTTTTAACCGTCTTGACTAATTTTAGTCAATAAAAAAAAAAATGTACACGTAGTCCACTGAATGAAGAATTTTTGGGTACAATATGTCACAGTTTACTTTAGTTAATTTATGTGAGGATAGCAAAATATAGTGTCCTGTACCTTTTTGTTCTTTATCAATTTCTCTGGTAATTTTTTTTAATATGGTGACAAACACCCCACTGTTACTTTTATGTTTAAAAGTAACAGTAAAATATATAAATAAAATATGCAAAAAAAAATTACCAGAGAAAATGATAAAAAACAAAAATTTACATTGACTTTTACAAAAAGAATATTTCAACTGCTATTACACACGATAAAACTAAAGAGCTTTGAGAGAAAATGGGAAACATTTGACACGGAAAGATTAAGATCGAGTGAATGAGAAGGGAGAGAAGCGAGCGCTGGTGTAGGAATAGAAAATGAATGACTTCCTAACAGGTGGAACAGGGGGATGCAACTTACCCTCTAACCCTGACCAGTATTGAGTTTCAGCTGTACCTCCGGAGCTCATGACCCTCCTGTACTCTCGCTCAGAGGAAGTTGATTTGTTTTCTTACTCTGTTTATTTCAAACACTCATGCCTATAGAGTAAAATATATTTTAATCTAAGACTTGTCTCTATTTTTCAGAAAAACGCGCCTCTTAAAAATAAAACTTCCACAAAAACAATTCATCAAGTATGCGTAGGCTGATTTTTGCTTCGTTTTCATAGCTGTTTTTGAGCTTAAAAAATTAGCTCCTTTTTTTCCATCAGTGAAAAGCGATGTTTTGATAGCTCAGCCTACGCAGTTCACAGAGGCGCTTCCACCTTCCATTCAGGCTACGTTAAAAATAGCTCATGCAGGTGAAGAGGAAAGCGACAGCAAAATGGAGCATCAAAATAAACCATGAAACAGCGCATACAGCACCTCTCTATTAAAGTAAACGGTCATGGAGGGATGACCTGTGTTTTTAATTGCTACGTTTTTACAGATTCTGTTGCTCTGAAGAGGCCTTACTGTAGCCGAGGTGATAAAAACATGTACACAAACAAACGCTTTACTGCATAAAAGTGCTCATAATGCACAAATCTGTTTGGGTGAAGAGAATATATTTAGTATCATATAGAGGATTGAGTAGGTATTCAAAAATACTGAGCAGTTAATCTTTTCTTTTATTGCGATACTCCAATGTTGGCTTGAAAGTTTTGCAAATCTTTTTAATAATGATAAACTGTTTTTAGCATGCATTCAAATGTCTGGAAAGCTCATTATAATTGTTATAATTAAAAGTATAAACTCAGCACTACTATAAAATAATTAAAATGTGAATATTCGTCCAGCCAATCAGAATAGAGTATTCAGGCAGACCATGGTATAAAAGATGATAATAAAAGAAAATAATAAAAGAAAAAAGAAAATATGTATCTGTATCTTAAGCTCTTTGAGTACCCAGAGAAGCGCTGTATAAATGTAACTAATTTATTAATGAATGAATGTGTATGTTCTTCCAGCCAATTAGAATTGAGTATTCAGACAGACCATGATATAAATAAAATAAAAAGTTGTAAGTAAGATTTTTTTAAACCATTTTATTCAGCAAGGATGCAGTTTCTACACTCAAAAAAATAAACTGTCACTGTTGTACTCAAATCATCATTGTTCACATCACTTAAAAAAAATTATTTACCGAGTTGTTTCTACTAAAAATATGTATTGTCAGCTTTACTTAATATGTGTGAAACAAACAAACAAACAAACTGGGCAGTACATCTGTAGTTCCCAGCATGCTTTGCAAGGGACTGCATTGAGAGAGTACATTTAGGCATTAGAGTGTTATTTTATGTGTTTATCAGTAGAGGGAAAGATGTTGTTAGTTTATGTTAGTGTTTAATGTTCAGTTATGTTGGCCATTTGAGTTTCTGTAAATTTGTGGTTAATATTATACAGAAGAGTTTTGTCTGTGTTTAGGCTGTGGGCACTCATTTACACATTTATTGGAAGGAATTCCTGCCCTCAATAAAATTTAATTTGTCCAATTAAGTAATTTTTACATTTTGTTTATAAAAATATGCTTGTTATTTAATAGTTTTCACTTACACTTGTAGAGCAAATAGTTAATTTCAATAAGGTAAATTTAATCGATAAATGTGTTCACCTAACATAAACTTTTATAAATGTAACATTATTAAGTAGCCTGCACATAAATATTATGTAACAGTGACAAAATAAAATGGCTTGTATTTACTCAAAGTAATTTCATCAGCTTAAATTGAATTTCTTTGGTTCGTATGACTACCTATAACTAAATTATTTGAAAAAATACTCAATATAGTTGCGTAAAACCACTTGATGCTGCTTTTTAAAGTAAATTCAACAAGTAATTTAAAAAAAAAAAAATTGACAATTGGTTTCAACATTAATAATCATAATAATAAGGATGAATGTTGCTTGAGCACCAAATCAGCATATTAGAATTATTTCTGAAGGATCATGTGACTACAGTAACTAAAGACTATACTACTGATGCTGAAAACTCCCCTTTGCAATTGCAAGAATAAATAACATTTTAAAATATGCTAAAATAGAAAAGTTATATTTTCATTAAATAAATGTAGCCTTGGTGAGCATAAGGGACTTCTTTCCGACCCCAAACTAATTTTAAGGTATATACGTGTTGGTATGTAAAGGATGGTTCATCCAATAAACATATTATTATTATTATTTTTAAAGATTAATTTTTTTTTACTGTTCTGAAAGAGAAGGGTTGTGTAGATGGACTGCACAGTGAGTGCATTGCAGGAGAGCAGCTCACCGTTTGCCTTTGAGGTGTCCCTGTTACCTGCAATAGTACAGGCCCACTATTTTTAGAATCAATGTTGACGGACTGTCAGCGTATTTTAAGCTATGCCCCTCCGGGCCACTATATACCCTTGAGAGAGCTCACGTAGAAAGAGAGAGAGCGAAAAAATGTCAGGTCAGAGAGTAAAAACAGACCCCAAGCCAAATTCTGATAAGGTCCTTTCAACTCCACACTCAATGTGATTGTGCTCAGTTTTGACAGGTACTTAAGATGAGGTCTGGACTGTTTAGGAACCATCTGCTTTAATGGAGGAAGTGAGATCAGCCATTAAGTTAAAGTGCCAGTGTGACGCAATGGATGGAACAGCTCTATTCTAGGAGAGGGGTCAATAGCCTTTGGTGGAATTTGAAAGACAGCAGATAAAACAGATGAATGGGGGGGGGAATAGATGAAAGGGGTGAATGAAAAACATTAAATGGAGAGAAAAGAAAGGAAGAGGGGCAGGCGGACACAATAGGCGAGAAACTAGATGAAATATTAAGGTGGACACACTGAGTTCTGGGTGTGCCCTATACTGAATAAGTGATGAACCAACCCAGGATCCTGTGTCTTTGATGTGCGAGCGCCTGTTTGTCTGCCGGAGCTCCCGTCTGAGGTCCCTGGGTCAATGCAGGGGATTATGGGCCGGATGACACTTTCAAATGGACCTTTTCTATTATCTGCCTTAGTTTGTGCTTTCAGGAGAAACCAAAAAAGGTGTAATAAAGCTAGTGCCAATGCCGCCTACTGTCATAACAAAAGGATATTTGCGATAACGTTTGAAACATGACTGCGGTTACATAACCATAACACAAATTTCCACACTTCACCACCTACATTTCTTCAATGACAAGGTGCTATACATGTTTCACCATAAAGGAATCGACTAAACAACTCCAACAAGCACAAACCATGCAATGAATATCTCTTCCAATGCAACTATGCAGTACTTCCTGCTGACAGCTCTTGTTTTTTGGTTGCGAATGACAAGTCACTCTCTCTCCCTGTAAGGCTATCTTTCTCAAAGCTGTCCCGGTGGAAAGTGAACCTTCCCCTGGGCCAATCTATCTTTAGCGATTTACTTCCGTCATGTCACATCTTGTCACCGGAGCCGGTGGCAGGCCTTCAAGCTGGTATCCACACCTCGCGGCCACCCAATCTCATGCACTTTACAAAACAGGAAGAGGCTCTTTGCCTGTTTCCTGTCTGTCACCCCACAAGCAACCTTCAGAAACGTAATACCAGGTGCCGCGCACACACATGTACAGACCCTCAAACAAGCAAGCACACACTGAGCCGAATGTATAATAATGACTATTATGATAAAAAAAGGTTTTATCTTCTTCATAAGTTTATTTTCGTTAGTTTAGATGAGTTTATTTGTCAATTTCAATTAATTTTTGCATGTTTTTATATCAATTATATAAAAAAAATACCTTCCTGTAATTACATGTTGCATCTAAATTACATTTCTCTTGCATCTATAATTACACTATTAACGCACCTTTAAACCTAACCATCTGCATCTTACTCGTATCCCATCTCAATAGCAGAAAAAGTATTTTGTAATGCAACAAACAATCAGAAAATACCAATTTCTACTTTTTTGACAGCAAAGTTACAACTAATAAGTACATTTTTGTAATTATATTGTACAAAAATGAGAATTCAGCCTTGTGCAGCTGCGATGATTATTTTATTTATTTTTACCATACAAAGAACACGAATAATCATACTTTTGTTTAGCACCCATTTGGATTTGATTCATAGATAAGTCACAAACATAGACACAACTGTACTAAATAGCAGCATATTGTTGAATTAAAAATTGATGTTGTGGTATAATGTCTACAAAAATATTTATCGATTTATTACAATTATGATAATGTACTATTTTTATGGGTATTTTTTTTACCATATATATTAGGGCCTTAAGCACCATACACTGTAAAAAAAAAAAAAAAAACTAAAAAAAATCAGGTCTCCAATTGAACATTTTCTAGTAACTGATCACATAAAAAATTGTGTTAATTGGCCAAATTGAATTTCTGTCAATTAAAATGTCAAATATGGCCGTTTTGAATAGAAAAAATGCATTTACATGACTCGTGGAATTCAAAACTGATTGTGAAGAGATAAAAAACATTTTGTTATTGACATATTAGGCATACAAATAAACATTTATATGTGCATATTCTAATCCAAATTGATGCAAATGTTATTTGCAAAGTTAAAATTATTATTTCCCAACTAGAATTAGACCTAGAAATCACTTCATTGTTCTCTATTTCTATAGGCAAATTGGTCCCCCCCAATCTTCAATACATGGTTATGGCCACGCCATAATATGAATGACTGAATGAATGGAATGAATGAGGCATTTATATAGCGCTTCCATATGTACTACTGTACACCCAAAGCGCTTTACACTCATGACAGAGGTCTTTCCTCAACCACCACCAGTGTGCAGCATCCACTTGGATGATGCGACGGCAGCCAAAGTACTGCTCCAGTGCGCTCACCACACACCAGCAATAATATATAATATAATTATATATAATAATATTATATATATAACAAACATATCGATACAAGTGAGAAAAGGTATCAATATATTGGCATTTGAAAATATTAATTTATTTTATTGCTTTTATTGATGTCTAAGAGGTCAGAGTGGAATAGGAAAGTGATATAACTAACCACTGGTAACCACCACACCGAGTTATTTGACAAGCTAATACTTGTGGAGGTCATGGCCCTTCCGCTGCTGTTCAGATGCCTCTAGCCTTGCTTATGTTGTCTCATGCAGAGCAGACCTAATGCATCAGGGAGTCAACAAGGACTGAGATGCTGAGGAGTTCCACCAATTGAAGACCGCATCAATGCACACGCATATACACACACACACACACACACACACACACACACACACAAAGGAATCCAGAGAGAGTCAGTCAAGAGGAAGTGATGGCAGGAAGCGTCACACAAAAAGGCGCCACAGGTCATACTTCTTTCTGCCGTCCACTTCCTCCTGTCTCTGCTCCCACGCACAAAGGCGGGGAAGCAGAATGAGGAAACTCTGTCCTGTTTTGTCCTGCCAGATATGACAGGGTTTCCCTAAAAATGTGCCCTGACAGGTCGGATTAGGGAGGGCATCCTGGACTGAACTGGAAAAAAAATAAGTGTGAATGGTAAAAGTAAATGAGCACTATGGCTATTTTTTACAAGTCAATTTGTCATCCAGAAGATGAGTTGATTAGTCAGTAGGTTAATGTTTACCATATGCCATGCAGCTTCAGCAAGCTATTTTTGTTTCTGGCAAGAGGTATTTCTGCCAGTGTAGTCTGATTCAAAAACAAATGATTCCAATGAGTCAGTTCTTTTAATGTCTAGTTCAAAAAGACAAGTTGGCAGTTTGAAACAGTTTGAAAAAGCAGGGTTTTTTCAGACGAACACGGTCACCAAATCCCAAATAAATACATAATATTAACTTATCCTATTTATTAATGAAATAAAAAAGAATTACTTAGGACAGAGTATAAAACAAAGTGCTTAGTACTATTTTATATTTAAAAATCTGTAAATGTATAGGTAAAAAGTCACTATGAGACTGATTTGAAAAGTGAACAATAAAGTAACATTATATCACATTACATAAAAAAAAAGAAAAGAAGGAAAAGTGGCAGGTCTATTATTTTGTATACTTAAAGTCTTGGAGTGTATGCTCCTATTATGCTATTTTAAAGTTTCCTAATTTAGTTTTGGCGGTCTCCAACAGGTTTCGAAGGTCAGCTTCATGTTCTCATAATATACATTGAACATCAACTTCACCACAATGTTCAATGATTCTCAAACAACTCGATGGAGGATTCAATTGCTCTAAATCCCTCCTTTCCGTAAGCCTGCTCTGCTCTGATTGGTCAGATGGCCCAGTCTGTTGTATACCGTCGATTGGTATACCGCGTATTGCCACACGACCATTACCATAACTTAACTCTGGCTCCATCCAGGGGCTTTCTAAACCTTAGCGACTGTGACATCAATTTTACACCAATCCCATCGCGAGTCCGAATCGATAAAACATTTGAAAAACTAGTTATTTAGAGATGTTGAGATGTTTTAACTGTAATTCCTCACCATCAGTAATAACAAGGGTGCGTCCATCAACAAACCTGTGTGTGTGTGTGTTTCTAAGTTATTGCGGTGCACATGCGGGAACTGTATAATAAAAACAGTGCATTTGTTAATAATGTGAATGACTGAAGTAACATTAAAGTTTGCAAAACAATTGTTGCTCCATCCTTTATCTTTACTCAAAGTAGTAAGAACTATAGACAATCTGCATTAATAGACAGTTTTAGGTAATACTGCAGACCACAGCTGATTTACAGTAGTATTTCAGTAAGACCGTAATAATGCGAGTTAACCAGTTACCACAATATGAAACACAAACACATGGTATTCAGTATCCGCTGCTGTGTTTGAGGTGGTTCAAGTTTTCCCTGGTGTCAAAACCTGGCACTGTGCAATTTGTTAGCTATGGTAGCGAGAGAGAGTGACAGTCGCCCAAGCCAATCACTTGTTTCGTCCCGAACTAAAATAATGAGCTGTGTTTATTGCAGATTAAAAAGACTAGAGTCACTCGATTTTTATACTATCTTTTTCAGAGACTTACATTTTAATTATGTATTGACATATAAAGAAAGTTTAAACAAATTTGGACAAAAGTGTTTTAGATAATTCTTACCTACCCTACCTTTAATGCGCAGATCATTTGAAATACAGTAACATAACAGCAATGTGTAGTTAGCAGCATGAAAAATATTATATACAGAAAGCGAACAAAGAGATTATAATCCCTGAAGTTGTAAATTACTTCAGTTCAGTCAGTATAAGATACAGAAAGCTGCACTCTTGTGAAAAACGTTATAATCAACGAAGCTCTCTACACTGCAATTCATCTCATTCACATTTTGTTCATACTTTGCTGGTTATAATGAAAGGTTTTGCGAGTGTGCTGAACAAAAATCCTTCATTTTAAGCGGATTCTGACTAACTGAAACATCTAGTCGGGGTTGCTAGGTTTTCACAACAAAACTAGCCCATTTGCGTTCTGGGGGCTAAAACCTGCGTTTTTACCGGGGTTCCCCAGCTAAAAAATGCATTACTGGGGCTAAATATCACATTATTGGGGTTGCTCCAACCCCTGTACTAGGGATGCACGATATTATCGGCACGACTTCGTAATCGGCCGATAAACGCTTAAAATATTACAATCGGCTTTGGCCGATATGAAAAAAATATGCCGATTTGCCTTGCCGATAACGTGTTGATATGCGCCTGCAATTACTCATGTGTGCAAGGAATGCTACAGCGATGAGACCATGTCAGCACTTCAGTCATTCTTCAAGTAAAAACAAGCAAATACATTGCATGTAAAGTGATTTATATATTGACTGTTTTTAAATGCTGCCTTGAATTTCTAATTCAAGCCAGACCGCTATATATTTATACATGTAGTGTGGGCGCTGTTGTTACAGTAATACAATTATAAAGTAGAATACACAAAAAAATTGAAGTTACTTCTTGTTCTGAATAAACAAATCAGTAATGATGTCATAAATCACAAGCATGACACTTGTAAATTAAATACTTTTATATACAGTGTATTAATCTGTAATAAAATTTTAGGAAATGGATGTTGAAAAATAATCCAAGGAGCTCTACAATAATCGTAGAATTGAAAGACAGCATCAATGGATGTCATGCCACCCCCACTTCATGTGCAAATTTGGCATATCGGATATCGGCAAAAATCCAATATCGTGCATCCCCACCGCATACATTAAAAACAGCCTGCGGCAACAGTGTTAAAGTAGTCCAATTGGCAACACTGCTTCTGATGGGCCATTGCGTTAATGCACTCAACAGATACGTCTGTGATTAGCTACAGTCTTTGACGATATTCACAGAGCGTTTACACAAACAATCACAGAAGCATTTCAAAGCAGACGCTATTACGGCGGACCCGGTAGTGTGGCAGGTATCGCCACATTAAATTATTGAAATAAATCTTTTATGGGACAAAGATTCACTTTGGCGGTAGCCAAAATATTTTCAAAACAGGAAAAACCCTGAAATGTCTTTTATATATTTTCATAACAACTGAATTACACCCAAATGAAACAGAATCGATTCAAACAGAATTAAAATCACTTAAAATAATATCATTTAAAAATCATTTAAAATAATAAATTCAATTAAAATTCTGTACATCAGAATCAAATCAGAATGGGAAAATTTCTTTCAAATATTTTCATTACACTGAAAAACCCCCTAAATAAATCACAATCAAAATGAACCGAAACCAGAACTGAATCTTAAGTTTGTGAATCACAATTAAATCCGGATGGGACTCGCAAAAACATGAATGTGAGAATTTCTTGCATACCGGTACATTATTATTACAACTGAAACACACCCAAATAATACAGAGATGAATCAAACTGAATGAAAATCAGAACTGAATCTAAAACTTTTGAATGCCACCATATAGAACAAGTGCAATTAATGTCACGATCAACGACATGTCAACACATTTCCAGTGAGTCTAGTGGCATAACTAATTGACTAGTCAACGAGTATGTAGGCGTTCAAGCCAGACACTTGTTTTCTCTATGCAGTACAGTGTGTACAGACAAAATGAACAAATGGAAGAGAGGGAGAGACAGCAAGAGAGAGAGAGAGAGAGAGAGAGAGAGAGAGAGAGAGAGAGAGAGTTAAAGTCACAGTGTGGAGGAGTCTATTATTAGTCTGTGGCTCCAGCAGTAAAGTGAGGTCACACTCACATCCAAGCCCAGCTTTAGGCACGTGTGTGCTCGGTGTGTTTTTGCTTTCATGGTTGAGCTACTCTACACAGGCAAAATCAGAGCACTCAAGGGGGGGGGGGGGGGGGGGTCCGCTTGTAAAGCAGAAAGCACAGCATTTTGCACGGAAGCATGAGGACGTTCCCATAATTCGGATAAGAACAAGGCACGCAGTAAATAAGAAAGATTTGGAAAGCTGCCGGCCACACAAACAAGGCAGGGCTGAATATAATAAACATATAAAAAAATATAATATAAAATATATACAAAAAATATAAAGAATATAAAAAACCTGCCACATTAAGTCATCATGTGCCTCATTAACTGTAATTATACAGCAAGGTCCAAAAATGTGCCACAAATGCATCTTTTTTTATTATTCAGTAAATAAATCATTAAATATTTCAAATGAAAGTATTACAAAAGCAATGATTGAAAACTGTCAGAAATGCATTTAATATTTTATGACAAATTATAGGATCAGAATAGCAATCAAATTTAACATTAAATATAAAAATCCAGAGGAATTTAATAATTTTGGGGGGATTTTCAATGTGGTCTCAGATTTGTACACCCCACTGTAATATTAACGAGAGAATAGAAGTGTATGGAGTAGATAAAACCATAAAAATGTGAGAAAGAAAAAAAACAGACGAGAAGTGATCATTTAAAAAGAAAACATGCAAAAGTGTAGCAGTGACAGTATACTTTTTAATGAGGGCTAACATTAGCTAGGCTATATTGCCCCCTAGTGTTTGGAGTGAAACAGTTCTAACATAATGAATCAGTTCCTGTAAGAGCTTAGATCTTACCGCTGTGGAGAAAAGAACACGTCCTACTTCAACCACCTGAGGGTCACCAGACTGAGTATCAGCAACAATGGGGTTAATCTAAGGAAACAAAAGAATTAAGAGATAATAACTAACCTGAATAAAGTGTGTGCTGGTATGAAACCAAGCTAACATACTGACTACAATGTTTTGAATTGATCTACAGTGTTGATACTGTACTGATCTCAGAGAGGAAACTCAGTATAGTTTGTGAAACACATGGGTAGTAGCACTGCAGTTGTGGACACTGACCTCTACTGTGCCATTCTGAGCATAGTGTCGGTGAGACGATCGAGGGTGAATGTCCATCAGGTGTGGAGGGGGATCTGGAGTGACTCGTTTGCTATGCCGGCTCAACAGCTCTCTGTAGTTTAGTGAATCAAAGTTGGTCTTCCACATCAGAACCTGAAACCCAGACGATCACGAGCATAAGTGACATGATCAGACCGACATTAATCGGATAGTAAAACAAGCATTACGTCACAATTACCTGAGAGTCAGCACCGCCTGAAGCAAACAGATCTCCGTCTCGAGAAAATGTCACAGCCAGCACTGGACCCTGAGAGCAGTGGAAGAAAAAGACACTTCATTGCTTTTCTTCTAAGGGTAGCTTGCTTTTGCTCTTTAATGCAGGTATACATCCTAAAATACACACAAAATTTAACAAATATTTCACCCAAAGTGAAAATGTCAATGTAATTTTAACTCTGTTTGCAGTTGTTTTTCTATTGAATACAAAACAGACACACACAAACAAATTTTATATATATTATTCTTTTTTTTGGCCATACAATGTCTGTTGATCATGACTGTCAAGCTCCAAAAATGGACAAAAATATATAAAAATGTACCATACTGTAAAAGTACTCCATACGCACTATTTTCAATTCATATTCAGTATATTCACTATATAAAATTTTCTTTTGCTTAAAGAGTTAGCTCACCCAAAAATGAAAATTCTGTCATTAATTACTTATCCTCATGTTGTTTGACACCGCCGTTCATCTTCAGAACACAAATAAAGATATTTTTGTTGAAATCCGATGGTTCAGACAGGCCTTCATTGACACCAATGTCATTTCCTCTCTCAAGACCCAAAAAGGCACTAAAGACGTCGTTACAAAGCCCATCTCACTACAGTGATTCTACAATAATTTTATGAAGCGACGAGAATAGTTTTTGTGCGCAAAAAAAACCCCTAAATAACAACTTATATAGTGATGGGCCGATTTCATAACAAAGCTTCGAACAGTTATGAATCAGTGTATTGATTCATGACTCGGATCGCCAAAGTCACGGGACTTCAGCAGTTTGACACACAACCTGAATCATGAATCAATAAGCTGATTTATAACTATTCAAAACTTTATTTTCAAATCGGCCCATCACTATATGGCATTAATTTTTGGGCCCTATTTTAACGATCTGAAACACAAGTGTCAAAGCGCGAAGGCCAAGTAACTTTGTGGGCGGGTCTCGGCGCTGTTGCTATTTTCTCGGCGGGATGAATGGCTCTTGCGCCCGGCGCAAATCTAAAATGGGTTGGTCTGAAGTAGTTTCATTATTCATGTGTGGTTTGGGCGTAATGTGAATAAACCAATCAGAGCATTCATCCAACATTCCCTTTAAAAGCAGGTGCGCAAGTTCCATTATGGATTGCTATTATTATGGCGTATTTACCAGGCGTATGCCAGGAGCGGTTAATAGCCGAGGAGACTGAGCAGTGAAAGACAGAGAAGTTGTGTTGTATGGGGATGGCAGAAACCCACCCAAAATAGCGTCGGTTAAACTGTTTTTCAGTCGATTTTTTTTCCTGGTTCTTGACGGACAAACCAATTTTTCAGATGTCCTTATATACATATATGTCTTGCCACTATTGGGCAAACAGGTCTGATCCTTAATTACTACAATTAGCCTGAATAATTTGTAAGCTAGATTTATGCCTATTTTTTCACATCTTCGTGGCAAACCACAATGATTTCCGTCATCTCATGTGTTAATATTTTTTTAGTGTAACAATTTATGATTTGCAAAAATAACTGTTGCATCTGTGTAGATTACATGAGCAAAGTGTATGCGCGTTGTGCACGCTATACATTATGGTCAAGCATGCGCCCTTAAAATAGCATAATGAACAACGCACAATGCACCACTAACTTTAGACTAGGTTTTTTCTGGTCAGTGGCCCAATTGTTTAATGGAACAGCAAAATAGCACCAGGGATTGTTTGCGCCGGAACACGCCTCCTTTTTTGCGCTGAACCACCCAGGGAGCGCAAATTCATTCACTAGTTTAGCGACGTGCTTCTGTGGAGAGAAAAGCGCGGTTTGCACGGGTGCAAAATAGGAATGACATGCGTCGGTGTACAAAGTCAATTGTGCTGGGTGCAAGATAAGGCCCTTTGTCGCTTCATAAAATTATTGTAGAGCGACTGTAGTGAGATGGGCTTTGTAACGACGTCTTTAGTGCCTTTACTGCCTTTCTTAAGAAAGGGAAATGACATTGGTGCCAATGATTTTAACAAAAATATCTTAATTTGTGATATTTTTATATATTTATACATCGAACGACACGACGGTAATAATAATAATTAATGACAGAATTTTCATTTTTGGGTGAACTAACCCTTTAAGCATAGACAGTAACAAAACTTAATAGACCAAATATTACCTGTCAATTAATAAAAGCATTTTCAAAAAACAAAAGCCCTAGAATATTTTCGAATTAAAAATTAACATTAAAAAATTAAGAAAATTATGGGAAAACAAAAATAAAACATGTGTTGTGATTAATTTTTGGTGATTTCTTGATATCTCCTGTATGGCAAGAACGGTGTATTTTAGTAAAAAGGAAAGTAATAAATAAATCTATTTTTGTATCCTATTTAAAACAAAACAAAAAACAGATTATGGGTTTGAAATTACATGAGGGTGAGTAAATGATGAGAACATCATAATTTTTGGATGAATTCCCAACAGTTCCAACTAGAATTCTAATGCTACACTATTAGAAGAGGGTGAAACCTTGTGGCCGTGAAGGGTGTAGATGAGCCTCCCCTCCAGCAGGTCCAAGATCTTCATTGTATTGTCACACGAACCACTGATCAGATAGTTTCCAGATGGATGGAAGGAAAAGCAGTTGACCCCTGCGTTATGAACTGCAAGACCAAGTTAAGAGCTTGAAAAAAAGACCAGTCCTTGTGACTCTAATTAAAAAGAAATTAACTTT
This sequence comes from Pseudorasbora parva, assembly GCF_024679245.1. Lineage (NCBI taxonomy): Eukaryota > Metazoa > Chordata > Actinopteri > Cypriniformes > Gobionidae > Pseudorasbora > Pseudorasbora parva. The sequence goes on along the minus strand of NC_090196.1, from coordinate 20,103,522 downwards.
TTTTATGATTTGGAACCATTTTAGTTTATATAACTACCTTTGTAATGTTGTATTAACTTATTTGTACGAATATCCCATATTTTTATTGTGTTGTCCGCTCCTGATGATGCAATGCATGTGCCACTGGAATTGAAGTCCACAAATGTCGCTGACCTAAACAGTTTAAATCATCAGGAAACTTTGGTCCAATAAAAATACAGCATGCCCAAAAAGATTCAGAAAGGACCAACAACACTTAATTCTCACCCGCCATAGTCTGTGAAAATGTTTATGCACTGACGTGCGGATGTATCCCAGAGGCGAACCGTCCTGTCATCGCCACAGGAAGCAACAAGACGACCATCTGGTGAAAACCTGACAGGGACAGACCAAGTGACAGTGAGAGAAATCCCACTTTATGTGACAAAACCGGAAAGGTTAGACACATAGTCTCGTACCTCGCACAGCGCACCCAGTTGGTGTGCCGATTGAGAGAGTAGAGGAATTTCTTCCGTTCGACACCCCACACTTTGACAGACTTGTCATCTGAGGCCGTGACCAGCCTTTGGCCATCGCTGGAAAAATTAACGCTTCGAACGCTCGCTGTGTGAGCTTTGAACACAGTCGACTCACCCTTTCTGTAACACACACAGACGATAATGAATTAAGATACAAATAATACATTAAAACTTGAAAGAGGGCATCTGTACTCACATGCTGGGCGTCCAAAGCCGAACTGTCTGATCTCTGGATGACGATGCCACCAAAGATCCGGTTGGAGAAAAATGAACACCTGTAATGACGTCTGTGTGACCCACAAACCTAAATGCCCTTGCTTTAGGAGCGAGGTTCCAGATCATAAGGTTCTTGTCACAAGATCCAGTAGCTGCAAGATAAGTTGAAAGTGGTTATGTTGGGATGTTCTCTAACTGAAAATAGAAGAATATAAATATGCATACCCAGCTGTTTATTATTGGGGCTGAAGTCAGCACAGGAAACAACGTCTTTGTGTCCTTTAAAATGTCTCTCAAGGGTTGGATCCTCCTGAAAATTACATCATAGAAGAATAAAGTGTAAAAGTCCAATGAAAATGTTTCTTTTTTGCATTTATTTTTAAAACAATTTGAGTGAATGTTTAGTTCACTCTCTCTCTCATACACACACACACACACACACAAACCTGATATAAATTATAAATACATGGTAACTCATCATGGTAGAAACGTTACCATGGTGAGTTACCATGTCTAAAAAGTAGTTCCAAAAGTACTTTTTGTTAGTGATAGATAGCTAATTATTGTTTTGCATTGACTATTTCGTCAAATATAGCCAATATAAGTTCCTCCATAATATGCAAACATAAACACGAAACTTTCCAGCGCAATTGCACAGAGCTAACCAAACCGCAACCAAATAAAATGTCATATTCACACTATAAAATATTTCTGCTAAATAGTCTTACCATCACAGACGCCATTATTCTGGAAAACGTCGAGAACTTTTTTGAATTTGGTACAATTTGTTCTTTGTTTTACAAGTAAACAAGTGAAACTGCTTCATGTTGAGCCACTTCCCTTCTGTCAAACAAGCCGCGTTTTACTCAAGACCAAACAAATCACGCTCCGAATCATCGAGTCAGCGGGACTGGATCATAGACCGTAACTGGATGAGCAATATGGTGAATAATCTACAAAACACCCCTTTATTGTAATCATTTACATTTATGTGTCGGTGCTATAACTGAAAAATACTAATTCACACAGATAATCGTCTGCATCAATGCAGTCAATGGAAACCGCTAATGTAACCCATCCTCCTAATGCAACAGAAGGCGTGCTGGGATTAAATCTAGAATTTGCAAGCTTGTCTTGCAAAGATTACACTGTCTGTAGAGTTAATGAGTTGCATATCCCAAGCCAAACATTCAGGGGAAAAAAATTGAGAATTATTAAATCAGGAATTTAAAAAAATATTCCGGCTCTCTGTCACTGCAGAATTGAAACAGCATTGCAAAATAACGCCGTTGCATAGCAACTTCCCCAAACGGTAAAGTGGTAGAACTCAATATTGAGGTGAAAAGATCTCCGTCACTGATTGGATAAACAGTTCAACCAGCCAATCAGCGAAGACGTTGCTCAAAGAGGCAACGCGTTGAGTTTTGATTTTAAAAGCTAACGTTAGCCGCCGAAGCTCAGCCACTGGAAGATGTCGGTCAAGCGGGGGATTGGTGATTCACAGGTCAGTGTTTTTATGTTTCTGCCGTGTTACTTTGTGGTTTATAATATTATGAAAGATAGCTCAGGGAATGTTTCACACGAGATGATGGGGTTTAAAAAGGGAATCTGACACCTCCGTTGCCATCACCAACATACCTGTCTGACCATCAACATCAGGTCACTGCTGATGCTTTCATGTTGTATTAATTTCTACCAGTGCTAATCAATAAATAAACAATTTATCTAAACGAATCGATGTTATTAGAGCTTACAGTGGCTTTATATGCACTGTAAACTCCATTAAAATCAATGATTGCTTCAATACACATCATTTTTCCACTGCCAGTGAGAACCAACGATTATATTGATCCCAAAAACAATAATTTCAGCTAACGTTACGCCACATTTTTTATGACAGACGTAATAGTTACACAATGCATGTTTTCTTGAAATTAATGCTTGTTTTCCCAGTATTTAAAGAAGAGGATTCCACAGAACCCCAAATATCAACATGTAAAAACACGACTTGATACAGGTATCCACTTTTTGGAAAACAAAAACATTTTGAATATTTATTGGATATATGACAAAATATGTGAAGACTAACGCTGTTTATTTTCTAGGCTTCAGCCTGACAAAATACATGGAGAGACTAGAAGAGGCCAGGAAAAGTACGTTCAGAATATAATAAATCCATAAGTTATATTGAAGAAATAAGTCAAAATGTCATGGTGCATTTACTTCAGAAGGTTAAAGGGTTCACCAAAAAATGAAAATTACCCCATAATTTACTAACACTCAAGACATCCTAGATGTATATGACATTCTTCTTTCAGATGAATAAAATTGGAGTTATATTAAAGCCCTGGCTCTTCCAAGCTTTATAATGGCGTTAAATTGTTGTTTAGTTTTTGAAGTTCATAAAAGTGCATCTATTCATCATATAACTGCTCTACACAGCTCCAGGGGGTTCATAAAGGCCTTCTGAAACAAAGTGATGTGTTTGTGTAAGAAAAATATCCATATTTTAAACTTTATAAAGTAAAATGTCTCTGCCAGATCGGAAAACTGCCGTGCAATGTCATCAGGCGTAGCGTAAGCATTTTGAACTGCGAGAGGCATTACACTTTTTTCCGTAAATTAAAAGGCAATCTGGTGGAATTTAGATAATTTACTTAAAAGTTTTATATATGGATATTTTTCTCACACAAGCACATCAGTTTGCTTCAGAAGGCCATTATTAACCTCCTGGAGCAGTGTGGAACATTTATATAATGGATGGGTGCACTTTCATGGACTTCAAAAAAGAAACAATGACTCACTGCCATTATAAAGATTGGAAGAGCAAGGATAATATAACTCTGATTTTATAAGTCTTAAAGAAGAATCTCATACACACCTAGGATGACTTGAGGGTGAGTAAATCATGGGCTAATTTAAAATTTTGGGTGAACTAGCCCTTTAATTCTAACTAAAATATTTTTTATAACTCTTAACAAATCGCAGACGTTCAAACGCATCACATATTTCAAACAATTTATATTAAAAAAATGTTTTAAAAGAATACAAAAGGGTGCAGAATGTCACAAAAGCATATTGTGTGAACAGCTCCTTAATGACTTGTTCAGCTGTTTTGTCTCCAAATGCACTTGTCCTGCTTATATTTATTCGCCTGATAAGGAGAGAAAGACTGCTTTGTCCATATTGGTCATCTTGTTACAGGTTCCTTCTGATTTCTCAAGGATAAGCAAATCTTGTTCCTTCTTTTGGACACATAAGCAAAGGATTATTGTACTGTAGATTACAGTAATTCCTCTGTCAAGATTGTCTGAAACCGAGATGCATAACCTCATCCAGTGGTGTCACTTGGCGCCTTACAGTGGGTTTGGTGGTGAGGCTGGACTTTGGAGTTCTTGCCAAAGATATAAAGCGATGTTGGCATAGCTCGTTTCAGTTTGTAGCAGCAATTGGCTCGTTAAAGTCAAATTTAGAGAGTTTAATCGGTATCAAAATGGAGTTCGATATTTTGGGTGTGAATTTAAATGATGTATCTTTAAATGAAGATGAAGTGAGAAATGGTAATGCTCAGGATCCAGGTAAAATGCAGCAAAATAGTTTTTGTGCAGCAGCTCTGCATACTTTGAAATGCATGTTTATTCTATATATAATTTTTTTTTTTATCCAGACTACAGATATAGGAAGGACGAGCTATTTAAAAGACTGAAAGTGACAACATTTGCTCAGCTGGTAAGTAAAGAAGAAATTACATACAAAGGCAAAGAATATGGTTTACTTTTAGTTGTAGTACAGTAAAAATATATATTTTTAGAAGTATTATTGCAGCCTTCAGTGTTACTCTTCATTCTCTTTCATTCTTCAGAGACCATTCTAATATGCTGATTTGCTTCTCAAGAGACATTTATTTGTATTATTACTAAGTTTACAAATTGACAATGCTTCTTTGCAAGAGGAATTTCAAAAGAACAGCATTTATTTTAAATCAAATATTTTAACAAAATAAATGTACTGACCCTTATTATTATTTATTAATATTATATATCCTTTTTTTTTTTTTTTCAGGTGCTCCAAGTTGCTTCGGTGTCAGATCAGAACGACAATATTAAAGATGAAATGCCGGGATTAGACGGTAGTGTATCTTGAATATCTTTCAATAATAAGAATTATTAGTGCTGATATTTAAGGAAAATTATTTGAACAAATCCCTATCCTGAAGTATTAAACTTGGCTACCATCCATAACACCCTAGCAACTGCATAGCAACATATTATCAACATTTCAGGACCATTTAGTACGGTGCTCCTAAGAGGGCATGGTGGTGGAAAAGGTATTTTGCAAGGCTTTTTTGTATGTTCACAAATCCTTTGCATTCACCTGAGAACCCTTGTGTTCGCTTGTTTATTTTGCATGAGCTCGTAAAACTGCAAATGTAAACAATTTGAGATGGGAGGAAACTACTATATTATTGATGCTTTTTTGAGCGGGTGCTCAGGGAAACAATTTCTCAAACGCAACTTTTCTCGGTAAATGCAAAAGAAATTCTTGCAAATACAAAGTTCCTCAGGGGGATGTAGAATTCTTGGGGGAATACACCATTTTTTGTAAGCAAATGCAGTTTCTTAGAGAATGCAAAAGTTGTAAAATCGAATGCAAAGTTCCTCGGGGGGAACGCACAATTTGTGGAAGCGAACGCAAAGTTCCTCAGGGAAACGCAAAAAATGTGTATGCAAACGCAAAGTTCCTTGGGGGAACACACAATTTGTGCACGCAAATGTGTAGTTCCTCAGGGGAACGTAAAAGTTTGCAAGCAGACATAAAGGTTCTTAGTGGATTGCAAAGTATTTTCAAGCAAACGCAAAGTCTCTTGGTAAACAATTATTTTGTGAGCGCAAATGTTTCGCAAGCGAATGTTACGTTTCTCAGGGAGTACAAAAGTTGTGTGCTTTACAAAGCAGCTTTTCCTTTCTATCTCATTGTTTCTCTTAGCAACCACATAGCAACACTCTTGACACCGTGTCTACACCAGCAACAAAGCGACCATTGCAAAGCATTTTTCCATCATGTCAAAATGTCATAAATAGAATAAGGCTAAGGCTTCAGTTTACAATTAAGGCACATCCAGTGCAGACAAAAATCCCTGATTATGGTGGGTTATACTGTCTTCTGTTGCATCGCGTTGCAGCGATCATGTCTGGTGTAAACGTAGAGTGGTAACCGTTTTTTCTTTTCTTTCTTTTTTGTATATGATTTCAGATGATGTTTCAATATTCTCTGGCTCAACGGGGCTCGACCATCTCTCCGATCCGATTAATGGCTCCCCAGAGCCGACACTTCTCAACCCGCAGAGTATCAACAATGACGAATCCGGCGACACTTTGTTTTCTCCTAGATCTACACTCCAAAGGTAGTCAAATCACTTTTGTGTTTGTAACACACAGCTCAAACTATGTCCTTAATTCAACCGCCCACATCAAAATATCATTTTATGCATCTAACTGATCCCCCCTCTAACATTTCCTCTATTGTCCACCCACAAGAGCTCTCATTGGCTGGGCTGCTTTCTCATGGCCCCAAGCTCCATTAAGTCTGTTTGGGGACAGTCGATGCAATCGGACTCCATCCTCAGAGACCCTGTCCGGGGGGGGGGGGGGGGAGATAGACGAGATGTAGCCTGTAACGCTGAGCACCCCTGACTGTCCTCACTTGATGTAATTGAGAATCTCTGGGCTCATTCATAGTGTCATCAGTGGCGTGGGAGAACTGGATCTGGACAAGAACGGACAGAAGACCATTCGACTGTCTCCAGTGTCTACTGCCAACACCACAGAGTGCCCCTTTCCTGACTGTCCGTATCTGTTGCTGGATGTGCGGGACAGAGAGCAGTATGATCAGTGCCATATTATTAGTGGTAAGAAACGTACCTGGAAAACAAATAGTATTTTGCTCAAAGCCTGATATACATTAATTCATATAATTTTTCAAAAATATTTTGTCCTTTTATTTTTTTCACAGCATATAGTTACCCCATTGCAACCTTATCAAGGATAATGAACCCATACACCAAAGAAGTCCTTGATTACGTATCCTTTTATTCCTGATATGTGAAAATGTTTGTTCTGTATTAAAACCTATAATATTCATGTAATCCACAGAAGCACAATAAATAAATAATATTTTTCTTTTATTTGTTTTACACAGTAATATATATATATATATATATATATATATATATATATATATATATATATATATATATATATATATATATATATATATATATATATATATATATATTACATAGGAACCCAAGGCCACACTGCTTTGTGTGATCAGTCATTTAAATTTGTGTATACTCATATCCATTCCTAGATTTAACATCTTTAACTGCTACACAGAAAAATGCATCGGGAAAGATCATAATTTTGTATGATGAAGATGAAAGGATAGCAAGTCAGGCGGCCACCACCATGTGCGAGAGAGGGTTCGAGAATCTCTTCATGTTGTCGGGGGGTGAGTCAATGCACCGACTTCTTCCAGGCTGACAGGAGACTGTTAACAAAATGCAAAGACTTCCATGAACGTTTTAAACATTACTTCTCATAGAAGGGAAAATAAGAAGTTTGTTTTTCAAATTATTATAGAGGGTCTCAATTATCTCCAAACATAAAAAAACAACAACATGTGGGTTCATCCTGTCAGTATCAGGCATCTTTTCCTTTCTCAACTAGGTTTAAAAGTTGTTGCTCAGAAGTTCCCTGAGGGAATGACAACCGGCTCAATTCCCATCTCCTGTGTGCCTTCACCTATGGGGCCTGGAGGTCGTAAGCGATCGGTGCCACAGCAGACACCACAGGCAGCAGAAAAAAAGTGGCGGTTCACCTCAGAGGACCTCAGCAGAATCCAGCATTACCTAGAAGAGGTGTTCATACCCAGTGGGCCTAGCAGTGAGTCATACATTTCAAACATGATGAAATGAAGTAACTATTTTCACTGCATTAAGGGGTTAGTTGTCATTAAACCCATAACACTAACAAAAATTAAGATAGTTTAAATGAAAACTGAGGTTTCTTTCTTTATTATTGAAAGTCTATTCACCCAAAACTTTGATGGTTCATAAAGTGATCATAAAATAAATCCATGTGAATCTAGTGGATTAAAGGGGTCATGAATTAAGAAATCAACTTTTCATTCAGCCTTTTATATATAAAAGTTTGTCGTGACATAATAATATCCTGTAAGTTTTACAGACGAAAAACTTTTATTGACACCAGGCCCAGCAAACACTTGATCTCAAAATGTGCCAACGCATGATGTGAAACCGCCTCAACAGAAGAAGATCAACGCCTACTTCATCACTGTCTGTTTAACCCTGCGCATTAATTCACGCATTTAACATAGGTCTAGTGTTAAACCAGATCGATCTAACGACCCATAAACTTGCCATTGAGGATTACAAAATATTGTGCGGTGCCTGGGCTCGACAGTAATGCAACAACAAGTAATAAACTGTGTTAATTCTAATGCCTGATCTGAAATTTGACTCATGTACAGTCAGATGTTCTTTGTCTGTATGTCAGTAAATCAAACCAGTGACTAAACATCAACTTGCGTTGTTTCTCTTAGTAGGATGAATGTTATTTAGTGGTGATTCATTTATGTAAAGAAAGCTATCAAAGAAAGCTCCCTTTGCAATCGTTGGAGTAGCGCGCGCTGCAGCTGTCTATCAGCGAGAGTTTATCGGTGACTCCCATTTTATTCAACAAATCTCTTAACTATATCACGTTTGCACTGGTAGTGAATATGAAAGCATTCCTTAGTGTACAGAAACAGTTGCAATGACTAGATCACTGCTTGCTTTCATGAGCTCAAGGTGTGGGATCAGCCACAATGATCATCACTGCAACCTTTCATGCCATGATCTAAATATAATGCCATAGATCTAAATATAATGCAACACTTTTCACGATTAGTTAACCATGAGAGTTGTAATTGTAAAAACTTGCTAAAAGAGAGAGTAATACTTAGTTATTTCAAATGGTAATTAGCCAATCACAGCAGTGGGTATTTACACTGAAGTCTCGCAGCAGACACGCCCCTTAAAACAGAGCGTACAGTGCAGAGGCAGAGGATAACAAAAGCTCAACCGTGCTTACTTGACGCAGTTTGACATTTTGAAACTTTTTGAAGAGACAAACCCACTGTCTCCATTGACTTTCTATTGCGGGAAGCAACCTCCTTACCATTTCTGACTTCTTATAAAAATCTAACAATGTCTAAAAGCTGATATGTGACAAGGTGTACAGAAAACAAGCTAAAGAAACCAGAACCAAAAACCCAGAAGTTTTTATAAGCTGTGGACCCAAAAAACGAGCGTTTAAAGTCCTAAAAGGGGATACAGACAATTAAGACAGAGAACATGTTATATTACACTGAGAACTACGCCCACTGGATGGCAAAGTAATCAGCGACAGGAAATATAATATATAAAACTGACATTTGGATATTTGACAACATGTTTACTGCACACGTAGACATACTGTGAGACATACTGAGTGTCAGGATCCCAAAATTGACCCATTCTTCCTGCTGAAGCGTCACGTCTTATTGCCTGTATCCACTTTTATCTCCTTAAATGCCCGTTTTTTGGGGGTCAACAGCTTATAAAAATGTAGGTTTGCTGTACACCTTGTCACATATCATCTTTTAGAAATGGTTCTGCTTTTTGTAATAAGTCCGAAATGACAAGGAGGTAGCCTCACACAATACAAAGTCAATGGAGAGCGTTGGAAGATCCTTTTATGGATCTTGAGAGAGGAACGACATTGGTGTAAATGGAGGCCTTTCTTTGCCATCAGATTTCAACAAAAAGATCTTCATTTGAGTTCCCGAAGATGAACGGAGGTCTTACAGGTGTCGAACGGCATGGGGGTGAATAATTAATGAGAGAATTTTCATTTTTGGGTGAACTAACCCTTAAAGGGATTCATAATAATGAACTTACCAGTAGATGGCAGCAAAATATCCAAATGCAGTCATGGCCATCTCAGTATGATTTTTAGTCATTCTTTTAATAGGAGGCATGTTTCAGTTTATTCTCTACACCACATTTACATACTATACACAAATACACTACCGGTCGAAAGTTTGGACACTTTCCCATCCTCTTTGATGGGGAAACCGTGTCCAAACTTGTGTGTGTGTGTGTGTGTGTGTGTGTGTGTATATAATATTAACTATTTCCTCCCCCCACATTTTAGGTCGTCTGAGCAGTAGAATGTCCACTAGCAGCGCTGGCTCCAGTGCATCTACAGTTCGGAGCAGTCGACAAGGCTCATCCATAGCAGGATCAGACAGCGCTCGTTCACGGAGTAGTCGACCTTGGAAATAACCTTCAGTTTCACTCTCACCATTGTTGTCTTCAATGCAATTAAAGCCTCCTATATTTTACTTTTGGAGGATTCAAGTGAATATCTGTGATGGGCACTCTAAACTACTGGCCACATGCACATGGTTTAATTCTCAGAAAAACATTTCTTGGTCCTGGTAGTACACACAAATGTTTTATTAGTTCAGTTCATACACATATTTTGCACTACATTTCTAAAATTTGATTTGTCGCTGTCATGCTTTTGGCATCAAGAACCACTTATACTGTAATGATGGTACAAGATGTCTTTTTGACATCTAGCTGTTTTAATGCATGTAGGGTTCTTCTCTGTGTTACATAAGTAAGCTGGTCTTAGTGGAAGGACTCGACTGCTTGGTGGTAATTTTATTTGCTTTAGTTGTGCAATGACATAATCTGTTCATTGAGCATGCTGGTTTGTTTACTTGCTCAGTAGACGCAGCATTGCTTTTAGAAGTATTTTAGATGTGCATGTTTTTTAATGCCTTAAAGCTATAGCTTATCTGTTTTTTTCAGTGCATTTATTTAAACGATTGATGCTTTCTAAACCAGTACGGAAAGATTTTCTTTCATAATCTGCATCTACTCGACTGTGATTTGAATATTATGATATGTAGATGTGATTTGATGGCATTAATGACGTTGATGTTGCTGTGTGAAACTTTGCTTTGTATGTTGCAAAGCATGATGAAGGAATTTACATATATTGGAGTCAGTCTTGGCGGAATGTGTACATGGAGTGGTAGAAAGAGCTTTGACTGGTTTGTTTGGCCTTTGTTGTCTGTGCTGATTGACTACAATCAGTTATTCCTGATCTTTCAAAGATCTTGTTTTATTGACCATTGAATAATTTAATGTAATCAATATAATGAAAAACTACCTGGTTTGTTCTTTTGTAATGAAAGTATGAATAAAGATTAATTTTATAATGTAGAAGGATATTCAAGGATATTCAATATGTATTAAGAAATTGCTGGATTTAATGAGCTGAGCTGTTTAAATAATGACAATTATCTTTTTAGCCAATGTTCAAACATTCTTTATTATGAGTGTTACTTCCTGTAACCTGATTCTGGTTGGTTCTGCTGCGCGGGTATAAACACGGAAGTGGATACATCGCAGATTTGGGAAAAAAAAAAGAAAAAAAAAAGGCATTTGCCTTTATTGCAATCCTAGCTGTGAGTGTGTTCTACGAATTGTTCTTCAGGGAGAACAATTCTCCTAAAGAGCTTTCATATGAGCTGTTTTCACAGAGTGTGGCGCCTTCAAAAAGTTTGCTGTTCATTCAGCCTATAAGAGATTGCGCCTTCAACGAGTGTGAGTGCACAAAGCAGACCACTAAATTTCTTAACGCACCAATGTTACTGTAATGTTGCAATGTGTTGCTAAGCTGTATATTTTGTACATTGTAACAGCCTAATATTTCTTAATGTTCACTTTCATCCTTGTATGTTAAACCTCTTTAAACTAGCCCGCGCAACTATGGCAAGCAGTTTTGACTTTTAATCATTCCCAGGATATGGATTTCTGATATCCTTGATATCAGGACTGGAATTTTTACTTGTAACAATGGCTATTTTTAAAATCAGGAATTACAACAATTACTCCAGAGCACTCGTAGATCTACGATCATTTTCAAGAGGAACATATGTTATGATGCTTTTGGAAAACAGACCTTAGCGCAAATTCTTGATATCTTCAATGACATCATAGAGGTCATCAAGACAAAATACAGGTAAGATCATAAAACAAACACTTTTTTCACTCAAAACATTTTCCCACAGCTTTATTTATTTGTCACAAATTAATGTAATCTGATGGATAACCTACAATCTGACGGTCTTTATCACAAAATAAACCCTTTTTTTTTTGCCATAATGACCAGCTTAACTGTACATTATCCCTTACTTCATACTTAACGCTTTCTCATATCCTTATGCACTTTGACTTTTTTCACAAAAATATTGGATGTTTAATAAGGGTTATTCTTGGTGTGCTCCATGATGGCCATCAGGGCCAGCCAGGTCTCCTCAGCAGTTGGGACGATCTGATTGGCTGGCAGGATGAAACCATAGCGGCCGGTGTCTCTCAGCTCAAAGGTGTAGGAGTACTTGATGCCCTGATCGTAAGTCCAGTCAGTAGTGACTCCATCGGCTTGATCTGAGAGCAAAGAGATTGTTAGCAGTGAGATTAATAATCATAATGATATTGAAAATATTAGAGCGTTAGGTTCACTGGAAATGTACTTACAGATGGTAGTAATCATGCTGCCAAATGTATATGCAGTATTATATAAAGACTTCAGTTCGGTGGTGGCCTTCCTTGCAAGTTCATGCTGTAGGGAAAATACAGAATTGATTTGGACATATTGAGTATGTTAAAAGCATCAAAATCTGCATGTTTCTGTGGCATACATACCAGTTCTGCCTGGTCATTGGCAGGAGTTGTTGTGTATCCATGTGGATACAGGAGCATCTGGGAATAGCTATGGATGGACAAAAAGGCCTTGAGGTTGCCGTGAGATTTCACAAAGTCCACAATGGCCTTGATCTCTGGCTCAGAATGAGCACTGGGTCCATGATAGGTCTGAGAGCATGGGTTATTGCTGGCACCAGGACCTATTGATGAAAAACAGTGCAAAGATTACATATTATTTGAGTATATAAATCATTCCGAACCACCATCCCAAATGTAATGCTACATCTCACCTCCAAAACCAGCATCCCAGTTTCTGTTGGGATCAACTCCAACACAGCTGGAGCCAGGGTTCGGCTTTCTGGTTTTACGCCACATGCGGTCCTTAAATAACCAACCAACCAATTGGTTTCCACAAATTGCATTAAAATATTGTTCTGTTTAACTGAATATGCATGTAACGTCTTCCAGGCATCAAACTCACACTGCTGTGGGTGTATGCGAAACCATCAGGGTTGGTGACGATCTCCAAGAAGATGTCATAGTTGTTAAGGATGTCGGTGAGGACGGGGTCACGACCGTAGTCGGTCACGATCTACTCAACAAAAAATGCATGGATATAAATCTTTGATTCAGTTATGTTGTAGTCAATTTGGCATTCATCTGGTATTTCAGAATTTCAGATGACCTTTTTGGCAAACCAGATTCCGCTGGCCTGAGTGACCCATTCTCTGGAGTGAATGCCAGTGTCGATCCAGATACCTGGACGGTTCGCTCCAGTGCTGAACTGAATGAACGGAAATTAGTCATAAAGAACAAATGGAATTATTCTATATTACTTAGGCTGCATGCATCCCAATTCTTTAATAAAAATATACATTATACACCACACTGGACATTGTAATATATGCATTTTTCTGAAAGTACTATGGGAGTGTAATTAAACTGCAACTTGATACCACCTTATTGGCGTCCATTGAAAATGATTAGTCTAAAAATACTGGAATCCTAGCATAATCCTTGCTTGTGTGCATATTCACTGATAAATGACTAATGATACACCCTTCATGGACTCGATGGAATTTAATCAATTATTTCCATTTTTATTAAATCCTGCCATATTTAACATTCAAGTTTCCTAATAGGTCTGTCACACTGTGCGATTTTTCAAAATCCTTTGCGAATGTCCCTTGTCAGACTGTACGAACATGATCCCCGATGTAAGCCATGTCACACTGTAAGATCTCAGTTGGCATTAATGTCAGACTGTACGATAGTGAAGGCGCGCTAAAAACGGACGTGCACAAGAAAACTCGTCCGGAGTTATATTATATATTATTATATCATCAATGAATGACGTGTTCGGTGACAGTGAGCTGCATTACATGGGGGACTGAAATGCTGGCTACAAAGAAATCTCCTGCACTCGTTTTGGTCATAGTTTGTCTTGAAAAACAGAGATATTTAACTGTCGTCGTAGGAGAAGTCACACTGCAGGATTGTCTGAGGTAAAATTTCGTCTGAGGTAAAATTGGATCGCAGCGCTCATTAATCGGCTGCCGGTGAACATGTCAAACTAACGACCAAAGACGTCAGATTTTTAGCCTAGGATCAGAGGAGTCTTTTAGGATTTGCTAAATTTGTCTCAGACGGCCAAATCGTGGCCAAAATCGCACAGTGTGCACCCGGCTTAAGACTGTTATTGATTGTGAGTCGGGACCTACCTTCAGGACGTTTAAGGGGCGGCTCTCATAGCTCTGACCAATCACAATTTTGCTGACCAAATCACTGTTTTCTTCCACAAGCATGTCCATGAAAGAGTAAATCTGCAAAAAGTATGGTTATATGTAAAATTAGGTTCTTAAAATGGCTTCTACTCAAAAAATTTAACTGAAATCATAAACATCTTTGATGCAATACATTTTAAAGTACAATAAAACATAGTTTCTTTGAAAATGTTGATGTTGAAAGTTCAGTGTTTTTTAATCAATGTTGGGAGTAACGCATTACAAGTAACTAGTTATGTAATCAGATTACTTTTTCAAGTAACTAGTAAAGTAACGCATTACTTTGAAAAACAAAATACTTTTTTACTTTTTTAAAAAAAAGTAACGCAAGTTACTTTTCACATTTATTTGACTGGCAGCTCTCTTCGCCCCATGTTGAGAAAAATCGAGAGTAAGTGCAAAGATATTGTGTGTGAACAGGTTATTGTAGATCTAGACTATATGTGAGCATTTATTCATAGCTGAGCCCTCTACTGTAAATGCGAATTTGCATTTTTAGCTCGGCCTGAGGTTTATTTAAATTATCTTCTTTACATTTGAACAAAATTGAGAAAATGTAACACAAAAGTAATGTAACGCATTACTTTTCTTAAAAAGTAACTAAGTAACTTATTTTGTTACTTTTAAAGGGAGTGGCGCAATATTGTAATGCATTACTTTTTAAAGTAACTTTCCTAACACTGTTTGTAATGCTATTGAATGTAAGTTGTACCACTCACAGAGTTCAGGTCATGGTAGGTGGTATAGACAAAATCATCTGTACTTCTCGACAAGGAGCGATGTTTCACCATCTCACGTTCTTCATCATCCAGCAATTCCTTATGTTACAGAAAGCCATCAAACAAGTAAGGATTTTCAGCTCTGTAAATAATTATTCAGTATTATATGGAAGTATATGACCAGAAGTTTAATTTGTTTAGTTTTTTTCAACCCCAGCTTTAAAATAGTCCCACCTGAACATTCTCAATCATGACATTATACTGGATCTGATTGTACGCCAGGAACGCTCTGACAGCTTGGAGACTGTGAAAGGGGACACGGACATCCACAGGCAGGGACTCATGAACGGGCTCCATCCAGAAGTCCAGCTGAACACAGAGGAAAATGTAGAGTAATACTTTATATTACATTATAATATGAGTAGAATATAAACTGTATATACACTTGTAATAAATATAAATAAATTATATTTATTGAAAGCATATAATTTATTATGACAATGTTGGTAACCAGACAGTTGAGATTTCCTAGTGTGGAAATCAATGGCTACCGGATTGATTACAGCATCTTTAAAATATCTTCTTTTGTGTATGGAACAACATGAGGGTGAGTAAATGATGACATAATTTTACATTTTTGGGTGATCTGTCCCTTTAATTACTAACCCTTATGTTGTTCTAAACCCTTTATGTCATTTTCAAACCGTTCTTCGGAACACAAATAAAGATATTTTTGATGAAATCTGAGAGCTATCTGTCCCTCCATTGGCAGCTATGCAACTGACACTTTGACACTTCAAAAAGTTCATAAAGAACTCGTAAAACTATTCCAAATGAATTGAGCAGTTTAGTCCAAATTTTATGAAGAGACACAATCGTTTTATATGAACATTGAATTTAGGCTTTTATTCACATAAACATTGATTTATGAAACAGAAACTCAACGGAACCTGCTTGATGCATGAGAACAAATCTCTCGAGGAACAAATCTGAAACAGATAATCACTGGTCTTCACAAAAACTTACCCCAGCTGTCTGTTCAGGGAGTTCCTTCAGGAGAGAGATCTGCTCTGCATCTTTTGCAGTGATCCGGAGAACCTGGTCTCTGTACAAAAAGTAATACAATTTCTTTAGCTTCAATATTAAGGATAAAAGGTATAGTTATTAAATAAAACAAAAACTGTCACATAAAAGTCACATTTTTCTTTCTTCTCCATTTCAGTTGTTAGTATATGGACAATATGCTCGCATGTTTATTTATTAACTGGACATTTAAAATAAGTAAGGGATAGGCTACTTGGAGATACAAGATTTGTGAACTCACCCCTCAAAAGTCTCTTTTCCAAGCACGGCCACAAAAAGAGCAGTTAGAACCAGTAACCCCTTCATCTTGCTGCTTGAAGTAGAGTTTCTCATAGTAAGTGCCCCCTTTATATAGGCCTACCATGCAAAAGCTAGCATGGTCAGGGTTCAGACAAACCTGCTGCTTTGGTTCTCACAATCTTATAAAACACTGATGATGGAGTTTAAGGGAACACTGCATCTGCTTTCTCGCCTGTTTCTAAATACAGCAACAAATTGATAAGAAAACAAGTTGTACTTATTTCAAGCCTATGATTCACTGTCAAATGAGGAGGTAAACTGGAAATTCAGTCCATAGTCACTATAGTTCACATTTTTCGATTTATATATATAAACCCCATATTGACAGAAAAACACAGAATTGTTGACATTTTTGCAATTTATTAAAAAAGAAAAACTGAAATACCACATGGTCCTAAGTATTCAGACCCTTTGCTCAGTATTTAGTAGAAGCACCCTTTTGATCTAATACAGCCATGAGTCTTTTTGGGAAATATATATTTTTGTGGGGAATTTTTTTTTTCACACCTGGATTTAGGGATCCTCTGCCATTTCTCCCTGCAGACCCTCTCCAGTTCTGTCAAGTTGGAAGGTAAACGTTTGTGGACAGCCATTTTCAGGTCTCTCCAGAGATGCTCAATTGGATTTAAGTCAGGGCTCTGTCTGGGCCATTAAAGAACAGTCACAGAGTTGTTTTAAAGCCACTCCTTCAATATTTTTTTTATATTTCAGCTGCGTGCTTAGGGTCATTGTCTTGTTGAAAGGTGAACCTTCGGCCCAGTCTGAGGTCTTGAGCACTCTGGAGAAGGTTTTCATTCAGGATACCCCTGTACTTGGGCGCATTCATCTTTTCCTCGATTGCAACCGTCCTGTTCCTGCAGCTGAAGAACACTCCCACAGCATGATGCTGCCACCATCATGCTTCACTGTTGGGACTGTATTGGACATTGGACATTTTCGCCAACAAATACGGCTTAGAATTAAGGCCAAAAAGTTCTATCTTGGTCTAATCAGACCAGAGAATCTTATTTCTCACCATCTTGAAGTCCTTCTGGAGTTTTTTTTAACAAACTTTCATGTGTACTGCACTGAGGACTGAATTGATGGTTGGCTTTCTACAACTTTCTCCCTTCTCCCGACTGCATTCCAGGAGCTCAGCCACAGTGATCTTTGGGTTCTTCTTTACCTCTCTCACCAAGGCTCTTCTCCCCCGATAGCACAGTTTGCCCAGATGGCCAGCTCTAGGAAGGGTTATGGTCATCCCAAACATCTTCCATTTAAGGATAATGGAGGCCACTGTGCTCTTAGGAACCTTAAGTGCAGCAGAATTTTTATTGTAAAAATTTACTAATTTAGTGTGCTATGGGTACCAGAATACCTAAGCTAAATTAAAGGTCTCAAAGAATGAGGACTCAAAGGAGTCCTTGTCTCTAAAGGTGTACACCTGCAATGATCATAAACCAGAGCTTCTCAAGAACAGAGGCCTCAGCAGGATGACTCTAAAGAGAGGAAGCCTAACTATGTTCATATTTAGGCCAGTGTTAAAGGAGGTTCACAGAGAGCCTAGCACTCTGGATTTCTGTTTAGGCAGCCCTGAAGTGTGGAAGCCTCAAACAAGAGTCTAACTGGCCCACAAAGCTCCACAGAGTGGGGAATTCAATACAATGACTCATAATGAGAGGAGGCGAAGCAACACTCATCACACTGAGGTCAGTAGCCAAGGAGGCTCAAAGAGAGCTTCACGATGTAGCATACTACCCTACCACCTACCAGAGCTCTAGGAGTGGAGGCCTCAACATGATGAATCTCTAAATTGATAGGAGACCTAACTATGCCCTACGCTCAGGACATCTCACAATGAGGGTCAAAGAGAACCTACAACTTGCAAAAAATGCACTAGCAGAGTTCAAGGGAGCAGAGGCCTATAGCAACCCTTGCAGTACTATTGGCTGAGCTTATAGGAATGAATACACTACGTCCTGTGCCTGACATGGAAGCTTTATAACAGAGCTAGCTGCCTGACACAATAATGGGCCCTTAAAGAACCGTTTTCTGTAGCAAGAGTGAGACTAACAATAAGTAGGATCAGATAAAGCTGACAGTGACCAAGAAGGGTCACAGATAGCTCAACAACTTTGCTCCAGACTGAGCTACGAAGACGAAAGCCTTGAAATAACAACTCTCAAAAGTGAAGGCCTAGTTAAGTCCAATATATGTCAGGGAGGCCTAAAGAAGGCCTAACAACTTGACACTAATATAGCAGATAAAGTTTGGGGGAGCGAATTAACAATGATTAAAAGTATTCCCAATTCCATCTCCGAGAACGAAGGCCTCAGAATGCTGACTCTCTAAGACAAGAGGAGGTCTAACTATGTTCTATACTCAGGGCAGCTCCAAGGACGCTCAAAGAGCGCATATGACTCGGAATTTGGGGCTGAGCCCCTCAGGAGCGGAGGCCTGGGCATACAGTTTTCTAGCATAGTTCGAGCAGGATGCGAGCAAATTATGGCTTTCCCCAAGATCTCCGCACCTGTGTCTTGTACGAGACTGAACGCTTCCTGCTGGGGCATAATCGCACATCAAGGAGGCCTCAAGGGAGCTTGCGCTTCCACGGCAGATGTAATCTCTCCATTGTTTAAACCACATAATACCCATCAGCTCGTCGTATGAAGGCAAGTGGACTAAGAGTGCTCAGAGAAAACCTTGATCTCAACAGCCTCGTCCTGCTCATCCTGGCTCAAGGCGAGGAGCATGCTCGCTGCCGGATCAGATGGATGTGAGGTTCGCCAGCCGCCGATAATTCAGAGATATTCATACCTTTCTCAAACTCAAGCTCCATCTGCGAGCACCATAATCTCAGTCTCCTACTTGCCTCAGCTGCAGCAGGTCCTGAAACGCAAGGTACAGATGGCTGTCTCGGTTCCCTCAAGGATTTGAGACAAACGAAAATTGGGAAAGTGCTTGCAATGCATGCATACAGGACCCTCAAGGACTGAGCGTGCATGCTCCTCGTCACTGGACATAATGCACATATCATGTGTATCATCAATGCACATAATGCACATATCGTGTGTCAGACTCATCAAGTATCAGGAAAAACTGACATGGATGAACACACTTCTTAAAACTAATGATGCTAATGCTAGCCATAGTTTGCCTTTCTATTTAGACACTCAGAAGGTCTCCTAAAGACAAGAAAGAGGATGACGTATTTCACAGGTGCCCTTTTATACTCACAGTTGCACCAGTAGTGACGTCATAGGCTAGCACCTGCCAATAGCTGTGTCTCATTTCGTTAAATTTCTAAGTCTGTGTCCTCCGGAGGACACGTCCTGTGTAGGATGCAGTATACGGAGTGTCCTCAGTCAGAATTAAACGAGACGTCCTTTGTAGGACACACAGGCAGAAAGTATCAGGTTGCTATGCCAACATGTTTAGCCTCGCTGCGCTCTCGAGCCAGTTATATGAACGAAAATTATTCATAACTTGAAAATTACTATGGAATGTTTCTTGTCTTGACAGCAATGTACTGTTCTACACGTCTAAAAAGCACTAAAGCATTGTAATTCTGTTTACCACAACTATCTGTTTGAGGTAATAGAGATTAAAAAACAAAAACAAGCTTAACTTACATTTTAAACACCACACCTACACTCGCATGTATATCTGGCTGTGGTGCAGTTTTTTTAATATAATATTAAAAAATATATATGACGGTTGTTAAAGGGGGGGTGAAACACTCAGTTTCAGTCAATCTCATGTCAATCTTGAGTACCTATAGAGTAGTATTGCATCCTTCATATCTCCGAAAAGTCTTTAGTTTTATTATATTTATAAAAGAAATATGGACTGTACCGAGTCTTTCCAGAAAAAAACGAGCGCCTGGAGGCGTATCGTGTGGGCGGAGCTAAAAAATGACGATCGTGAACAAAGCGGTGACGTCCTCAAGCGTGGAGAAACCCATGGCTATCTCAGCTAATACAGATAATGATCCAGAATCAAATCTGAGGCAGAAATAAATTGAACAGGAAAAACAGCAACATCAGGACGTCCGTCTCTGTGGTATGTACTGTATTTAGTGGCCTTTGTGTGTCTTTACTCGCAGTTTATGAGGACATGATTCGGTTTATGGACTATTGTATGCGACTAGACCTTAGAGGTAGCAAGCAAAATGGTTTTGCACGTCAGACTAGTGTAACGTTATACAACAGAGAACAGCAATGGAGTAACCGTTAGCGCATTTGAATGACGAAGCACGCGATCGTGTCGTTTACTGATGTTTACTCATGCGACGGTAGCAGAGACATTTGAAGCAGTTTTACTCACCAGCTGCTTCCAAAGCAGGACCGAACCTTTATTGCTGGGACCGC
Organism: Pseudorasbora parva; assembly: GCF_024679245.1. NCBI lineage: Eukaryota > Metazoa > Chordata > Actinopteri > Cypriniformes > Gobionidae > Pseudorasbora > Pseudorasbora parva. The sequence continues at coordinate 20,082,750 of NC_090196.1, read as the reverse complement.
TCTGTCAAAAACACACTTCTTTGGTATGATTTGGTTAAGTCCTGTGACAGCAGTGGCGTGTAAATCCACTTTGAGACGCGACTGAAACGATGTTGTGAAGCTTCCCGTCATTTCCAACCCGATCACACATAAATGCGTATAAATAGTACGAGTGTGCAATGTCGTGGAATGTATACGCCAAAACTCATTTTGGCGTGCATATGATACGCTGTTTTTCGCGTGCATATGATACGCACTTTATGGCGTATATATGACACGCGCTTGGGTAGGTTTTAGGGTGGTGGGGTGGGGGGTTCGTATGTATAATACGCCATAAAATGCGTATCATATGCACGCGAAAAACAGCGTGCCATAGACACGCCAAAATGAGTTTTGGCGTATACATTCCACGACATTGCACACTCGTACTATTTATATGCATTTTTGTGAGAATACCCTGTCATTTCTGTGTTAAAATCGGTTCAAATGCAGCGCTGCCTTCCCGGAATGCTGTGCTGAAGCGTTGAAGTCGCTTGACATCACCCATAGGAATAAAGTGGAGCGCGGCGCGCGACATAAGTGTTCACGGACGACAGTTTACAGGCGCGCGCACCCTACCGGGAGAAGAGCCCGTACGGCCCATACAAGGACCTTCCGCTCTATTAAAGGGTTACTTCAGCGATTAGCATATGGCTTTGTATCAGTAGAAACCCTGGAGTATATTCAAATTATTGTGCTTTCCCCCCTCATATCTCCCTGAGACAAGAGATTTATGCATTTTATTTCTGGAAAAATTCCTCCTATGATACAAATTGACGATTTTTGCATCATAGGAGGAATGTTTGCCCAAAGGCTAAAGACTACAGCCAGCAGAGGGAGCCATTTCCGCATGTTTTGAATCCGCGCATGGGGGATGGGAGATAATACTCAGCTTGCAGGGAGAGCTCAGCTGGCAGCTACAGGCACTCATTTAAACGGAGCTATGGTGTGCAATGTAAGTCTTTTAACTTCTCAAATTAATTTCTATGAAAGTTAAGCTTGTAAAGGCATGAACTGAAACGCACCAGACTGAACTCGCGTTGTGAATGTATGCCGCGAGTGTAGTCGCAATTACCTCAGCTCTCATCACGAGAGCTCATTCAGCTCAATTATCTGACTCCTGCAGTTAGTGCTCAGTGCTGTGATACTCGCGCGGTGACTCACTCATTATATTGAACAGACACGTTCAGTTTTTAATTGTAGTGTTTTCTCTAACTCAGTCACTGTAATCAAGTTGGTGGTGTTGGCAATGGCACAGGGCAGCAAAGCATTCTTTTGTATGGCAACTTCTTTTGTACTACAGCAAAGAATTGTAGTCTTTCATCCCCATGGGACAAAAATAAATTTTCTGTCTTTTCTCAGTCTAGAAGACAACAAATTCAAAAATAATTTCACATTTCTACTACATTGATGACCCAGTTTAAATACAGATTCATCTTCCCAGCACTGAAGTACCCCTTTAACATCAAGTAGACCCATACTCGAAAAAAACTCTCCGAAACTTGTGAGAAACCGGAAGGAGTATTTTTGACACAGAAATACTCTATCAAACGTCCAACATTAGTTTTTGAAACTTTGACTATGTTTAGGATGGGAATCCAAGTCTTTAACAGTGTAAAAAGCTCAGTATGCATGAAACAGCATTTCACACACAACCCCCACCCCTTAGCGGCGACGCAAAGAATTGTTGGTTATCTCCAGCCGCGAAGGCTACACCTCATGCACACTCCGAATTCCTTTGAAAGAAGGACGCATTCGAGGGTCGCATTTGGAGTGTCCTACTCACTTTTTTGAAATGAGACGGCCTTATGACGTATGTAGCCTTCAAATGAGACCTCCGGAGGACGCAGCCTTCTGAAATGAGACACAGCTAATGTCAAGTTCATTGTCATATTTAGACACCTGTCATGCCGGAGGCATTCCCAATTGTGCCATTAAAGGGGACGCAGCGTTTTATTCCCTCTCAAAAGTGAACATAGGATTTAACCTGAACGTTTAGATATCAAAAAAGTCACAATCATTCTAGCTTTCAACATCAGGTAAAAGGAAACAAGGAAAGAGTTAAACCAATATTCATTCACTCAAATATAGTCTGATTAAATATTCCACATACATTTTCTATACTGACAGATTCATAAATCTGAAAACGTATCTGACTGGGCCCCTGTTAAAAGTAAACTTCAGACGCCTATGTTTCAAACGTACTGATCATTTGGATCAAAGTAAAGATCAGCAGAAGGGCTCAATACCAATTTTTCTCTTATATCATTAGTGTTTAGGAATCAAAACATCTGTCCTGCTCCTCTGCATGTCTGTCATGAACACCAGCTGGAGTGCCCTTGATATCCACCAGAGGACACTCCTCCCTAGTCCAGTGCCAAAATCCTTATTAACTGCATTTCCCAGAACTCTCTGTTGCTTAATGTCTTGTTAACCTAGCCTATATAAACTCTGTTTACCAGCAGCCATATCACCCTGTAGCCCAAGACTGGTTTCCCACTGAAGCTAGGTGGATGCTGCACATTGGTGGTGGTTGAGGAGATTCCCCCCTTCTATGTAAAGCGCTTTGAGTGCCTTGAAAAGCGCTATATAAATCGAACACATTATTATTATTATTATTATTATTATTATTATTATTATTATTATTATTATTATTATTATTATTATTGTTATTCTGTGCTTTGTTGTCAAACTGAAGTTCCAAACTCTATTCTTGTTCCCTGTGTTTTTTTATTGTTTTAACTCTTGTCTGGTTATTTGGATTACCCTGCCTGCCTGTGTTTCCAGTCTTTTTTGGATTGTTTAGCTGTGTGTTTGACCCTCTGCCTGTTACATGGATTATGATTCTGGATTACTCTAAGAAAGACAGTGTTTGGATCCTCAGCCTTTGCGTCTCCGAGCAGTTTGTGAAAGAATTGTTATTCTGATTAATGGGTTTCTCATCATGCGGGAGGTGTCATATGCATCACAATATTATAATGTACAGTATGGAAAAATGGATATTAATTTTGTGATTTGCTAAAGATTACGTTTAACAGTGTTATTAAACTGTTAATGTTTTTTTAGATAAACTTTAAGTGAGTGTTAGATGGCAAATATAATCTAAATGTTAAAATAGAGGAAATCAGCACGAACAGTTAAATATCTAATATTAACCAATACTGATAAATAAATAAAAATCTGTAATAAGTGGCTGATAAATGGCATGGATATATTAGTGTCCAGAAACTTTTTTGGGGAGAAATAACATTTTTTATATTTGATAATGTATATCAAAGCAACATACATAAGATGGTGATTCTCTGTTGTTTTTATTAACACTCTTTTATTCACTTCAAAACATGAAAGAAATATTGTTGTATGTTTAATAAGGGTTATTCTTGGTGTGCTCCATGATGGCCATCAGGGCCAGCCAGGTCTCCTCAGCAGTTGGGACGATCTGATTGGCTGGCAGAATGAAACCATAGCGGCCGGTGTCTCTCAGCTCAAAGGTGTAGGAGTACTTGATGCCCTGATTGTAAGTCCAGTCAATAGTACCTCCACTGGCTTGGTCTGAGAACAAAACAGAGATTGTTAGCAGGGTAACCGTCATGCAAAACTAATATTAAGTGAATCTTATTAAACTTACAGATGGTTGTAATGATGCTTCCATATCTGTAGCTAGTGTTATACAACGACTGCAGTGAAGAGATGGCCTTTCTGGCGAGCTCATGCTGAAGAGACCATACAGAATTAATTTTAAATGTTGTTAAAGGGGGGGTGAAATGCTGTTTCATGCATACTGAGCTTTTTACACCTTTAAAGACTTGGATTCCCATCCTAAACATAGACAAAGTTTCAAAAACTAATGTTGGACGTTTGATGGAGTATTTCTGTGTTAAAAATACTCCTTCCGGTTTCTCACAAGTTTCGGCGAGTTTTTTTCGAGTATGGGTCTACTTGACGTTAAATAGAGCGGAAGGTCCTTGTATGGGCCGTACGGGCTCTTCTCCCGGAAGGGTGCGCGCGCGTGACTAGAGGGAGAGAGAGGAAATGCACGCTGTAAACAGTCTCTCAGGTGCAGATCCAGTCGTCCGTGAACACTTATGTCGCGCCGCGCTCCACTTTATTCCTATGGGTGACGTCGAGCGACTTCAACGCTTCAGCACAGCATTCCGGGAAGGCAGCGCTGCATTTGAACCGATTTGAACGCAGAAATGACGGGAAGCTTCAAGGCATCGCTTCAGTCGCGTCGCAAAGTGGATTTCCACGGTCACTGCTGTCACAGGACTTCACCAAATCATACCAAAGAAGTGTGTTTTTGACAGAGCGGTCCTGCTTTGGAAGATGCCGGTGAGTAAATCAACTTCAAATGTCTCTGCTATTGGCTACCGTCGCATGAGTAAACATCAGTAAACGATACGATCGCGTGCTTCGTCATTCAAATGCGCTAACGGTTACTCCATTGTTGTTCTGTATAACGTTACACTATTCTGACTCTGACGTGCAAAACCGTTTTGCTTCCGGCCCTCTAAGGTCTAGTCACATACAATAGTCCATAAACCGAATCATGTCCTCATAAACTGCACACAAAGGCCCCTAAATACAGTACATACCACAGAGACGGACATCCTGATGTTGCCGTTTCTCCTGTTCAATTTATTTCTGCCTCAGATTTGATTGTGGATCATTATCTGTATTAGCTGAGATAGATGGGTTTCTCCACGCTTGAGGACGTCACCGCTTTGCGCGCTTGTCATTCTTTAGCTCCGCCCACACGATACGCCTCCAGGCTTTTTCGGTTTTTTCCGGAAAGACTCGGTACAGCCCATATTTCTTTTATAAATATGATAAAACTAAAGACTTTTCGGAGATATGAAGGATGCAATACTACTCTATAGGTACTCAAGATTGACATGAGATTGACTGAAACTGAGTGTTTCACCCCCCCCTTTAAATATATTTAGAATAGTATTCAGTTTCCACATGCATACCAGTTCAGCCTTGTCCTTGGCAGGAGTGCTTGTGTATCCGTATGGATACAGGAGCATCTGGGAATAGCTGTGGATGGACACAAAGGCCTTGATTTTGCCGTGAGATTTCACAAAGTCCACAATGGCCTTGACCTCTGGCTCAGAATGAGCACTGGGTCCACGATAGGTCTCAGTGCATGGGTTATTGCTGGATCCACCACCTATAGATGTAATCAGAGAATTGCAAGAAGGTATTACATATTTAAAGTTTCAAGTAACACTATTCAATTGTTCCATTCTATTCTATTCTATTCTATTCAAGACATTCTACTTGAAGTAACTTTGCAGTCAGCTACACCAACCACCAGTCATTAGAATTAGTAGACTGTGTTTAATATGATAACTGATCAAATAAGTTTATTTTAATGGTCCCCCAAAAGACATTCTATATTGAGTATAAGTAACTTTGTAACTTATTCTACAACCCCTAACCAAACAGTCTACTAATGAGAGTTAGTTGGCATGTAGTTGCAGATTTACTTATAGTTAGTAAAATGTCTAAAGTGGACTGGCGAAATAAAGTGTAGCCAAGTTACATTTTATGTTGGTCTGTCTCGGTTGTCTACCAGCACTTCAATGTCAACCCCAGTCAATGTCAAAATAATTGAGATGGTCAATCAAATCAAAGAAGGCAGTACAACTGCAATGAAAAAAGCATCTCACCTCCAAAACCAGCATCCCAGTTTCTGTTGGGATCAACTCCAACACAGCTGGAGCCAGGGTTCGGCTTTCTGGTTTTACGCCACATGCGGTCCTTTAACAACCAACCAACAAACCAACCAATTGGATTCCACAAGAAATAGGGCACATTTCATTAAAATAGACAGTAAAATAAAACTTTAGGATGACCAATTCAACATCCAAAAGTTTTCTTTTATTGACTATTAGGCTACAAACCTTCGACCAGGGGGTCCAACCCTGCTCCTGGAGGGCTACAGTCCTACAGATTTCAGTTCCAACCCTCCTCCAACACACCTATCTGTAATTATCAAGCAGCCCTGAACACCATGATTAGCTGGTTCAGGTGTGTTTCATTCAGATTGGAGCTAAAATCTGCAGGGTAGTAGCCAGGGACACCCCTGCCCTAGACCACTTGGGCTGTTCCCTAAGATGTGCTCTCTTCTGTTGGGTTCTATTTTCATTAAAATATAAAAATCTATAAAACTTAATGTGCATGTAATATCTTCCAGGCATCAAACTCACTCTGCTGTGGGTGTATGCGAAACCATCAGGGTTGGTGACGATCTCCAAGAAGATGTCATAGTTGTTAAGGATGTCGGTGAGGACGGGGTCACGACCGTAGTCGGTCACGATCTACTCAACAAAAAATGCATTGGTATAAATCTTTGATTCAGTTATGTTGTATTAAATTTGGCATTCATCTGGTATTTTGGAATTTCAAATGACCTTTTTGGCAAACCAGATTCCGCTGGCCTGAGTGACCCATTCTCTGGAGTGGATGCCAGTGTCGATCCAGAGACCTGGACGGTTCGCTCCAGTGCTGAACTGAATGAACAGAAATTAGTATTGAAATATTAATTTATTGCTTATAATAAAAAATATACCTTATCAAGATACTGGAAATTGTAAAGCACACATTTTTTTCTCTAAGCAGTATGGCATCTTGATACCACCTTATTAGCATCTAGCTACAATTATTATACTAAAAATCATTATTAGCTTACTGAATTTGTAGCATAATCATGGCTTGGGTGCAATATTCACTAATAAATGACAAACGATGCATCCTTTATGGACTCTCCTCAGATTTGGTATTTTCCAAAGATACTATTATCCGCATATTATATGTTTTGGGACACTAATCTGGCATATAGATGTATGCAAATTGGGATTTCATAACTTATTTCCATCTAACGTTTCCTAATAGTAAAATAAGCATAAAGAACATCATAATAATAATAATTAATAGTAATTAGTTACATTTATATAAAGCTTTTAGGCACTCAAAGCGCTTTACATATAGAAGGGGGGAATCTCCTCAACCACCACCGATGTTCAGCATCCACCTGGATGATGTGATGGCAACATCTTAAGACTGTTATTGTTTGTGAGTCGGGACCTACCTTCAGGACGTTCAAGGGGCGCCTCTCATAGCTCTGACCAATCACAATTTTGCTGACCAGATTACTGTTTTCTGCCACAAGCATGTCCATGAAAGAGTAAATCTGCAAACAGTATGGTTGTATGTAAAATTAGGTTCTGTAGGCTTAAACACAAAAAAATGTTATTTAAGTCATAAACACATTTGATAATTTAAAGAACAATAAAATATAATATAGAATTAAATTTAAATTGCACCACTCACAGAGTTCAGGTCATGGTAGGTGGTATAGATAAAATCATCTGTACTTCTCGACAAGGAGCGATGTTTCACCATCTCACGTTCTTCATCATCCAGCAATTCCTTATGTTACAGAAAGCCATCAAACAAGTAAGGATTTTCAGCTCCGGAAACAATTATTTTGTGTTATATAGAAGTAAATATAAAATAGATTTTTTTTTTTTTTTTTTTTTTTGAACACATCTTTAAAATAGTCCCACCTGAACATTCTCAATCATGACAGTATACTGGATCTGATTGTACGCCAGGAACGCTCTGACAGCTTGGAGACTGTGAAAGGGGACACGGACATCCACAGGCAGGGACTCATGAACGGGCTCCATCCAGAAGTCCAGCTGAACACAGAGGAAAATGTAGAGTAATACTTTATATTACATTATGATATGAGTAGAATATAACCTATGTATATAAAGGTTTAAATATGGAAATGTTTCTTACACAAACATGCCACTTTGCTTTAGAAGGCCATTATTAACCCCCTGGAACTGTGTGGTATGATGGATATATGCACTTTAATAGGCTTAATAAACAAGACAACAATTGACTGCCATTATAAAAATTGGATTAGCCAGGACTTTATATAACTCCGATTTTATTAATCTTAAATAAAAGAATGTCATAATATAGTAAATCATGCGCTAATTTCCATTGTTGGGTGAACTACCCCTTTAAAACCTGATGCATGGACCCATTACACATGAGTTTATTGAGAACTGCTTGCATTTCTTAAAACATAACTGATTGTGTTTACTTGAATCATCACCAAGACTAAGATGTAATAAGACTAATGCTGTAATAATTTAGCTACATTTCCCTGAAGTCAAAATCACAATCAGACCCTTCCTCAATATCAAATATGGAATGTTATTATTTTAAATATTACTTATTATTGATCGATAATATTTAAATAAACAATATCAGTCGTTTTAAAATTATACGTTATACTATAAATATTATATAATTATAAAATTATAAATTAAATTTAAAATAGGAAAAATACTCAAGCAAACAGTTCAGTCAAAAGTACAAAAGCAGCACTAGTTATAGTAGCCTACAGGATTTCAGTTCCCCTAAATAAAAATATAACGTTTTTTTATTGATTTGATCAAATTGATTTGCTCTGGAAGTAATAGATGAATAAGACCAAATATTGTCCATTTGATATAGCCAAATAAAATATACTTCCTGCATGTTTAATCACTATCTACATAAGAGCCAGCTGCAAATTCCCAAAGGATTGGTTGAGATAAAGCTGTTCTCACATGAGCGCTGAACAGCCACTGACATTCTGGAGCTTAAAAATGTCTAAAACAAATTGTCAAATATGTGCTGTTCATATAAAAGTTGCATATTTGAGGTCTAAATAACTATATTCTCACCTAAAAAAACCTCTTAAAACTAAATTCAGTGACACAACAACAGTATATTTGTAAAAAGGTTTGTACTTTTGACTGGTCCCCCCACCCCTAACAAATCTGAAACAATCAAATAATCTATGGTCTGCACCAGTGTTGCCACAGTTACGTACTTTGAAAAAGTAATCTGATTATTGATTAATTATTACACCTTCAAAAAGTTACTTTACAGATTACTTGATTTTAAAAGTAACTAAGTAAGATTACAAGTTACTTTATTGGTTACATTCAGCAGTTGCCGGCAACACCCCTGCCGCTTCAACATAGAAATGGCAACCGTTTTCACCAACACTCACTTTATTCGAAGTGCATTTTTAACTGTAACGCCAACAATCTCTGAGACATTTCAAGTTGAAATTAAAAAATATTTCCTGAAAAAATACTCTCCCCGAGACGCAAGAAGAAAGCACTTTTTTTCTTCTTTTTTTTTTACTAAGGAAAATGACTAAATAGTAACTCACAGTGACTTAATATGGATATGGTGTGTTTAATATGGATAAATTATTATAATCTGATTACTGGTTTGGAAATAGTAACACGTTAGATTACTCGTTACTGGAAAAAAGTAGTCAGATTAGAGCAACGCGTTGGGATCACTGGTCTTCACAAAAACTTACCCCAGCTGTCTGTTCAGGGAGTTCCTTCAGGAGAGAGATCTGCTCTGCATCTTTTGCAGTGATCCGGAGAACCTGGTCTCTGTACAAAAAGTAATAAAATTTCTTTAGCTTCAATATTAAGGATAAAAGGTATAGTTATTAAATAAAACAAAAACTGTCACATCAAAGTCACAGTTTGTTTCTCTACAGTTCAGTTGTAAGTATATGGACAAAATGCTCGCATGTTTATTTATTAACTGGACATTTAAAATAAGTAAGGGATAGGCTACTTGGAGACACAAGATTTGTGAACTCACCCCTCAAAAGTCTCTTTTCCAAACACGGCCACAAAAAGAGCAGTTAGAACCAGTAACCCCTTCATCTTGCTGCTTGAAGTAGAGTTTCTCAAACCAAGTGCCTCTTTTATATAGGCCTACTATTCATGGTGATGATGACTGGAGTTGAGAAGTTAACGGGGTCAGGGTTCAGACAAACCTGCTGCTTTGGTTCTCACAATCTTATAAAACACTGATGATGGAGTTTAAGGGATGAGAACATTGCATCTGTTTTCTCGCCTGTTTCTAGATAGAGCAACAATTGACAAGAACACAAGTTGCTGTACTTATTTCAAGCCCATGATTCACCTCACATTTATGCAAACCTACTCATTTGTTTTATGTAATGTTTTTGACATTGCGTATTCTGCAAATATTGCTGTAAGGTGCCGAAATAACGAGAGTGATCATATTGGAAGCATGAGTCAGAATGGGTTTGAAATTATAAACAAATCAGTAAGGTTTTTTGTGGCAAGGCCAGTGAAAATGTTGACAAGGTGAACAGAAAGAAAAAGTCTAGTTGACAATAAAGTTTTTTTTTTTTTTTTTTTACTTTTTTTTGCTGTACTGAAGAGATTAATAAATCTGAAAACTTCTCTAATTGGGCATATTAAAAATAAGCTTCAGTCACCTGTTTCAAACTTACTGATCCTTTGGGGTTATGTAAAGAGCTTGCTGCCCACATTTTTGGGCACATTTTCATTTCATGGACCGCTTATAGAATCTGTGAAAATGTAAATAATTGTAACTAAATAAGAGAGATCTTTCAAAATGCATGTTTTTTAATTTTTTTATTCAGTACTGTCCAAAAATAATAATAAAAAATATATATAATTTTATATACATTTCATATAAATATATATATTTTTTGTTTTTGTTTTTTTGTTCTTGAGTCCCTTGTTTGTCTTGAGCAGTTAAACTGACCAATATTCTTCTGAAAAATCGCCCAGGTCCTGCAAACTCTTCAAGTTTTCAGCATCTTTTGCATATTTGAACTTTAAAGGGGCTTGACTGATTGAGGGACTCAAAAACAACTATTGGGGATGGGGGTAAAAACTTTTGAACAGGATGAAGAGGTTCAAAAAAAAATGTTTTTGTTTAAATGTAATTTTTTTCATTTAGTACTGCCCTTCAGAAGCAACAGAAGATAATAAAATGCTCCTGGAAGACAAATTAAGTACAATTTACCTTGATCTTCAAATCTTAAAGGGGTGATGAATTGAGAAATCAACTTTCCCTTGAGCTTTTGATATATAAAAGGTCATGGTAATATCCTCTAAGTTTCAGAGCTGAAAACATCCTTGTTAGTCAAAGAAAAGCTTTTATAGACACCAGGCTCAGCAAACGGTCCTGTGCTTCATACTGACGTCACTGCACGACGAAACACCCCCTATACAGCTCGTCTAATCCAGTAGCCTTGCCCACCGACTCATGGAGGGCTCGTGCTAGCTGGTCAACAGCAATAAACATGCAGAGGAAGATTAAGATATTGCGCTATTCCTGGGTGTAGAAAAACCCAGTCGCTGCATAAGCTTTCTTCGGATCCTAATATTAGGAATGAGTGGTTGAACTTTATTTTTAATGAAGTTCCAGCTCATATTCACTCCAGGCATATTCACTTCATTTCACTGCGGAATCGTTTGGAAACAAATCTCCGGTCCGGATCCGAAGGAAATGGTGCAACACACCGATGTGAGTAAAACGTGTTTTTATATGTGATAGTAATGCATTGTTATAGATCGTTTTGCTTATGTGTACGTGTCTAACAGAAACATACCTTTAGTTAGGGTTGCCACCTTCAATACAAAAAAATAAGGGACACCTGACACCTTGGGGCCACGATGACCACAGTCCCGATGGTGTGCCAGTGCAGTGGTCGTATATCATAACTTAAAACATGTTTTCATAATTTGTATATATATTAAGATTGATACCAATGGACATTATAATAGGATATCTGCTATTGAAATCAGTGTGAACAGATGCACTCAGTATAATACACAGCTATGACAATGAAAAACAAACTCAGCTGCTGTAACCTAGAGGGGAGTTGGATAAGAAATTGCAAATTAACTCGAGTAATTTTATAGTGTTGTGAACAAAGATTTTGACTAAAATATTTGTCATTGTTTGCAATAACACCATCCAAACAGTGAAACCACACCTAAATAACTGTAAATGATATAATATCTACAATAATTTCTTATTTTAATAAAACACTTAACAACATTTTTATTTTTGGTAATCTAAGTAAATTATGTATTCCGTTTTTATATAGTCTATTGTTAATTCTATAGTATTGGATGATGCAATTATTTAAATTTGTTAAAGGGGGGGTGAAACACTCAGTTTCAGTCAGTGTCATGTCAATCTTGAGTACCTATAGAGTAGCATTGCATCCTGCATATCTCCGAAAAGTCTTTATTTTTTTAATAATTATATAAGAAAGATGCGCTGTTCCGAGTCTTTCCGAAAAAAGCCGAGCGGGTGGGGGCGTGTCGTGTGAGCGGAGCTAAATAATGACGTGTGCAGCAGCGCGCTGTGTGTTGAGTCGAGTGCGTCATCCCTAACAGCGGGAAAAAAACTTTATTCAAAATAAAAATATGGCTTTTAATCAGATACAGCCATACATCTATGATCCGGAATCAGACCCAGAGGCTGCAGTTGAACAGGAGCAGCAGCAAAAACGACTAGAGCAGGACGTCTGTATGTGGTAAGTTACAAGTTATACACTAACTATATAATATGCTTAGCGGCTTGTGTTATTTACATATTTATACTTGAATTATATCGTCGTATTTTTGTCTTTGAAGGTGTACATGTGGGAAGTGCAGTTGTGCACGTGTGTTTGTGTGTTTACGCGTGGTTTGTGTAGACAGTAAGCGGACTAAAAAAAACACAGACATTTGAAGCAGTCTCACTCACCCTTCTAACGTTGGGACTGCTCCATCCTTCAGCATTAGGCGATTGGGAAAATCCGGGGTCGAGCTGGGCCTTGTTTATGAAACAGTCGGCACCGAAATGCAGCGAACAGATATAAACATTCGCGCAACTCAGTTGCTGATCCGGAAAAGCAAATTACATCCACTGTTGCCTTAACGCGGGGTTTTGGGGAATCTGTGCAGGACTGTCTTGGTCTGGCAACCAAAAACGCACTTTTTTTGGTGACATTGTTATGTGCTATGTGTAATTGTCACCTGTCCAGCATCCTACAAGCCAGCGCTTTGATGGGCGTAGGCTGTTGCTTTCGCTCTCTCCCTCGCTCTCTCTCTCACGCGCTTCCGGTAGAATTGTCCGTAAGGCCCATACAAGGAAATTCCGCCCCCATTAACGTCAAAGGGGACGCATGATCTCAAAAAACTTGCCGAAACTTATGACTAACCGGAAGTAGTATTTTTGACAAAGAAATACTCCCATCAAACGTCCACCTTAACTTTTGAAACTTTGTCTATGTTTAGTATGGGATTCCAAGTCTTTAACAGTGTAAAAAGATCAGTATGCATGAAACAGCATTTCACCCCCCCTTTAAGCATAACAAATAGTTGTTTATTTTATTCCTAAAAGGTCCTATTTTGATTATATATATATATATATATATATATATATATATATATATATATATATATATATATATATATATATATAATCTCTATCTATCTTATCTCTTATTAAAGTAATGTTTGTGTCTGACTGTACAACTTAACCTTAATCAACAAATCATACCATAACGTCATTAATGTAGCCTACATTATTAACATTATTTCTTAATAGGCAGCATATGAAGTCTAACGTTATCAATCAAAAAATTATTTTGATATAGGGTATTTGGACCTGCCTCCGCCATCGTTTCAAATGGATTCTGCCCATATAGAAAAGAACCGGTGAGGCAGCAGAATAGGACGTGCCTTCACACAATGCGGGTGGACCCAGGGGCATGGGACTGGGGGGATTAAGGGTAGTGAGTAACCAGGGCCCGAGGCAGGGAAGTCCGTTTTCTATACATACACATACATGGTACGGGGGCCCAGCAAGATGGTTTGTACCCAGGGCCCAAAATTTGGTGCTACACCACTGGGTGGACCTATGTAAAATACGGGACAAATCGCAATACGATTCCGTATTTCACGGCCGGGACGGGTGGCAACCCTACCTTTAGTACGCTGGACTCAGACATGTATGGCCCATCGCTCGCAAAGCCCGGCAGGCTGATGAATCTCATTATATTCCGCTCTTGATCTGCTATTCTCTCTCTCAAATTGACATCTGAAGGGCGGCGTGCACGCGGTCACGTGTATGTGTGTGCGCACTGTTCGCGCTTATATCGTCCGATCTTGCGGACTATGTGTAATATAAAAAAAAAAATAGTCCAATCAATCACGGGTGGATGAAAAAGAAATAAATCAATGTGTTTGTTTGATAAAGGCGTTTTCGAGCCCTGTGATCGAGAAAATCATTCCGGTTGCCGCTTCTCCCTCACTCTCTCCTCTCTCATGTGAACTGACAGGGGAGCTTAAGCTCATTAAATATGCAAATCTTATCCAATCCTAGCCGTGGGCATTTACTTCCAAGTCTCCAGTGCCCACCAAAACCCAGCGTTTAGGAGAGAGCCTCAAAACCAGTATAGAAAATTTACAGCCTATAAGTAACAAAATAAGACAATAAGTAACAGCCTATTACTTATTAGTTATGATGTATTTGAATCTAATAACCACACGAACATCATTAGTTGACCTCAGACAAAAAATTTAAAAAACAGTTCATGACACCTTTAATGCTTCGTGGTTCAAATCAAAGAGGTCATCATACAGTACAAATATCCTTTCAGTTTTCATTGTAACCAAGCCTAGATAATGACTTATTGAGGAATGTGCCTATCTATAGATAGATGAAAGACTGCATCTGCAGAAGAAAATCGATGCCAAATTAATGCCTTCATCATTGCATCTTTAGCCCCGCCCCCTGGTGTGTAAGTGAGATGACGAGGAGAGGAGCTATACAAGATGGACAACAAATAACGTTTTGACAGTTATGCGACATCCTGTAAGTAACTGTGTTAATTCTAATGCCTGATCTGTGACCAATGATTTCTGATATGTAATGATTCATGTACAGCCAGATGTGTCATTCTAAACAGTCAACTTCACATTGTTTCTCAGTGTAGGATGAAAATAATGTTTAAATTATATATAGAAATCAATCTTAGCCAATCAAAGCATTGGATGTTTATATTGACGTCTCACAGCAGACACGACACAAATCTCAATGCCTTTTATTTCTAAAGTCAAAATATTTTTGATGTAGAAATCATTATAAGTGCACGCCAGGAAACATTATAAAACAATAAAACAGTGCAGTTCATCACACTGTTTTATTCATTTCGACACATAGAGAAGTAATGTGTGTTTAATATGGGTTATTTTTGGTGTGCTCCATGATGGCCATCAGGGCCAGCCAGGTCTCCTCAGCAGTTGGGACGATCTGATTGGCTGGCAGGATGAAACCATAGCGGCCGGTGTCTCTCAGCTCAAAGGTGTAGGAGTACTTGATGCCCTGATTGTAAGTCCAGTCAATAGTACCTCCACTGGCTTGGTCTGAGAACAAAACAGAGATTGTTAGCAGGGTAACCGTCATGCAAAACTAATATTAAGTGAATCTTATTAAACTTACAGATGGTTGTAATGATGCTTCCAAATTTGTAGCTAGTGTTATACAACGACTGCAGTGCATGTATGGCTTTTCTGGCGAGCTTATGCTGAGGAGAAAATACATCATTAATTTTACATTTTTGTTAAATATAGATTAAAGGTGGGGTAAGTGATATCTGGTAACCGTTGTTGATATTTCAAATCACCAAAACAAACTCGCCCCTATCCCAAAAAGGGTCTCGGCCACACATACGTAACCCAGGCAACGACTATGGCAGAATCTGAGTGTAACTAATCCAGGTCGAATATTCAATGAAAAAGTCATCCCTTCCATCACAAAAACACAAACCGTTCTCATGAACAACTCGATAGAACACGGGCATGACAGTCCAACTAACGACATATTACAATTATGACAAGTTTAGAGTTATAGCGATCACAAAAACACAAACCGTTCTCATGAACAACTCGACAGAACACGGGCATGAGAGTCCAACTAATGAACATATTACAATTATGACAAGATTAGAGTTATATCAATCACAAAACACAAACCGTTCTCATGAACAACTCGATAACGTTAGTACACAAGCTTGATAGTCCAGCTATCAACTTATTACAATTATGACTGGATGGGTTATATAGATTTATTACACGGCTCTGTGAAATACTTGATTCTGATTGGTCAATCGCGCATTCCAGCGGTATGTTATTTCCAGATAACACCCGCTCATACGGGTACTACGAGTCATCTTGAGTACTACTTCTATGCTTAACGCTGGCGCCATCTTGTGGCTTAAACAGCCGTGGGTTACAATGGAAGACTTCAAGGCAGGTTTCCTTTATAACGTTTTTAATATAGATATTTTTCTTACACAAACGCATCGATTCGAATCAGAAGGCTCTATTAACCCATCGGAGTCATGTGGAGCACGTTATTTGACGGACAGCTGCATTTTTTATGGACTTCAAACACCACTACAACAACTGCTTGGATTAACGTTAGCCTGGACTTTTTAATATAACTCCGATTGTATTTGTCTGAAAGAAGAATGTCATATACACCTATGATAACTTAAGGGTGAGTAAATCATAGGCTTGGTTTCATTTTTTGGGTGAACTAACCCTTTCAGCATTCATTTTCAACATTTAGCAAGGGCATATGGCAAATCTTCAGCAATAGATAAAGGCTTAAAGCAGGTTGGAACTGTTTTTCCTCGTGGAAGCTTTGCGATTAAAATATTTAATCTCAAGACAATATTTTGTGTCTAATAATTATTTATTTGAGACTAGTAGCCGTGTAATAAGCGGGATAATGTACACCCAGCCGGTTGTTATCGCAGAATAAACCCCTTCAGAGTGATTTAAGTCCTGATCACTCTGTATGGGTTTATTCTGCGATAACATTATCCCTTACGTAAAGAGAAAACAAACATATATTAGGAGTATAGTATCTTACCTGTCGGACACATTTTGTGAGCTGACGCTTGAAACCTTGAAACAGTGAGGGGTTTTAGATGCACCATATGGTGTGGAAATGAACGGATCTTTATCATCGCTGAAGTGAACCACAATACGATCGCAAATAGACAAACAAGCGAACATCAAACTAGAGCATATTCAAGCAAAAGCCAGCATATATTAGTTCTTTCTTGGCTAATGTCCGTCCTGTGTGACTCAGTGTGTTTTGAATAATGACGTGCACTGAGCCCCTCTTCTCTCTTCTCACCATAGACACGCCCCTTACCTGCTGATTGGCTACAAGTTTGTTATTCCACTCGGCCCGAGTCCTTTTTCTAAAACAGTTATTTTCTATAACACTTACCCCACCTTTAATATGTTTCATTTGCATACCAGTTCAGGCCTGTCCTTGGCAGGAGTCCTTGTGTATCCGTATGGATACAGGAGCATCTGGGAATAGCTGTGGATGGACACAAAGGCCTTGAGGTTGCCGTGAGATTTCACAAAGTCCACAATGGCCTTGACCTCTGGCTCAGAATGAGCACTGGGTCCATGATAGGTCTGAGAGCATGGGTTATTGCTGGATCCAGGACCTATTGATGAAAAACAGAATTGCAAGAAAGTATGACATACTATTTAAATCTTGACCACCCCTTAAAAGTTACAAACAACACTTTATTTTAGTTGTCCACTTTAGACATTCTACTAAACTTCTGCAAAACTACTTATAGTTAGTAGAATGTCTAAAGTGGACTGTTGAAACTGTAACCAAATTACATTTTAGGTTTGTCTGCCTCAGTGTTCTCCTAGTCCAACCACTCATTAATGGCAAAATAAAAAAGGCAGGCAGACCTCCCACCCGACCTGAAGAATCTCACCTCCAAAATTAGCGTCCCAGTTTCTGTTGGGATCAACTCCAACACAGCTGGAGCCAGGGTTCGGCTTTCTGGTTTTACGCCACATGCGGTCCTTAAACAAACAGTTTCGGAGTTGAAAATCAGTAAATTGGGATTTTTTTGACAAAATATAGTTGTTCTGAATTGAATGTGCATGTAAAGTCTTCCAGGCATTAGACTGTAAAACTCACACTGCTGTGGGTGTATGCAAAACCATCAGGGTTGGTGACGATCTCCAAGAAGATGTCATAGTTGTTAAGGATGTCGGTGAGGACGGGGTCACGTCTGTAGTCGGTCACGATCTACACAAGACAAAACACATGGGTTTATGTGCATAAGTCAATTCCTGTTCCATTAAAACTTTTTTTAAACATGTTTGTATTTGCTAACTCAAGAATAAATAGCTTTACCTTCTTGGCAAACCAGATTCCGCTGGCCTGAGTGACCCATTCTCTGGAGTGGATGCCAGTGTCGATCCAGATACCTGGACGGTTCGCTCCAGTGCTGAACTGAATGAGAGGACATCAGATAACAATGAAAAACAGAGTAATTATATTGCACATACTGCATTTAAATAAACACTGGGAAAGTAAGAGATTCAACATCTATTTTGAAGTTGAATAATGCAAAAGTTTTGATGTTAAAATACTGCAGAGACATTAGGGGAAACTTTCTGAATTGTAAACTGTGTGCTTTAGGAGCGCTATGAAAGTTCCTTTGTTTAGAGCGACACATTGAATTCTACACAACGCTGACTCAGCCAATGGCGTGAGTTGTGGGCGGGGGCTATTTGTGCGTTCATGTCATGACTTGTAACTGCATCAAAATCATTTAGGCCAGGGGTGTTCAGTTTAGTTTAGGCTGCAGAGTTCAGCTTCAACCCTAATTAAACACAACTCAACCACCTAATCAAAAATTTCTTGGCAGGTGTTTTGAGGCAAGTTGGAGCTAAACTCCAGGACAGAATTTGGTCACCCCTGGGTAACACATATTTGTTGGTCCCTTTTGAACATTCTGTTGACTATAAGTATCTTCGCAACCACATGTCAACTAACTCTCATTAATATAAGTAGACTGTCTCCTTAATATCTACTAATGTCACCAGTCCTTCGGTTCAAATACTGGTCCTACTACTCAATGCGCTCTGAGTGGGATTCAAACTGCGGTATCCTGCATGGGAGGCGGATGCTCATTAACGATTACAGCTATATCAAGTGAATCTATTTAGAATTAATTATAACAAGTTATCATTAATTATTCAAATTCCCATTTGCTACAGTAAATAATGAATAGCTTCCAATTACATCTTTAACAGTACAATTAGATTATTGCACTTATTACTCTCTTTAAAAAGTATTACTAATTAATTTCTAAATCGCATCAACCTCGGCCAGTTGAACTAAGACATGAATGTGCTCTTTTAATTCTTTCAAATAAATTACAATAAAAAGACATAAATTATTTATGAACTGGCCATAGTATTTACAGGGAAAAGGTTAAATAACATAAAACATACATTTTAACATTAGACATTACATTTTTATGGTAAATCTTGTATTTTAATAGAATTATTCTATAGCATTTAAAGCGTTAGTTCACCCAAAAATGAAATTGATGTCATTAATGACTCATCCTAATGTCGTTCATCACCGTAAGACCTCCGTTCATCTTCGGAACACAGTTCAAGATATTTTATATTTAGACAATGCTGAATAAAGTTGTAGTTTTTGTTATTTTTGGATCAAAATGTATTTTCGATGCTTGAAGAGATTCTAATTAACTAACTGATGTCACATATGGACTACTATGATGATGTTTTTATTCCATTTCTGGACATGGACAGTATAGTGTGCATACACTTGGATACGCTCTCGGACTAATATAAAATATCTTAAACTGTGTTCCGAAGATGAACACAGAATGACATAAATTTCATTTTTGGGTGAACTAATCCTTTAATGCACTTACATCAGAAGCAACTGTAATTACAGTAAAATTCAAGAGAAAAGTAATTAAGTTACAGTAATTAATTGCTCAGTAATGCATTTTAAACAACACTGCACAAATATAACTATTTATCATGGCCTACCTTCAGGACGTTCAAGGGGCGCCTCTCATAGCTCTGACCAATCACAATTTTGCTGACCAGATTACTGTTTTCTTTCACAAGCATGTCCATGAAAGAGTAAATCTGCATGGTAAAGATTAAATGATTGTAGACTTTGTGTGTAAAATGGTTTAAAAGACATAACAGGTAATGACATTCTGAAAATCATGAAACGCATTAAAACACACTCACAGCGTTCAGGTTATGGTAGGCGGAGTAGACAAAATCATCGGTACTTTTTGGCAAGGCGCGATATTTCGCCATCTCACGTCCCTCATCATCCAGCAAATCCTTATGGTGCAAGAAGAATTGTGTCAACAAGAAAAAAACTTCAGGTTTACATTTTATGATTACATATAGAATATGAATATTAAATATGACTAAAAAGTTATTTTTGTATTAACTCAGAGCTTGAGGGAACTGCAGGGGGATTAAGATTTGGTGAGAAGCAAATACCGGTAATAATGTGACAAACATAAGATAAAGTGGATGTGTTGTAAAATTATTAAAATCTCATTTATGGACTTATAAAATATTTTAAGTTTTGGAACCCCTGTCTAACCAATGAATGTTTGTTGTATTATTGTTTATCGCCTATAAAAGCTATCATAATAAAGAAGTTTAATCATTTTAAAGTAAGTTATATTAGGGTTTTTTTCTCCGGTAATAGTCCCACCTGAACATTCTCAATCATGACATCATACTCGATCTCATTGTACGCCAGGAACGCTCTGACAAGTTGGAGACTGTGAAAGGGGACACGGACATCCACAGGCAGGGACTCATGAACGGGCTCCATCCAGAAGTCCAGCTGAATGCAGAAGGAAACAAGGAAATCTGACTTTTACACTTTCCTAGTTTAAATACCAAATGCATATGAGAAACATAAAAAATGCAGATCTCTGGTCTTGATGTGAGACTTACTCCAAGACGAGGGGCATGTTCAGAAAGTTCCTTCAGGAGAGAGATTTGTGCCTCATCTTCTGCGTTGATCCGAAGAACCTTGTGTCTGACATCATCAACAACATATGTTTTTCATTATATGAAGATATATTGGTATAAAAGCACTGAAAGTTTTTCAAAAAAACTTTTTTTTTTTTTTTAAATACAGATACAGATTTGCTTTAAATAGTTAACAGTAATGCACCAAAGTGACTTACTGCTCAAAAGTCTTTTTGGCAAAAACAGCCACAAACAAAGAAGCTAAAAATAGTAATCTGTCCATCTTCTTACAGAAAGTATAGCTATCAACATTAAAAATCACACTTTATATTCTGTCACTGTAGCTTTGACCACATTGACCCTCCTCCTTATAACACTCCACATAAGCCACAGCTTCCTGCTGAGACTCTTAAAGAGATAGTTCACCCAAAAATGTAAATTCTTCCATTATTTATTCACCCTCAAGTTGTTCCAAAATTGTATAAATGTCTTTCTTCTGCTGAACACAAAAGAAGATAGTTTGAAGAATATAGGTAACTAAACAGTTGAGGGGTCCCATTTCCATATGGATAAATAAATAAATAAATACAATAAAAAGTCAATGTGGCCCTTTAACTGTTTGGTTACCAACATTCAGATTGAGATCTAGTGACTGTGGAGTGGAGGTGCTTTCAGTTTACTTAACTCATTGTCCATGCTCAAGAAACCTGGATGTAATAACCTGTAAAAACCTGGAAACTGATAGAGTATACAATAATCTTAGACTTTACTAAGAGTAAAAAAAAAAATCCATAAACACACTCCTAAACCTTGTGGAAAGCCTTCTCAGAAGAGTTGAAGCTGTTATAGCTGCATGCAACGGGTGGGCCCACTCCATATTAACTCCTACGGATTAAGATTGGGATGCCATTAAAGTTCCTGTGCATGTAAAGGCTAACGTCCCAAAATTTTTGGCAATATAGTCTATATCCAGTTTCAGCCCTGTAGTGCCCGGACACGTTTCAAGACACACAAACCAGGCTACACATCTGAGCCTGTGAAAGTTAACCATATATGGTTAAGAGCAGATCTTATTAGAGTCATGCTTTTGTTTGATGCATTACAAGTATACTTGAGTTACATAATTAGATTTTTTTTTTTAAATAACTCATAAATTAACACATTACATTTAAATTTACAACAAAATATCTGAGTTTCTTTTTTAAATCAGTAATAGGTTTTTTTTTCTTCATTTATTCACTGACACCTCTTCTGTCCCCACATTAAGTTGAAATCAGGAGTAAGTAAAGAGGTGTTGAATGTGAACAGGATGGGTATTGTAGTTTTAGTGAACAGGCATTTACTCAAAGT
This sequence comes from Pseudorasbora parva, assembly GCF_024679245.1. Classification (NCBI taxonomy): domain Eukaryota; kingdom Metazoa; phylum Chordata; class Actinopteri; order Cypriniformes; family Gobionidae; genus Pseudorasbora; species Pseudorasbora parva. The sequence goes on along the minus strand of NC_090196.1, from coordinate 20,060,611 downwards.
ATTACTTAACATTAAAACAAACAAATAAAAAAAATATTAAGCAAAGCTGCAATGATTAACTATATTAAATTACACAATTATACTTTTTGTATTTAATCTCACTGCATGTCTTTGTTATACTGACCTTTAATTGCCCATTTGAACCATATATGCAAAAATTAATTTTATTAATTTTATAAAACCTTTTTTATTGCTGAACGATACTGAACTTTTTTCTCCTGCATCCTATTCTTCTTCAATCCAGAATGGCTGGACTGCTGAAAAGATTTGTTCACATTTTTCACCTCTGTAGAGGTGTGAATTTGCATTTCTTTCAGCCTGAGGCTTAATCATTTTAACTTTTGGTGTGAAAGGGCCTTTATAGTTGCAAAAAATAAAACCTTTTTGTTGTTACCCTTATTAAAAATCAAACAAATAAGTCAAAAAGTAATGCAAAATTAATGTTATGCATTACTTTCAATAAAAAGACAATTAGTTATTTTTTTATGGGGAGTAACACAATATTGTTATATGATTACTTTTCAAAGTAAATTTCCTCAACACTGGTAATAGCTATTTGATGTATATAACATGGATTTGTAAATGTACAATATTTAATAGCAATAACTTAACTAAAAACACAAGATATGATTATTTATTGATATTAATTTTAAACACACACACACACACATACACACACAAATACCTGTCCAGTTACCAACATTCTTCAAAATATATATTTAGTTAAACGGAATACATTATCAAATCCACATTGAGTTGTGCTATATTGATCTTGTAATATTTAATGCAGATTAATATTGTCTTTAACTGTGAATGCAATGCAATTAAGAAAAATAACATTTAAATGATCATTGTTGCTTTAACATGTATCTAATCATTTCTGTAATACATTTTAATTTTAATTTAGCAAATTATAAAACATTAATAATGATATATGTTTCAATTAAAAGTGTAGGAAATAGCAAATGTTAATTATATTACATATTTATTTGAATTATCATTTTGCTCCAAACGTAGAAAATGTAAATACAGAAATACATTTTGCATATTACATTTCAAATGTTATATTTGAATATTGCTACCCATATGCTTCCATAGAGTAGAACTAGCTATAGTAAACCTTTATTTACTGTGGCCTTGTATTTGAGGTGGAAATTGGAATGGAAGCCTGCTGCTGTGGTTCCCACAATATTATACACATAATAATGCTGAAGTTTGACAAATAAAAGTAATGCAGCTGTTGCAACATAAGCTGTATTGACTAGTTAATTTTATCATTATGCCTCAGCTGGTATTGCCTGAAATCAGAGACCAAATCAAAGAGTCATGAGTCCATTGGGGCAAGTCCTTTTTTTATATAATAATAAATGAATATATGAAAAATGTAATATATTTTATATGTATTTAAGAAATATTATTATTATAACTAATTAGATGAGACAGGAAACAAAACATTATTTACCAATATAATATTCTATGAATATAGAATATTATGGGGTAAAATTGTTATTTGAATGAAGCAGAAGGAAAGAACAGTGACAATGACATTTATACAAATCTCATTTTGTTAGTTTTTTGATATTATACATTTTGATTATATTATATAATTATGATTATATAAAAATCTATAAACATAAAAAAACAATATATACATACCATTTTACCATCTCAATTTTTGTTATATTATTGGGGGGAAAGTATATGTTTGAATGTAGCAGATGGAGTTACATTTATACCAAAGCTGTTATCAGATATTACTTATCAAGATGACCAAACCATGGTAGTCATTTACTTCTTCTGGAGATTTCTCATCTGCATACGGGTAGTCATATCCTGACAGGAGAGGCACACCTAAACAGGATATTGCTTTGTGGAATAGAAGAGCAGGAAACACTACAAGGATTCTGACCTTGTATTGACAGTGCTCAGACAGGCCGCTTGCTGCTTTGGTTCTCACAATCTTGTGTAACGCTGGAGTATGATAGATGAGAACAGTGCAGCTGCGTATATCTTCATTTTTAAGGACTACTGTGTAATAGTCAGTGCATAGACTTCTCATGAAAAGCATGATTGATTGCAGAATTTAAATACACTATTCACTTCAGTTTGCTTAAAGAATTTGCTTTTGTCTATGTGAGGATTTATAGTGCATTTTATAGTGCATGGTGGCTGCTCATTGGTTGAAGATCTGTCTGCAAAAACATAAACCTTCATCTCTGTAAATGTACTGAAAGACACCTTTGTAATCTTGTCGGTGAAACAGAACTAAATAAAGAAATGATTGTGTATTATCGAGTGAGTGAGTAATGATTACACCCAAGATAAGACACTAAACACCCAGTTTCTGAATTCAGCAAGGACATTAGTGAGTCATTCAGTGAAGCAGTTGCCTGTGCTTCACGTCCAAAAAATGAGAGAAGCAAGGAATTCAAGTAGGCTTAGTGAAGACAAGTCAGCACAAATCTTTAATAAACCCCTAAAAAAGAGGCAGAGAAGCAATATTTAGGATGTCAGAATTTAAAACCTTGCAGCTTACATCCCCACACCCCTTTTAAAACCAACACCAACACAGAATAAGCCACAGCTTCCGCTGTGAGGCCAGTTCATCAGTTTCTGTTCCCTGCCCTCATGCACTTACAATTTGCTTGTTATATTGAATAAGTAAAGGGCTTTATTTATTTCAAACAAATTAATAGTAAAAACAAGCCCACACTGTAAAACTGAAAAAGTTGGCAAAACTCAAAACTATTTAAGCCAATCGGTTACATCAATTTTTTTATGTTAAGAAATGTAATTTTTAAGTATTTTGTGTTCATACATTTTGATTGATCCTAACTTCAAATATTTGAGTAAAATAATTCATACATTTAAATTAAAATGATCAACTTGTCTAAAATGTAAAACATCCTAAATGTTTTAGTAGTGGAAACTGGCTAGCTTTAACAAGCTAATTCAATAAATGCTACCTTGATAATTGTAACAATGCTTTAATAGCATTAGCATAGCACTTGCTGAATGAGTACAGTGATATAATACATTTAACATACTATATCTTTTCTCAAACTGCTCATGCTCCACTCATCGGCATCATGAACTCTCAACATAAGAGATACTCTTCTAAACTAGCATAACAAAACATTAAACAATTAATTTTAGCATTTACTCTTAGTGTCATGGGAAAGCATGCTGGGAATTTGAAATCCCAGCCTAGTTTCAGTTAAATTTAAGTCTAACTTAAAAGAACATGTTCATAAAACTCGAAACAATTCAGATGACTTAAAATATTTGAGTTTTGTGAACTCAAAAGAAAATGAAAGTTCTAAATACTTATAAAAGTCAATTTGAACTAATTTGTGTAATTTGACAGTAGGCCTATTACTGTTTTTACTGTATTTTTGATCAAATAAATGCAGCCTTTGTGAGATTAAGAGACTAATTTGATAAACAAAAGACTAAAGTGTTTTATTTTAAACAATTACATTTTATTTATAATAATTTCAAATGAATAATATCTAAAATAAATAATTGTATAAATGTACTTTAAGCAATGTATTCCGCATTACTCTAACATTAACATAGAGCTGTGTCTGAAACCTGTCTTCGGAGGACAAATTTCAAGGTAGACAATCTCCTAAAATACCTTCATTTGATTGATTTTTAAAGGAAGCATAAATCTATCCTTCAGCCTTTGATATCCCACAATCCTGTCCGTTACAATTCTAAATTGAGCTACAAAAAAAGATGGCGACCAAAAGTTGCGTTTTTGGGTCAGTTTGTGTAAATGTAGCCAAAATTTTGACCAAAATTTTCCACTTCTGATGTCATTTCCAGAGAGAAATGACTAATGTTTCCTAATTATTTGTTTAGTTCTAACCAAAGCTCTCTCTATTTTACTGTAGAACATTGTTACGCTGTCTTAATTATTTGGTCAGGTGCCTTCATGCACAAATGGCTGCTTTACAAGTAATTGTCTGAAAAGGTAGCGAGGCTACAAGTCTGCTGCCTAGGTTTTCGGACGCAGCCAGCCTCCTGCTGCTCTCTGATCTATCCGCGATTGTTTGGATTTGTAACGTTGACATGTAATGCTTTGCTCTGATTGGTAGTTCTCATGTACATCTCAGCTTCTATTGGTTGAACTTCGCACATTGTCAATGAGCGGAAGTCTTTCAGCAGGAGAGAGTGTGAAAGGGACGGAGGTGGGAGACTGTCCCGTTCAGCAAAAGTGATCCGTCAGGGAAAGTTGCTGGTGGGATTAGATTCAACGCTGGTTATCAAATCTAAACAAGCTCGACAAGAATGGAGATCGAGAAAGAAGTTAAAAAGGTACGGTTATTGAACTGTTCATGTTCCAAAGGGTTAGTTGCAGAAACATTCGGCAACGCCCTTAAAGGTAAAGCCACTGCCATTGTTTTAACGTTACATGGCGAAACATTGGGTATAACGACTGTCACATTCAAGAGCAAATGGTTAAAAAGCTTGGTTACAGTTATTAAGAAATAGGAAGTGGTCATTCATATGAAGTACAACAGGATCCTCGTCCCACTTTTTTTGAAAGAGAAAATTAAGTTGATATAACGGCGTAACTTGATAGAGCCAATAGATTTTAATATTGGAAACAATCTGGAAAATGTTATGATTATTATGTATCATTATGCAGATACTTTCGCTTTTCGTATATGGGTGTTACTACAGAAACAGGGTTTCTTTCTAATTCAACCACAAGTCAAGTTGCAATGTGTGGTAAAGTGGTAAAATATGCTGTTGTGACATACATGTACTGTAAAGAAAGAAATTTTGCAAGATGCTGATGTAAATAAGTTCCTCTATTTGACAGATTAAAGTTAGGCTAGAGTTTAACCCCATATGTTTATACAGATATTGTTTACCTCCACCAGATTTTTTTTTTTTCAAAGACATAACTGAAGATATCAAGCCTCAAAAAGAACACAAATTCAGCACATGATGTGCACTGATTTTTCACTCTCAAACTTATTTGATTAGTGAACAAATGATTCTGATATTTCAGTGAATTTGGCTGTTCCAACTGACAAACCAATCTGAATGATTAATTCACAAATTTCAACCTGGGGCAGAAATCATGCTCATGCATGAGATTATTTACATTACTGAAGCAAATGATAAGGAGAGACGAGTGCAGCACACACCTTGACAGCGGTGGAAATTGTATTATGCCACAGTCGCCTGTTGAGCTAGATAACAATAGTTTTCTGTCTTAAATGTATCCAAACAGTTAATGTATCAGACAATTCCCTTGCCTAATAAGACATATCATTAATATATTAAAGCGTCTTTGGTGTTTCTATGGTTTGAACTAAATAAAACAAGTATGAAGTCACTGATAGGCGACACACAGACATAATCTGTGTCCTGGTTAAAATTGCTTATTTCTCTGGATTTAAACATTCTTGGAAACATTTTGAATAATGTAAGTACATAATTCAACATATATAACACTCTTCTTGTGGATTTTGGATATTTGTATTAAAAAATCTACATACTACATACATATTTTTTCAGCTGCTAAAACTTTGCAAGTACTGCAACGTTATCTTGTTTTTAAAAGCAATAATTAAGATTTTGATACAGTATAAATAACAGTAGTTACAGTATGCCACAGTGGGCCTCATTGTTTTGCCGATCAAAGTAACTCTTTAGGTCTGGAGGGATCTCTGTATTTTAGGCAGGGAAAAAAAGACCTCCAGGCATTCTCCATCTTATAAATACTTGACCTTATAAGGCGGTCTTCCAGCTCAGGAGGTTTTCTGTTGAGAAATGCTAAGACAGGAATGAACTTTATAATATAAATATTAGAATATCTAGTGAAGTAGACTGATTTCATATTCTTTTTCTTGTAAACAGGCCTACTTATACTATAGCCTACTTATACTATAGCCTACTTATACTATAGCCTAATATGTCCTACTTATACTATAGCAGTTTTTTTATGTATCTGGGGGGGGGGGAAGTTTTATGGCATCAGCCTCTTTTTGAATCTTGTCTTATGAGAAACAGACCACAGAGAAATGCAGTTTCACCTATGTTGGATTTGGCAAAATTAAACGAAAATTTCCTGATAATTTACTCACTCCCACTCACTCATTCAATATATATAAATATATACTTTTTTACTTCAAATGTGCGACTTCTGAGTTGTGATTCTTCAAAAGGTCACGGCTGGGATGTACGTGGAACTACCAATCCAGATTCTTGTGAAGAATCACAACTCTGAAGGTTAAAAATTATATTAATTATTATTATTATATTTGTTTTAATTACAGATGGTTTCGCTAGATAATACTCTATTCCTCATCTGGTAAATTATCAGGAAATTTTCATTTTTAACTTTTTTGTAATAATTGTAAACAAATGTTTTATTTTTATGAAGTTGCACTTAAACCCGAGTTTTATACATCATCTGAAAGCTGAATAAATAAGCTTTAATGCTTTAAAGCCATTAATGTATGGTTGGTTAGGATAGGGCAATATTTGCCCGATATAACTATTTGAAAATCTGGAATCGGAGGGTGCAAAATATATATATATATATATATATATATATATATATATATATATATATATATATATATATATATATATATATATATATATATATATATTGAGAAAATTTCCTTTAAAGTTTTCCAAATTAAGTCCTTAGCAATGCGTATTATTACTAAAAATACATTTATATATATATGTATGTATGTATGTATGTATGTATATGTATATATATTGCGCAGTAGGACATTTACAAAATATCTTAATGGAATATGATCTTTACTTTTTACCTAATGATTTTTGGTAATTTTCGGTTATTTTGACCCATACAATGTATTGTTGGCTTTTGTCACAAATATGCGACTGGTTTTGTGGGTCCACGGTCACATATTCTAAATTTGCAAACCTGTTACCTGTTTTGACAGTTATTTATTTAGGCTTTTTATATTATTATTGGAAAACTAGTAAAACAGTAAAAAAAAAAGTAGATATTATTACAGGTGTATAACTCTTTTACAGTATCATTACTCTAGTCTTCAGAGTCACACGATGCTTCAGAAGTTATTCTAATATGCTGATTTGCTGCTTAAGAAACATTATTATTATCAACGTTGAAAATGTATTTCAGGTTTCTTTGTTGAATAAAATTATTTGAAATGGGAACATCTTTACTTTCACTTCTGATTACTTTAATGTGTTGTTGCTGAATAAAATTACTAATTTATTTTGCTCTCCTGATTAATTAACCTTTTCTGAAGGTTCCGCACCTCCTTTCCAATGGTCATATGTTGAAAACAAAAACAAAAATCATACCAAATTTGTGGAAAGTGCCAGATGGGTAATTAAAATACCTATAAATGCAAATGTTTTATAAAGTTCAGAAGATTTGGCCAACACTTATGTGTTGTCTCAATATGTTGTTTTGGCAGATAACCCTGGGCCATGAGATTGGAGCCGGAGCTGCCTGTCTGAAATGCAAGGACAAGTGTGAAGGCTTTGATCTTCACTTCTGGCGGTTTGTTTGCTTCCTTTCTATGTATTTGTGCAATGTTGCATGTGGCTTTTATTGTCTTATGTTTGAGCCATCATTGATTTGACCTTTCTGTTTTTATCCATCATCATCTTAAACACAGCAACATGCAGTATCATATCTGAAAATATGCCAAGAAAAAGTGTCATGCTGAGAGAGTTCTGGCCATTAGCTGCACTCGACCTGTTTTTCTGAAGTGAGAACCACAGGTGCCAAGATGCCCGTGCCAGAGCTCTATCACTACAGCGGTGGTGCGTGGCATTCCCAAGCGCCCTCGTGGGGCTTCAGGAATTCATTGAATGAAAAGATGTCAGTATGGATGCAGGTCATTGGAGAGAGACTTCAACTTTGTTTTTGTTTCCATGCAGTAGAGATGGGCATCTAGCCATCCGGTGACTGAACAGAATTAGTGACATCTGAGTGGGAGTGGGGAAGTGACTCAGACAGTCTCAGGGCCACTTCCTGTTCTGCATCTTTAATTCAAAGTCTTTCGTTTGTAAAACGCTTTGGGTAAAAACATCTGTGCTTTGGATCACTGACATGCTGAAACATTTCTTTTGGGTGAAGATAAAGCCTCTTTGGATTTGCGGCTACGGTTTATGCTGTAAAATTTCCCGAAGACCATCATTCTTTCTGCTTGGCTCTTTTTGATATGTTAAACAGCTCAAAGTGTCCTTAAAAGGGGCCTTGTTCTACTTTTGTAGTATTTTATTTTCTTCTCTTATAATGTCAATGTTTCTTTCACCAAAAAGTAATAATTTACATTCCCCTCTCGCTGACCCTGCTTTTACAAAAGTGTTGGGACACTTGTCTTTACATGCAGATGATCTTTAATCACATCTCATTCTTAATTCATAGAGTTTAATATGGAGCTGACCCACCCTTTGCAGCTATAACAGCTTCAACTCTTCTGGTTGACCTTCTTCCACAAGGTTTAGAAGTGTGTTAATGGGAAATTTTATTCTAAAAGCACATATGTGAGGTCAGGCACTGATGTTGGATGAGAAGGCCTGGCTCGCAGTCTCCGTCTCTAATTCATCACAAAGGTGTTTGTAGTAAAGTTCGTTGTGTTAGGAAGGAAGAAGACAGGGGTCGGCTTTGACTGGGACTCGCTCTCTTTATTCAGTCTTTTCAAAACAAATAACAAACACGCGTGTGTGTGTGTGATAACTCAGTTTCTCCACGATATGGATCGCTCCTTCTCAATCAGTCTCTCTCTGTGTCAGTCTCTCAGTTTCTCTGCTGTGCACGCGAAGTCCCAGTCCAACTCTCTCTCTCTCGACTCTCACCCGGCCGCGGCTTAAATGCGCTCTCTCCACGACAATTACTGCAATCAGAAACAGGTGTTCGTCATCTGTGCTTGACCTACTTACCTGCCGCTCCGCTCTGAGCTCTCTCTCTCCCGCTGCAGACCTCGCAGAACCACGCCCCCCTCGCCACAGTGTTCTGTTGGGTCGAGGTCAGCACCAGCAGGACAGTCAAGTTCCTCCACACCAAACCCGCCCGTCCATGTCTTTATGGCCCTTGCTTTGTGCACTGGTGCGCAGTCATGTTGGAACAGGAAGGGGCCATCCCCAAACTGTTCCTTTAACCCTCTGGTGCTCCTCGTTTAGGGGTTACATTGGTTGTCTTCCCGGTCATAAGTGACCGGACACCTAAAAATTAAACTTCCTCCACCCCAGTAAAACCAATGCAATTTATTTTTCTTCAATAATATTTGTTCTTTTTAATTTTGTATTTTGAGATGATTTGATGGTATTTTTTAATATTTATGCAATAATTATTGTCTAGTTTTGCCATTTAAAATTATAAAATATATTTTTTTAAACATTTTTTTTTATTTTATTTTTTATTGCAGTATTTTAGGTTAAAATAGACTAGGCCTTCAAAAAAAACCACTTAGCATGCTCGAATCATGCCCTCATACCTAATGTTAGAAAAGTCACTAAGTTTCATGTCATTCTGACGAAGATGTGATTTTTAATAATTCAAAATGTGGTTCATAGGTTCAGTTTTTCATGGGTGTGTGTGTATAAGTGTGCGTGTGTGTGAGTGGATGTGTCAGTATCACACTCTTGATGTTTTAGAGTGTCATCCCTTTACTGCTGTGTACTTTTTTTCTGCATTGTGGCCGATTTGTAGATTGTACACACAAATATTCACAGAATTTTTGTATTTTTGCCGATTTCCCATTCATTTCCTATGGTCGGTCATTTATGACCGAAGACAATGAACGTTACTTTTTTTTTAATGACCAATTAGCATGCTCGAATCATGACCCCAATTTTTTTGTGTGTTTACATACCTAATGCTAAAAAAGTCACCAAGTTTCATATCATTCTGATGAAGCTGGGATTTTTAAAATTTTAAAACAGAAAATTTTTCGGTCAGAAATGACCGAAGAGCACCAGGGTCATGAAACCGCAAAACACTTTTTTTGAGATGTAAACAGATATGTATAGGCTGCACATCATTGAAAACACTAAGGGTACTCATTAATGGTATTCATATGTGAAAATAGTTATTTTTGCATTTTTCAGAGCGATTTCTGTCTTCCGGTTTGAAAAGCTTAGCAACGTCACAAATGCTGACGTCAGCGTGTGCTTTTCGGCCCAAGTATGGGCTGCTGGGGACATGCTGACGTTGACCGCTCTGAGTGATTCTCGATATATATATTCATAAAGCTCATTCAGTCCAATCACTGCACTGTAGTATGCATACAAGATAAGTTAGTGAATATGTCAGGCTCGTCTTTCATCATTATTGTAGAGGCATGGTGGGGAAGTTTTGGAAGCAGCGTGCGGAAAAGTCACGGAGGAAAGCTGGCGTTATGCTGATACGAAGTAACGTAAGGGTGCCGAGCGAGCTGTAAGCGGGCGCCGTCTGTTGAAGCCTTTGCTACAAAGGCTCGGTAAAGTAAAATTAACTCGAGGAATCGCACGCCGAACCTGCAAGCGTTGACTATTTAATTTATGTCAGGAGTGCAAAATAACCAATCTGTAGGCTAATGAACAAAAGCCACGTCCTCTCCGTTTTATTTGGGGTCACAGACATGCACTAAACCACATGTGTTCAGGCTCTTAGTGAAACAGTGTGCATATTGGGACAGATATAGATTTAGCTACCGAGTGACTGCGCGGATCGTCATGGCAACCCAGTGCGCATCGTCGAGATATGAAGCCTCAAACCCCTTCGCTTTTACCCCGATCTAGAATTACATCTCTATCGCATTGCATGTTCGTGGGTGGTTTACGTTCTCTTATCACGTCGGTGCGTTGTTCATCTTGCCAAACAGCGTGCATATTTGGACATATAGTTATAGTTTTATCACGTTTGCAAAATATTTCGTCTTGCAGAATAACATTTATTTTCATTTCTCACTGAATTATGCTGGTTTGAATAGCTGAATGATTTGCGATCTCTGCTGGACGCCACTCATAGCTCTCTCATTAGCTGTACACATCCCTCATCTAATCTCACTGGTGTAAACAATGCCAACGTGAACCAAGAACATGTTTCAGAACCGCTGTAACTGCTGC